>NW_006399845.1:8898306-9004617 GCF_000299155.1 Elephantulus edwardii | reverse complement strand
TGGGAGGGTGGAGGGACAGCGCAGGAGAGGAAGGCCCTCTATGAGGTGGATTGATTCAGTGACTGGGATAATTGGGATGGGAGTGTCAGAGACAGTGCGACTGGCACAGGACAGAGCGGAGTTTAGGGCTGTTGTACATAGGGTCGCTATGAGTCACAAGCAACTCGATGGCACATAACAACACAACAACAACAACAAACAACAGTTGTAATGTGCCATCAAGTCAACTCTGACCCTATGGACAAGAGCTCTGAACCCTGCTCTATCTTGAGCCAATCTCATTGTCTCTGACACACCTGCCCCCATTATCCCAGTCACTGAGTCAATCCATCTCATCCAGGGTCTTCTTCTCTTGTGCTGTCCCTCCACCTTCCAAGCATGATGTTCCTAAGGACTGGTTCCCCCTTGCAATATGCCCAAAATATGTCAAACAGAGCTTCAAAATCCTTGCCTCCAAGGAGCAACCTGGTTTCATTTTCTCCAGGACAAACCTGTTTGTTCTCATAACAGTCCACAGTATATTAGATACTCTTCTCCAGCAACACAACTCAAAGGCATCAATTCTCCTTTTATAATCCTTGGTCCTTGTCCAGCTTTCTAATGCACAGCAAGTAATTGTGAAGACTATGGCCTGGATCAAGCACACCTAAGTCTCCATACTGCATCATTGCTCTTCAGTACTTTTGAGAGGTCACTGACAGCAGATTTTCCCAATGCACCTTTTAACTTACATATTAATTAATATATAATTAATTACAAATAATAAACACACTCACAGAATTCATTACAATTGGGAAAAGAGCTCTAGTGGCTCAGTGGTAAGGAACTGCCTTGTCAATCCAAAGGTACACAGTGTAAATCCACCAGCTCCATGGGAGAAAGATGGGCAGTCTCCTCCTGTGCAATTTAATTGCCTCTGAAAACCCACTGGAGAGTCAGCCATGAATCGGTTACAACTCAATAGTATGTAACAACAACTGTAATTAAAGCAAGGAGAAACTAATGTCAGGATTCAATTCAGTAGCCATCAGGTCCAAGATGTGCTACACATCTAATAATAAATAGTACAAGAAGGTATGTTTTGGGGAAAAGGAAAAAGGAAGTTTTATTCAATAGCTCAACCTATCCTGAAGCTCTGAGGCTGGTGAAGCCTACATTGTAGATAGTTGATAGCCCAGGAAGAAGGAGGAGAATTCACTCAGGTTTCACTATTCCAGCACAGAGAGCAGGTGGAAACCAGGCTGGGAACATGGTATTCCTCCTATAAGTACATGAAAAACTGTTAGTCCCTTGCACAAGGAATGGGCATGGGATGAAAAACAAGCTGTCAGCAGAGAAGTGCTCAGATTTTAGAGCCTCTCCTGTCAAGTATCACAAGGTACCACTGACACACCAACATACTTTGCTGTTAGAAAAGAGGTCAAAGTAGTGCCTCTGTGTGTATTTGGGGGGGGGGGGGTGTATACATACACACACACTTAGAGACACACATACTCTCAGTGAAAGAACTGTAAGCAAAGCCTCTCTTTCAAACATTCTAAGCTTCTAATAAAACTTTTCAATACCTGTGAAGAAAAACAATAAAAACGTTAGACCAAATTTCTTAAGTTTCATTACATTCTCAAGTTACAAATATTTAACTTTCTTACTAGGTCTCTGTCTTTACTGTGATTGTTCCTTTAATAAAGGGGTGTTGTCCAGTCATTTGTTAATAGCCAGTGACTCAGGAATGCTGTTTCCCAATCTCCGTGGCAACTGCCTTCTCCCCAGTTGTGCTGTGAGGCTCAGGGCTACCCTTCCTCAAGGGTGAGCACGTGTATGACACACCCAAGGCCTGCCCGACAGGAAGTTCCTGTGGCTGCTACTGTTTTTACTTAACAGCCATCAAGTTTGAGGAGGCCTTGTTGCACCTCTTTGTTTTTTCTCTCATCCTCAAACACATCTTTAATACTTGGGGAAAATCATATAGCTCCTGATAATAGTTTTACTAATAAAAAAATACTACTCAAATAGCCAAGTTTGATTCTACAAGGATATGACTATTTTTTGATCCTTTATAAATTTATAATAAGATTTTTAAGAAAATCTGGGATGGGAGAAAGTATGAGAGTAGAATGACATTAATCTATTACCAGAAAGAGTTAAACCAGTGGTGTTTCTGATACTTCTAGCAGTCATACCTCTCGAACTATGTTCAAACACAAATGGAATTTCATGCCAATGTACTTCCTTAATTGGAGACTTCCATATATCATTTAATTTTTCTCTTTGGTTTTAATTATTTAAAAATTAGTAGCACAAAAAAAAAATAAATTAGCACCACTATTTCTGGGAAACACGCAGAAGACTGTTGTACTCTTATTCTATAAACATTCATTCTCTTTCTTCTTATAAGAATTCTTTTTTTTTTTTAAATTTGTGTACCGTCAAATTGGATCTGACTGGTACAGGACGTGATTGTTCCACCTTCTTCAACAGAGCATCTGATGGATTTGAACCGCGCACCTCTGGGATTGCAGTGCAGTTTCCTGCCACTAGGCCACCAGAGCTCACCTCAAATTCTTTTTTTTTAAGTCTTTATTATTTTTTTTGTGCATGAAACATCAAATTGGAACTGACTGGTACAGGAGATTGCCTCTCCTTCTCCAGCAGAGCATCTGGTGGATTTGAACTGTGTGCTTCTGAGACTGCAATGCAGCTTCTTGCCACTAGGCTACCAGAGCTCCCAAACATTCATTTTCTAAGAAAAAAAAGTAACACTTTTATAACAAAAATACATTTCCATTTAGAATAAAAATAGCAATCTCAAAGATGAAAAGCCTAAATGGTGTTCATGATACACTGTTTACAAGAAGAAAACATAGTGTCTATAATGTATAACTGAAATGTGGTAAAAATATGTATGTACAGAAATAGCTCAAAGAACTCAAACCCATTGCCTCCTAAGTAGAATCAACTCACAGCTGACCTCCCAGCAGGCTTTCAGAGGCTGTAAATTGCACATGAGTTTGTCCATCTTTCTTCCACAGAACAGCTGGTGGACTCAATCCACCTGCCTTTAAATTAGCAGCACAACTCCTTATCCATTACGCCATTGATAAAAATGGAAATTACAAATTTGAGGTTCTTAGACATTACCTTGAAAAGACATTTTTATATCTCTCAAAAAAAGCAAATACAAAAAAACCCCCACACCAATAGTACTGCATCTTTAAAAGCAAAGCAATCCTATCCAACTCCCATATTAAAAATATCCATCAGTATTTACTTTTTTCCAGAAGCACACTGCTTAAGGAAATACACTGGGAGAGCACAGTTGCCAAATTTAGGAGTGACCATGCAGTGAGAAAAAAAATACTGGTGGTTGTAACTGAAACTAACCTCAGTGTCCTCATTTTAACATAAGTCTGGATCAGATCATTTCTAGGGTCTTTTGAAAAGCCCTTACAGACTTCGTGTTTAGTACTGACTACTCATTTTGAGGACAGTCCAATGCCTGCTGCTTGCCCGATAGTACATATCCTTCAGTGGCTTCTCACCACTTCTTCTTGTGGTTTCAATCACAGGAAACAGACGTCACTCGTGGGCCCAGAAGTAACGAACAAGACATGGCGGATACAAAAAGCTGCCAACTAAGACCAACTCCCCTGAAGAAAAAAAAATGCACAAAAGAGAGAACCAAGAAATTAGTAGAACCCCAAGACTATGGTCCTGCCACTCTGAACCTAGAACTGAAATAATCCTTATGGCACAATTTTCAGTCAAACAACAGATCTATGCAGTGAACAATAACATTAAGAAGGTACTCTGTCATTAAATCAACCAATCATACATGATCACAAAGGCAGCATGTGACCAGGGATAAAGCTCAGAAGGCAGAAGGATGGATGGAAACAAGAACCATAAAGACAGCAGGAAGAATGATGATACAGTATGAGGAACGTAATCAGTGTCATAAAACACAGCATGTACCAATGGCTAACTAGAATACCAGTCTGCTCTGTAAACTTTCACTCAAATCACAATCAAAAGTTAAGAAAAGGGGGAAAAAATCACTGAAGACCTAGATGCCTGGGAAACTCCACAAAAACTGAAACTATAACTCTGTAATGAAATAATTTTAGAATAGTTCAAAACTATTTTGCTTTTATGACCAAATATAGGAACTGAAGCTTTCTGAGAATACATGTATTTAAGAAAAAAATGGGGCACTTCTATTGCCAGTAGCGTTTCTGTGAAGATCCAGATATATCCTAAACTTGTAGACCTATCACTTGTGCTCTTTAATATTCTGAATAAACTATTTCGTAGCCATGAAAAACTATCATACTATTAGTCAACATGAAGGTTTCATAACCAATCACTTTAAATGTGTTAATTCTTAGAGCACTAGATCAAATACTACTCATTTATGATAAAAACAGTTTTACATTATGTAAAATAATGCAGAATTTTTTTTAATCCTACAGGCATGTTTCTTCATTAAATACAAAATAGATAAGATACTGTTTCCCAATCATCTGCTTCTGGTGAGTCAATTCTGGCTCACAGGGCAACGTAGAAATGCTCTATAAAGTCTCCAGGAGGATGTATCTTTATAAAAACAGATTTGCACATCTTTCTCCCATGGAACAGCTGGTGAGTTAAACCACCAGGCTTTCATTTAGCAGCTATACACTTAGCCATTATGCTATCAAGGCTCCATTTACTATTTCCAGGGATAAATAATCATCTTTTGTCAACATAACATTCTTTTAGTCTAATGTACTTACATTAGTGACCCTCTTCACCCCAGTTACCTTAGTCAGAGAGGACTGCTGTTTTCAAAACTATCAATCATTAGACCCTGAAAACACAGAACCTTGAAAATAATCTCAAATTCCCAAGGCTAAAACTAAAATACATAAAAGGATAATGCTAACATGAACTTAAGCACTTCCACACATTCTGCTCTTAGGTTCTTGAAACCTGCATGGAAGATAAAACCAGCAAAGGATACAATGATCTAAGAAAAACAAAAGGATACTGCAAACAAGCATACTATATTAAAACTGTATTGCAATAGAGAACATTTTAAAGAAAAAAAAATGGGGCTAAAATTGTTCCCACAATGGCATTTCCCAGCTGAGCCCACAATCTGGGTATGCACTACCTTGAGATCTGGCTGAAGAGTCATGACTTGTAAAATCTATATTAATCTCTGATTAATTCATCATTTGAATCCATCATCTGCTCCATGGGAGAGAAATGAGAAATCTCTTCCTGTATGATTTGTTATGAATACAGTTCTGACTCAACAGCACATAACAGCATTAATCTCTGAAAGTCTAAAAAAATACATGTATTAAATTTTAGAAAAATTCCAAGTCAAATAAACACAATTATTTAAACTCCACCTAGGTAGCAGAAATTATTTTCTGGACAACAGAATTTAATACTACTCATATTCTCAGATTTTATTTACTATCACCATTACACAGTTACATGGCAACAAACTAGCTTGAATGTACATCATGATGTTTATAAAACTAACTCTCAATTCTGCTTTGTTGAAATTTCCACCAAAAATTAGCTTTAAAACCCCCACCAGGAACACAGTCACTTCCTATGAAATGGTTGCATCTTTAATGCTTTATCTCTTATTGGTGGCTTAGTAGTAAGGAGTTGTGCTATCAACACAAAGGCATGTGGTTCAAATCCACTAGTTTCCTCAGGAGAAAGCTATCAGCAACCTCCACCTATGTGATTTGTTGAGGTTGTTTTTGTTTTGTGCCATCAAGTTGAATACAACTCATAATGACCCTATGAACAATATATCTACCCTGTCCTATCCTGTACCATCTTCATAATCTCTGACATACTTGAGCGCACTGTTGCAGTCAGTTTCAACCCATCTCACTGAAGGTCTTCCTCTCTTTTGCTGGCCTTTCCAAGCATGATGTTAAGGAATAGCCCCTTCTAACAACATGCCCAAAGTATGTGAGACAAAGCTCTGCCATTCTAGCCTCTAAAGAGCACTCTGGCTTTACCTTCTCCAAAACATATCTGAAAACTCACTAGAGGGTCAGCCATGAATTGGTTCTGACTTTATGGTACACAACACAACAACACATACTCCTCTTGACAGGGCACTCTGGTAGCTTAGTGGTAAGGACAAGTCCTGTCAACCCAAAGGCAAGGAATTCAAATCCCCCCAGCTGCTTCTCAGGAGAAAGATGGGCAATTTACTCCAGTGCAATTTAACTGTCTCTAAAAACCCACTGGAGAGTCAGCTGAGTTGGTTCCAGCTTAATAGTACATAACAATTCCTCTTGACAAGGGTCCTAGTGGTGCAGTAATTTATTGGGCAGCTAACTGAAGTGAGCAGTTCAAACACAACAAACAGTGCTCTGTGGGAGAAAGACCGGCAGTCTCCTGCCATAAAGATCTGCAGTTTTAGAAACCCGACAGGAGGTCATTATGAGTAAGAACTAACACAATAACAATAGGAATTTTGGGGCTACTCCTCTTGAATGTTACAAAATCAGTCCACTTCTCTTTAATAATAGCCATACATCCATACTTCCTAGTCTCTGTTTACCCCGCGCTTTACCCATTAAATCCTTTTTCCATTTTCTTTGGCAGTCCTTGAATTTCCTTCAAGTGTCAATCATATTCTCTATTTTCTGAGAAGCAAACAAAGGCTTACAATGACATTTTGGATCACTTTCAATTTGGAAATCAGTACTTTAAAAAAAAAGCAAAGTCAACCTACTGAAGTCAACCTTGAAAATCATTTGGGTTACTTCTCTAACTTCTTAAGAACTCTATGCTGAGGAAAAAACCCAAGAAAAGTGACGTGTCCAGAATTTACACGGTTAACCAGCAGAAAAGTCAAGATACAGTGACAAAAAAGGAGTGGGAGAGAGAGGTTCTAGTCCTAAGTCTGGTTGCAAATTTGAACAGTTAACTTCTATAGACAACACTTATTAATATACAAAATAAAGAGTGGAATTAGAGAATTTTTAGTATCTTTTCACACCCAGCATTCTAGTCTAAAAATCTAGGTCTTTTGACTCTCAGTCCAGTATCTTTCTATTTAATCTCCTTTAAAGTTCTACAACTTTTAAAATCTATGCTCACAATCTTAGAGTGCATCCTATACAACTTGTAAAAGTGTGGCTTGCACCTCCAGTTGAGACTGCAATCTTAATAGAAAGCAAGGACTGCATGGGAAAATCAAGTGACTTCATGAACTTTTTTCCTGCTGAGTCCATTCTGACTCATGATGACCCTCCACACTTTATGGACTTTCAGCCTGCTGCTGTTGTGTTGTTGTTATATGCTGTCCAGTCGACTATGACTCATAGCAATCCTACGAACAACAGATCTGAACCCTGCTTGCCCTGTTCTGCACCATTCTGATTATCTGATATATTCGAGCCTATTGTCGCAATCACTGTGTTAATCCATCTCGTTGATGATCTTCTCTTTCTCTGACCCTCTCCACATGACGTGTTTTTCCAAGGACCAGCTTCTCCTGACAACATGGCCAAGGTATGCGAGATGAAGTTTCACCATCCTTCCCTCCAAACAACACCCTGGTAACACTAAGCTAGGGTAAATCTGAACAAACTGGCGAAATTCTATTCTCTAGCTTTATCACTAGTAATAAAAAAAAAAAAATTCCTTGTTCTAGGTACTTGGATCTCTGCAATACTAAAGTTTTAATTATTAACCACAGGCAAATAACTGCCAGGTAAGAATTAGAAACTTTAGCAGTCCCCAAACAGAAGAAACCTTGAAACCACTTGCAATCCCAGTCAGTTTCAAGGCTACAAAGAGGAGTTTAAAGATTTAAAGGGAACAATCATCCAGTTTGAAGTCAAACCCCTTTTCTGTTTTTTTAAGTATTAATATGTCTTTCTTTTTACAAAAGGATGGCCAAAACAGGGGATTGCTAAAATGTCTTTTATTTGGCAAAGCTAGTATTTGATAACCAGAACCACTCAACTGGTTATTACTACTATTATTAATAGGGATATATCAGTTTGTATAAGGGCATAATCTGAGTATCTGCATTTTGGAGACAAAAAAAGGGGCAAAGTTCAATTTTTTTAAAAAAGTTCTCTCCTCCCAAAAAAGAATGCTATATCTCTCTATTCCACAACTAAAATATTTAAAAAAGTAACTCTATAGACTGTCTGATCTAGTAATAGCTTCCTTCTCTGGCCCTTTGTCACCATTAGTCATTACTTCCAGTAATTTGTTATAATTCATAGTATAATTCAAGTATAATTCATAGCAACCTTATGAGCAACAGATCTGAACCCTGTCCTGTGTCATCCTCATCATTTTTTACATACTTGACCCCACTGCTGGAGTCACTGTGTCAATCCATCTAGTTGAAGGTTTTCCTTTCTTTCATCAACCCTCTACCTTTCCAATGAATTATATCCCTTAGCCTGTCCTAGCAACATGCCCACAGTATGTGAGATGAAACTTTGTCATCTTAGCCTCCAAGGAGGACTATGACTGCACTTTCTCCAAGACATATCTGTTTGTTCTTTTGGTAGTCCACACAATATTCAGTACTCTTCTCCAACACCACAGCTCAAAGGCATCAATTCTTCTTCTGTCATCTTTACTCCTTGTCCTATTCTCAGAGGCATAAGTGACTGAAAAGACCACTGCCTGAATCAGTCAACTGACATCACTCTTCCTCATTTCAGAGAGGCCCTTGACAGCAAACTTTACCAATGTAATATGTCTCCTGATCTTCTGACTGCTCCTACCAAGGGTATTGATTACGGATCCAAGTAAGATGAAGTTCTTTACAATGTCAATCTTTTCCCCATCTATCATGATGTCCAGTGCTAAGAATCACTGTAATTTAGATAGCTAAAACTTCCTGGCAAGTGACTCTTGGTAGATCTGTTTTACTTACAAGATGAGGGTAAGTTTTAAAAAAAATTCAGATGACTTCCTATTAATCCATGAGTCAAAGATAAGTTGTACACACTGTAACAGCTATTTTTCTTGCCTAAGGTAAGGTTTAATTCAGATTCTTTAAAAGGTTTCAAAGTCTAAATTAGCAAATGCAAAATTACTTATGCATTTAGCCATTGTACTTTGAACACTTCAACTCAGTACATCTTTCTCACCAACTGAAGAGCCCAGTTTTAACAGACTGTGGATGGTCAAAGGACTCTAAAAAGACCATCAAACATTTTAAGAAATTCTAGAAGTGACTATTCTAGAGTCAAACTGTTTCTTATACTGTAGGTGTAAAAAAAACTATATATATGTCCATCAGTAAAATGTGATGAATAAAGAGTATGATGTTTTGAATCAGACCTAGGTTTGACTATAGGCTCTGTTGTTTACTAATATCATATCCTCAAGCAAACTACTAATTCCCACTGAGTTTCTATTTACCTAGAAAACTGGAATAATAATAGCTTAAGCACAGCAAAGATTGAAAGGATGGCACAAGATCAGGCAAAGTTTCATTCTGTTATACAAAGGGTCACTGTGAGTTGGGGCTGACTCAATAGCACCTAATAACAACAAATAAGGTTGATATGATGATTAATGAGACAACGAACCAACACTAGGGATACAGTAAGTATGCAACAAACAACTGCTGTTATTGCTTTTAATGTTATTAATTTCTTTGGCCTTCTAGCCTAGAATGAATTAATCTTCCTATCTATAAATATGCTGAATACCTATTAATATTTATAGAAAGACTAGCATTATACCACCTGTATCACACTGAGTACAGTGAAACAAAAAGTTTCTAACACCACAAAAGAGGATAAAAATGCTTCTATGTTAAGTATCATCTCAGAGGTTCCTAATCCTATTAGTAGTAGGACTGTTCTGTCTTGCATACAAATGAAAAGGGATACTCCGAAGTAAACTACCAGAACATAACTCACAGTCTTGGTGTGAAAGAAGAGACTGAAGAGCTAAAAAAAAAAAAAAGAAAGCTCAACTCCTTACTACAAGGCCACCAGAGCTCCTTCAAAAGTTGAATATACATTGTAATTAATGAATTACATTAATAAATGGTAATTAATGTTATACAACAAAATGTCCATATGAAAAAAATATGGTTTGTAAACTTTCACTCAAATGAAAAATAAGTAAATTAATTTTTAAAGTCCCTTGTAAAATACGTATGTTAAAATCCAGACAAATGAGACCTAATGATAATTAAGTATTTAAAGCTTGACTTTTTACATTAAAATAATATTAGAAGTATGAAAAAAAATAGTATGAAAAAAAAATCTAAGTGGCCTCCATTTCAGCAAAAATCCCAAAATACAAAAGCATGAACTGTTAATAAAAATAAAACCACATCTCACAAGAGTCCACAATTAAGGTTGCAGTAATGTAGGCGGTGGGAGAGGTGCGGGGGGGATTGTATACCAGGGAGGGAGTGTTTCTTTTACTTTTGAAAGAGAGGAGCGAGATTGGTGGGGGAATGTTTGTGGGGAAGAGAAGTGCAGCAATGAATGAGTGGAAATCCAAAATCTCTGTAAATGCTCATTAAAATTATTTTAAAAAAATAAATAAAACTGCATCAACATCTAGAGGAAATGATGCTGAATGGTAAAAGTCACAAAAAGCCAAATCTTATATAAGATCACTATTATAACAAGCTAAGAAAAGGTTTACACAAGAATCATTCTTGGATGATTACCACTGGGAAAGAGGACAGGATAGTAAAAGTAATATACAGTTAAGCTGGGTGACTAGAAAGACATTATACAGTAATGGTTAATCAGACATCGTAAATTAATTACATTAATCAGGAGCTCAATGGTACTAAGTTTGAGGTTTTGAGAATTAATGTTATAAAACAAAATGTGTATGAATGATTGAATGAAAAATCAGTGGGATGTTAATTTTCACTCAGATAATAAAATTTAAAAATTTTAAGAGAGGAATCTAAATCAAACTTAAAATGTTTTTACTCTTCAACATGAAAGACACACACTAGTTAAGACCATTTGCAAAACATATGCCCAACACAAAACACATGTATATGAATTTTGTATGCAAATCAATGTAAAATTTTAAAAAATCCTGACAGATAACACTTACATCAAATATGACTTACAATTTATTAATATTAATGTTAAATATTAATAACTACTAGCAAAAAGAAGTGAAGAACAAATTAAGACTTGAATTGCAACACTGACGAATTCTCTGGGCAAAATCTTCAATTTTGCAGGAAGCATCAAAAGAATATTGAAGAGACATAGAGTGTCACTGTACTAAAATGAATTGGTGGACACTGAACTATTTCAGGAAGTAGTACCAATAGAACTGATGAAAAAGTCCAGGTTGCACTGAAGATATTGGCCAAAAATAAGGCCCCCAAAATTGATGAGATGCCAACAGAGGTATTTCAGAAAACAGATGCAAACCGGAACAGGCTCACCAGTCTCTGTCAAAAAATATGGAAACCAGCTACCTGGCCAACTGACTGGAAGAGATCTCATTTGTTCCCATTTCCAAAATAGGTGATGCAAAAGAATGCAGAAATACATGAAAGTAAAAAAATAATTCTTTTTTTGGTGAGAAAAATTTGTATTTAGAATTAGCCAGCTGGGCTCAGTTTAGATGATCTCAATTTTGTTGTCAACATTCAAAGCATCATGTTGTTGTTGTTGCTGTTAAGTGCCATTGAGTCGTAGGCAACTCATAGCGACTCGATGAATAAAAGACCTGGACACTTGTATAACTTGTATTACTTTCATCCTTTCTACAGGTTCATAGGGTTTCCGGAGGAAAACTATTTCGGAAGTGGATGTCACTCCTGCTTGCAAGCTTGTTTTAATCGGGGAGCTCCACCAAACACTATCCACCATGGATGACCATTCTCACATTTGACACATTATAGTGTTTAGCTTCACAGCAACCGTGAGTTACCTCTATACAGCAAGTAGAGAGATCAAAAAAATTTGTGTTTAGAATTAGCCAGTTGGGCTCAGTTTAGATTATCTCGATTTTGTTGGCAACATTCAAAGCATCACAGTCAGGAGTAAGTTGAACATAGGTCTCTCCATCAGGCCTAATCAAGGTGTTGACCTTAGCCACATCAATGTCATAGAGATTTTTTATAGCTTGTTTATTTGGTGCTTATTGGCCCTGATATCCAAATTGAACACAAGTATGTTGTTATCTTTTATCTTCTTCATGATATCAAGCCGATTTCTCCTGGGGGTGCTCTTCAGGGGATATTTGGCCTGCCTTCAGATTCTCATCATCTTAGGCTGCTGGTAGGTGGGTGATACATGGATCTTTTTATTTTTGTGGCTGTGGATGCCCTTCAGAACTGAATACTTGGCCTATAACAACTTCACTTTGGCTTCACTTTTGGGAGAGACAGGGACTTCCTTCTTCATAGAAAGTGCAAGTAAAATCTTGCTGAAGATTACTCAAAAGCATTTGGAACAGTACATTGACAAGAGAAATGTCACAAACTCAAGCTAAATGAAAAGGTTGTGAATATCAAAGGATGTGGATGTGGATGTGGATGTAAAAGCATTAGACTGTGTGAATCATAGCAAACTACAGATGACACAATCTTGCTTGCTGAAAGTGAAGAGGACCTGAAATGCTTACTACTGCAGAAGATCAAAGACTATATAGTTAAATCTCAACACAAAGAAAACGAAAATCCTCATGACTGAACTAATATGCAACATCATGATAGCTGGAGAAAAGACTGAAATTGTAAATGACTTAGATTCACAATCAACATCTATGATAGCAGCAGTCAAGAAATCAAAAGATGTATTGCACTTGTCAAGGCTCTCTCCAAAAGAAAAATGATGTCAATATAAAAAACTAATGTGCGCCCGATGCAAGCCATGGTGTTTGCAACTGCTTCCTAGCCATCTTAAAGTTGGACAATGACACAAGATCATCAGTGCCTTTGAATTGTGATGTTGGTGAAGAGGACTGAAAATACCAAGGACTCCTAATAGAACAACCAAATCTGTCCTGAAAAAAATACAACTAGAGTTCTCTGTAGAGTTTGAATGGTAAAATTGTGTCTCATTTACTTTGAGCCTATTTTTAGGAGAAACTAATACTTGGAGAGACATCCTATTGAAAAGGTAGAGAGTCAGTGAAAACGAGGAAGACCTTCAACAAGGTCGTGACACAGTGCTTGAGCATGACAGAGATTATATGGGTGGAGTAGATAGAGCAAAGTTTAGATCTGTTGTTCACAGGGACTATGAGTCGTAGTGATTTGATAGCACCAAACAACAACCATAGAGGGTCTACAAAGTAGAATAATCACTTTAGAAAATAGTTTATTTTTTAAAAAGTTAAACATAGGCCTGCCATATGGCTCAGCCATTCCATTCCTAAGTATCCAAAAGAAATGAAGACATACACTAGGAAAAACCTATAAATGAATATTCTTAGCAAAACAAAAAATAAATGAAAACAACTCAAATGTTCTTCAACAGGTAAATGGATAAACAAACTATAATAAATCCAAACAATGCAAAACTACTGAGTAACAAAAACTTTTGAGGATATCTTCCTTATCTTGACTGTAGTAATAACTTCACAAGTTGTATACTTTAAACGTTTGCAGTTTATTCCATGGTCATTACATACTAGTAAAGCTGTATGAGAGCATCAGAGAGCTGGACAATGACTAAGAAGAACTGATGCCTTTGAGCTGTGGTGTTGAAGGAGTCTTGACCATGGACCACCAAGAAAATAAATAGGTATGTTTTGGAGAGGGTGAAACCAAGTTTTTTTCTTGGTGGCTAGGAATTTGAAGCTCCATCTCACACACTCTGGGCATGTGGCCACAGGGGACCAAACTTTGGAAAAGAATATCATGTTCAGAAGTGTGGAGGGACAGCGCAGGGGAAGAAGACTCCAGATGAGATAGATTTATACAGTAATTGGGGCAATGGGGATAGGTACATTGCAGTCAGCGAGACTGGCTCAGGACAGTGCAGGCTTCACGGCTGTTGTATTTAGGGTTGCTATAAGTCAAAGGTGACTTGACAGCACGTAACAACAACAAAGCTATAAGAAAAGGGGTAATGTATCTTTTTTATTTGATCCTAAAGTTCTGATGTTTTAGGGTTTTTTTTTTAAAGCAGATATATCTGAGATCTAAGGCCTATAAACAAGGTATGCTCCTTGGTATTCTATGATCATTTGGATCAAAGACACTTTACGGGTCATCCTCAAAGTATTTTAAATTTTAATACAACAAATCCTTTGCCTTCATAAAAGAATCTGTGGGAGGCACAGTCTGTAACCTATGCAGCTGCTGAATGAAAGAACGGCCATTCAAATCCATCAGCCCTTTCTCAAGAGGAAGATGGACAGTCTCCTGTCAAGGTTTATGGCCTTAGAAATCCAGTAGAGGATTGCTACAAATTGGAACTGACAAGTGATCCTTCATAAGGTAATATTCATAAGACAGGAATAAATCTTACAATCAGAGACCCAGGAAAAGTAATTCAGAACCTCATAAACCTTACCCTCTAAGACCAGTTACTGTTGCCACTCAGGACGGAATTTCTCAAACTTTCATTAAAAAATGATCTGTGTTTCTTAGTTTAGCCCCATTAAGCTAGTCTCCTTTTTTTGTACCCATTCTTGGAAGAAAAGAATTTAAATAAATATTTAAATGGCAAACTGGATATTCTCCAATTGTCACAGAGCTAAACAAGAGAGCCAGTTTTATTAATTATTCCCTCTCAACCTCACAGCTTCTAGTCTATCTGTTCCCCTTACATAGTCCTTTACTATATACCCACCCACCCACCCACACCCCAAACTCATTGTTGTCAAGTTGATTCTGACTTCTAGCAACCTCCAACCTGTGCTAAGGCTGAATATCTTTAAGGGAGGAGATTGCTACTCTTTCTCCCATAGAGCAGCTGGTGGATTCTAGTCCTAAATCCTACAATTTACTTAAGGAAACATAAAATCCAAAATTTCTGCTACTCCTCCATTCATTTACTGAATTTCCATCACTTTCCCCGTGACATTCCCAACCTACATCTATCTGTAAAGTATTGTTGCAGGGAGTGGCAATATAGTGGGCTTAACAATCCTAAAGTTTAAAGGTGACCGACCATTCATAGCAAGTTTTAATTAATTTGTACTCAAAGCTGAATGAGCAATGATTTACCCAGAGTTTTCATGCAACTGTGTACAAATTCCAAAAAACTGTTTTCTTAATAATTCTCTTTTTGCTTGGTAATTCTTTCCTTAAAAAGGGTTCCTTAATGTGATTATAGAGAAAGATGTGAGGATAATAAGGATATATAATATAAAGAACTTAATGGGATTATAAAGAAAGATGTGAAGACAATAAGGTAAAATGTACTCACAATGATTAAAAGACACTTTTCAATTTTCATTTAAGGATTTTAAATATTTTTAGCAGCAACAGATCTTACTCCTGATTCCCACAAGTCTGTCTGGTGCTTACGAGGTCTTAACAAGCCCCACAGAGGGAATAAAAAACAAAAGCGGGGGGGCTTTTAGGCAGGTAGGCAAGGAAAGAGAGTTAGCTTTGTCTCACTGGTTGGCAAAAGGTAAATAATCCCTAATGCTTTCAAACAAAAGTGACTGAGAATAGAAGACTCTAGTTGTTGTTGTTATGTGCTGTCAAATAACCTGCGACTCATACTGACCCCATATACAACAGCCCTACACCCTGCCCTATCCTATGCCAATCTCCCTGTTTCTGACACACCTACCCAGATTACTCCAGTCACTGAATCAATCCATTTCATCAAGAGTCTTCCTCTCCTGCGCTGTCCCTCCACCCTCCCAAGCATGACGTCCCTCTCCAAGGACTGGTCCCTCCTTGCAACATGTCCAAAGTATGTCAGATGAAGCTTCAGAATCCTTACCTCTAAGCAACCTGGCTTCACCCTCTCCAGGACAAACCTGTTTGTTTTCTTAGCAGTCCACAGTATAGTCAATACTCTTCTCCAACACCACAGCTCAAAAGCATCTATTCTCTTTCTATCATCCCTAGTCATTGTCCAGCTCTCTGATGCATAGCAAGTGATTGCAAAGACCATGGCATGTATCAGGCACACCTTAGTCCCCAGATTGACATAATTGCTCTTTAGTATTTGAGAGAGGTCTCTAATCATAGCAATAAATAAAAATACTTAATACAAATTCTCGTTTCAAAATGGGAACATTTTTTCTAGCCATTAAGATTTTGGCCACTGAGAAATAACATTTGCATATAAAGACTTCACTTCTCTAAAATAAATCTAGTACTTCATGTCAATCAAGATGATTTTAACCTTTCTAAATTATATGTGATATAACTTTATCTTTTAAGTCACTATTATATTTTACTGAATATATAATACTCTTAAAAAATAATCTGGCAATTCATTTAAGACAGTAAAGATAAGGCAATAACTAAAATAAAGCAATAACTAAAGGTTACTCTATCATTCTGGAAATAAAATTAATCTATTCAGACATATATACCCATCAACAAAGTTAAATAACTTCTCATTTATTACTATTTTTTTCAGCTTTTAAAACAATTTTCAGATATGCACACCCATGTTTATCGCGGCTTTGTTCACAATAGCAAAGAGTTGGAAACAACCCAGATGCCCATCAACAAATGAATGGATAGAGAAGCTGTGGTATATTCACACAATGGAACACTACGCTGCACTGAAAAACAAGGAGCTCATGCAATATTATTCAAAATGGGTGAGCCTGGAGGACATTATGCTGAGTGAAGTATCTCAGTCACAAAAAGACAAATACTGCTTGGTGCCACTGTTGTACAATGGGACTGACATCAGGGTTGGGGTAAGACTGAGAAAAACTGGATAAGTTATGTATACTGCATTGAAACAGATGAGGGAGAGAATAATTTAAAGTGATATATGATATGGTAGTCTGGTTATCACAAGAGTCCAGAATTAAGGTTGCTTAATGGAGTGTACTGGGGCGGTGGGAGGGGTGCAGGGGGATTGTATACCAAAGAAAGAATTTTTCTATTACTTTTCAAAGAGAGGAGGGGACTGGGCGGGGAGGGCTGGGCAGGGAGAAAAGTGCAACAATGAATGAATGGAAATCCAAAATCCCTGTAAATGTTCATTAAAATTAATAAAATAAAATTTAAAAAAAACCTAACATGATTTTCAGGTAATAAAATTTTCAGTCCTCCATATAAAAAAAAAAAAGTACCCCAACATTTACAAACTCCTCCAAGGCAAGACTTTAACTCCAAGGTACTTCCTTAATTTCACTTCCTATGAGGAAAGAATACCTTTGAGGCAGGCATTTCTGATATTATCTATTTTACCACTGACTGACATGGTAAGTAGGAGGGCACCAATTTTTTTTATTATTATTAATTTCAATGAACATTTACAGAGATTTTGGATTTCCATTCATTCATTGTTGCACTTTTCTCCCCCCACCCACCCCATCCCCCTGAGGGCAACAATTTTTAAGGTATCATTCCATCATCTTAAACAAGTCAGTAGCATTCCTAAGGATCTCCTTCCTCTTCCTAAATAATTCCAGTGTTTTTAATCTTTCAAAGAACACATGGCTTGTACAAAGCTCTCTGCATACTCTTTGGTTTTTCTGTGACCTTTTGCATCACAATTAATGTCTTTAGGGAGAGAGAAGCAGAGTTCTGACCAAAAACTCCACTTCTTTCATATTCTCCACCTTTCTTAAAACTGGGTTAAAATTCTGCCTGGATTCCTTCACCTTTGACAGCTCTCAGAGGTCTACAACTAAACACACATTTTAATCTATCATTTTGTTTTTAGAAAAGGCAGGGAATTGCAACAAGGTAATAATTCAGCATAGATAAACAAAATGAAACAAAAAATTTTAAATTTTATCTTTTTTCCACTCTAACCTCACATTAAAATTCAGGCTTATGCTACTAGCTGGAGCAGGTACACTATTCTCTCTTGTTTCTGTTGCTAGGCACTAACAAGTCAAGTAGGACTCATAGCAACCCTATGAACTCATAGCGATCTGAACCTTGTTCTATCCTGTGCCTTATCATCTCTGACACATTCAAGCCCACGGCTGCAGTAACTACATCAGTACATCTTTTTGAGGGTCTTGATCTCTTCTGCTGACATTCCACCTTTCCAAGCATGATGTTACCTTCCAAGGAATAGCTTCTTCTAGCAAGATATCCAAAGTATGCAAGATGAAGCTTTGCCATCTTCCCCTCCAAAAAGCATTCTCTTAGAATGTATGAATGTCTTGATTGCTTGAGAAGGCACTAAGTCTATTCAACAGAGAAATATTCCACAACTTTCTAACATCCTGATTGTTAACCCATACAAATATTTCACAAACCAGTGTATTTGACACCCACATTCATGACTGCCGAAAAGTCAGAAAACAGTCCAGATCCCATTCATTTAGAGTCTTCTTATTTTCTTTCATCTTTTTTTTTGTTTACTTTTCTTTCGTTGTTTTTTTGTTTTTTTCTACTAGTTTATTTACAAAATTCGAATACAAATTCGAACAAATTCTTTTCATTTCCCTCACTCCCCCACCCATCAAATTGTACAACCTGATGATTAATACCCCCGCCTCCTGCACATCCACATCGCTCTGCTTTCAGCCTCTCCCACCCCTCCTGGATCCTTATACTCATTCTACAATAATGGTTTTATACAATATTTATCCTTGTGAGACGGAGTTAGTTCATTCAGCATAATGCTCTCCAGTCCCTCCCAAGTTAGGTAATACTTTACAAAATTATTGTTCCTGCATGCTACATAGTATTCAACTGTGTGAATGTACCATAATTTCTCAATCCATTCATTTGTGGTTGGACATCTGGGCTGTTTCCATGTTCTTGCAATGGTGAATAATGTTGCGATGAACACTGGTGTACAAATCTCTGTTTGTGCCTAAATTCTCATATTCTCAGAATATTCCAAGTAGTGGAATAGCTGGGTCATATGGAATTTCTATGTTCAGCTTTTTGAAGAAACGCCAAACTACCTTCCAGAATGCTTGTACCATTTTACAATCCCACCAATAATGTATAAGAGTTCTTTTCTCACCAAATCCTCTCCAACATTTATTACTTGCTGCCCTGCTAAACTTTGCCACTGTTACTGGAGTAAGATGGTACCTCATTGTGGTTTTGATTTGTACCTTTCTTACTGCCAGTGATTTTGTGCATTTCTTCATGTGTGTTTGCCATTTGAATATCTTCCTCTGTGAATATTCTTTCCATGTCTTTTGCCCATTTTGTAATTGGGTTATCAGTCTTTTTCTTGTGGAAGCCCAGGAGTATTATGTAAACTTTTGTTAAGACTCTTGTCTGAAATGGCATTACCAAATGTTAATTCCCAGTCTGTAGGTTTTCTTTCCACGCTGTTGGTAAAAGTTTTTTAACCTAAATAGAGATACAAAAGACCTATACAAACAAAACTCCAGAGTATCTCTGCAAGACACAATAAAAGACCTAAAGAAATGGAAAAATGTGCCCTGTTCATGGATAGAAAGACTGAATATGGTGAAAACAACAATCCTACCAAAAGCAATCTACATGTTCAATGCAATTCTAATCCAGATACCAAATTCCTTTGTCAAGGAGATTGAAAAGGTTATCAAAGTTATTTGGAGAGGCAAGAGGCCTGAATAAGCAAAACACTTTTGAGAAACAAAAATTAGTTTGGAGGCATAGCACTCCCTGACCTCAAAACCTAATACACAGCAGTAGTAACCAAAACAGCATGGTCCTGGTGCAATGACAGGCAGAATTGAGAAGCCAGAAAGAGACCCAGCTTCTATGGTCAACTGATATTCAACAAGGAAATCAAAGCTGTCAAATGGGGAAATGATCTCTTCAACAAATGGTGCTGGCAAAACTGGACTTCTACTTGCAGAAAGGTGAAATAGGATCCACTTCTCACACCACACACAAAAATCAACTCAAGGTGGATTAGAGAGACCTGGGAGTAAAACCCAAAACCATACCTTGATAAGAGACAATCTGGATTCAAGCTTAGAAGCGTTAGTCCAAGGTATAAAAAGACTGCCTAATACAACCAGAAATACACAATCTACAGAGGATAAAATTGATGCATGGGACCATCTAAAGATTAAATCCTTGTGCACATTTTCCTTCATCTTAAGAGCTTCTGAAAGCAAACTGAATGATGCTGGGAAAAGAGCATGCACAGTGTCCAGTAGAGGAGAGACTCATGAAGAACCCAGGGATATAACCAAGGAGTCTGGCTTCAGTCACATGTGCCATTATCTCCCAAACAATCATGATTCAAAAGATGATGATGCCCAACCACTTTTTCAAGTGTCCATCAATGAGCCAATGGCTAAAGAAACTGGTTCATGCATACAATCAAGTATTATGCATCACTAAAAACTGATCCAGAATTTGTAAAATACTGCACAACATAGATGAATCTAGGACAAATTATGCAGTATGACATAAATCACTCAAAAGGCTAATTATGATATTAAGATCATTAATACAAAATGTCTATACACAGAATCAATCTTGGAGGGAGGGGGTGAAAAACTAATAAACAGATAAATTGGGTGACAACAAAGACAATATACAGTAAACATCTGATTAAGATGTGATAGACACTATAATTAAATAATTAATTTTAAACATGTCTATTAATTATTAGTTGGAAATTCAGTATGATTTATAAACTTTCACTTAAAAAAAAAAAGAGATGATGTCCAACCACTTTTAAACTTAGATTTCTATCTCTTCACTCACAAGATGCCTCAGGGGTTAAGAGAATATAAGGCAATCTATTGAGCTCAGGATTCTCATCGGTTACCTGTATTTAGAAAACTACATAAACTCAAAGGGTATGTAGCAACTAAGGGAAATAGCAGCCCCTCAGATGCAAATATATAAAACCCTCAGGCATTCTAAGTTCAAAGCAGTGTAGATTTCTAAAGTATCCACTAGTGAAGTTAGAGCCTATACACCCTAGAAAGTATGAAGTAGGCAAAACAGTTTTGAGTTCAATTTTAGTCTTTAGTTCAAGAAAACGAAATCAAGACTAACAAAAGCACAGCAGTAATCTCACCCACTCTACACACCCACATATACATACACACCACACGGACACAAAGAGAAGTAGATTGCAGTGCTCTCCCCTAGTCTTCCATTTCCACAGTTTTCATAAAAAGAATGTGGTAGAAGAAACAGTGTTACTTTGAGATAGGTTATACTTGGTAATAAAGGAATTAAGCATCATTACTTTCTGGGACCCTTTTAATCCTCTAGATACTAACCTAACTCTTCCCTCTACGTAGACTATTTAAAGTTTGGTTTATTCCAATACAGTAAGTTAAGGGTTAAGGCCACTGCCTCAGAAAGAAAATAAGAACTTGGTTCAGCTCCTCCCTCTCTAAAGCAAATACCAACAACACAGAGCCAAATCCACTCAGCATACACAAGACTCCACTGACATTCCAAAAACAGGTGAATACAGGTACCTCACCTTAAAGCACCATACATTTCTTAAGTTTCTTTCACAAATGTGAAGAATATACAAGTGCTGAATAAAATTAAAGCACATATAAAACTTTACCAAGGAATTTAAAAAGTATTTGTTAGTCACAAAAGTCACTATAAATCAACAGGAATAGCTAAAAAGTTGGGCTAGAAAGGTCAGACAGTATCCATGGAAACAAAATAAAAAGATACAGAAAAGAGAAGGAACATGGGCCTTAGAAACAGTTTTAGAAGGAAAGTTCTGAGGGTCAAATCTTAACCTAAAGAAACAGAGAGAAATAGTGTCATCAAAGAAGGAGGCCACTAATAAATATAACCCTGCACTTCTGGAGGGAAAAAGATGCTCCTCAAACAAAAGTCTGCAGTTACTGATAGTCCATAAGTCACTGCAAAGGCCAGTCCAGGAGCACAAGGTTCTGTTACAAAGAGGTAGAAAGAAATGAGTCACTATTTTAATTCTGTTTAGTATTCGTCAATCTCTGTGTCACAAAGAACATTTCCTTCTAGTTTCTGTCATTTGTTTTCTTCACAAACTTTTGGAACTGGGTCAGAATGCTGGGAGGGGGGAGAAGAAAAGGGGAAAAAAATAGGAACATTAAATAAAACTATTTGCTCGGTAGAAGGATACTGGGATAGATGTGATCACCTGGAGAGGGGACTAACTATAGTTACAACTAGACAATAATGATTAAGATCCAAGACTTTTCTCTTCTTATAGACAATTCCTCTTTATCTTTCAAAGCTTTTCCACTAAAAAGGAGATAAAGGGAGTGAAAAAGATTTAACGTGGATAAGAGACTGGAACATGATACAGTTACACGAACATCACCAGTCTCCCTTCAGATCAGAATTCGAGGCAATTGGCACCTGAGGAAAACTACTCTTCTACTGGTAGAAAAAGGAATGTCAATCTTCCTGAGGCACAGGAGATGGCAGAAGAGGAGATAGTTATCACAGGAAATGTATAGAAAACAATTCAGTTGGACACGCACTTCTTGAACTTAAAGTCTAACTTCACACACACACACACACACACACACACACACACACACACACAGAGGAAGGTTTATTACCATCCTAGGTCAAGAAGGGTTTAATGCCAAAGAAGTTTTAGATGACAGAAAAGTGATAAGCAACAGGGCAAAGCGGCGGATTCTACGGATCGAGCAACACAGGGAAGCAAACGAAAGTCATGCCTGAATGACCTGGGAGCCCGGGCAAAGGACCAGTGATCGCAAGGACAAACGTCCAAGGGAGGAGGGAAGGCAGGGCCCAAGTCAGGTAACATTCCTAAGGGGAAGGATTATCAAGTGGCACCGGGCTGAGGGCCCAGCCAGGGGACAGAGCGGGAGGAAAGTTAGCAAGTAAAAGGGATCAATCATGGGAAAGGAAGTGACCTTTAGGAGAAGGAAATAAGAGAATACCTAAAAAGGAGGAAGGGTAATAAGAGAAAATAAACCCAGGAAAGCACAGGGGGCCAAGGCAGAGAAGGCGTGTTTGGGTAATAGAGGAAGAAGAAAGGAAGTGAGACTCCAGAGCAGAGATGCGGCTGGGAGCCGGCTGAGGCGACGGGGCTGGAGGGCGAAGGAGCCCCGAAGACTGCCTAGCCAAGGGCTGGACGGGGCTCCGGGGCTTCGCGAGGTCCTGGAGGGTGGGGATGGAGGGCTGCAGGGCTCAAGACCGAGCGAAAAGAAGGGAGGCGCGGGGGCGGTTCCCGAGAGATGGGAGGATTCCCCTGGGGTCGGCTACGGCTATGCTGGGGTTCTCGAGGGCGGTTACCCAGTCGGGTGGAGGGAGAGAAGTGGGAGGGACACTCACAAATTTCTTGGATTTGCTGCCATCGCCGCCCGCTGGAGGCAGCTCGTCCGGGCTCCGGCCCTTCTTCTTGTCCCGGGTCCCGCGGCCGGGCCCCAGGTTCCCGCCTGGCGGTTCCATGTCCGGATTCGCGCCGGCTTGTGGGCCCCGCGCCTACGCCGCTCCCGCCCGGCTGCTCCTCGCTAGCAGCCACCAGCACCACCACCACCGCCACCACCCAGCAGATCCTCAACCCGCCGCCGCGCCCCGCCTCATTAGCATGCCGGGCTGCGCGCGCCTCATGAATATACAACGATGACGCCTTGCTCCCGCCCGCCTGCCCCACTTCCGCCCGGACCCGCAGCTCCTACCAATGGGAGAAGGAAGGGGGGTGGCGGGGAACCGCTACCTGCCCGGCGGGCCTAACCATTCAGTCCCACGTTGGGGGCGGGGGGTGGAGAGTGGGCGGTGCAGTAATTCTCGGTTGTAGCGGGTAGCCGCGCCCCCTGGTGGATAGACAGGTACAGAGCAGGCCTCTCCCAGGTCCCACGCAGCGCCCACGTGCTGTCAAACCTAGATCCGCTCATACCCCAGACCAAAATATTAATATCTGAACAACAAAAAATAAGCCTATTATAGGGACTATTTGTCTGACAGAAAATTTAGTGCTAAGATTATGCATTTTTTATACGTGCAATACCAATGGAGCACATTTTTTAAGTAAAAAGATGAGTTACTCTTTATTGCCTGCAGCGCCGTGCAGTATTTGAGTCGACACGTTAACAACCATCGCCATTTGTTGAAAGCCGTGTACCAAAAATCGGGTTTATTCCAAGGTAAAAGTTAATCCTCAACTGGACTAACCCTAAACCTCATTTGAATCTCAGGTAAGTACTTTCTCACTCATTAATTTATTGCTGTCAAATCGTAACTGACTCATAGTTGACCCTTCATTAGGTTTCCAAGGTTGAAAAAAAGAATGGCCATTTTTCTCCAGAGAAGCCACACTGCTGGATTTGAACTACTAGAGAAGTGTGGGCTTTGAAACAGCAGTGCTATTAAGAGCCTACCAGAGCTCTAATTGTTTATAATCTGAGTAAAAAATTTAAATTCATTGCCATCAGGTCAGAACTAATAGCTGATCCTACAGTAGATTTTTCTGAGGTTGTAAAATAGCAGGGGAGGAGATGTTTCATCTTCTCCCGCAGAGCTGCTGGTGATCCAAACTGCCAGAGGCACCACGTTTGGATTAGTAACTCAACTTCCTACCAACTAGGCCACCAGAACTCCCTAATTTAGGTAAACTAATTATTGCAAAATTGATCTACATGGTAACTGTTACCATTTACTGTGTAATTGCCTTGCCTTAGGCTGGCCCTGTGTGCAAAATACTAAGGTTGAATGTTTTACACATTATTTTTCTCTCATCAGGTCTTCAAAATCATGTGATAGATTCGATTAGACTCTAGTTTATGGGAAATTCAGGCTTTGAGAGCTGAAGTAACTTGCCTAAGGATACACTGTTGTTGTTAAGGAAAAAAGCTTTAAATCCAGGTTAGTCTGTCAAAATGTTTAACCAGGATTCCCCCGATATAAGTCAAACATGAGTGAAAGGATTTATGTTCTCGAAGAAATGTGGTCTTCTTTCAGCGATTTCAGACTTTTGCCCCACTGAAAAAACCCTGAGAGCCAGCAGCCCCTCACATGCACTTTTCTGGAGGGTAGTCGTTCTTAATTACTAAGGTGTTCCCAATGCTTAGTCCAGGGCCTCGTGTGCTGCAGGGACTCTGTCAGAATAGCTGGCTTCTAAATCTTGAGACCTTCTAATTCAAGATGGAAAGCTGCATTGACGTGTACAAACCACATTTGAACTCAACTTGCACAAAACAAACTCCAAAAAGCTACTTACTTCTAACATAAAGTGTTATGAAATGGGAGCAAAGGAAGATGTATCTATTATTCTTTCTTACACCACTGTTTATATTTAACAACTGCGTATCAATTTCTAGCTTCCCTTCAGTGTATAGCCTCCAGGGAAGGATCTATGTCTGTGGCTACTATAACATCAAGCGCTATTCTTCACATTAAGAATTATTTGCCAGACACTGTGCTATGCACTGGACATACTTCAACTCAATATATTGTCACCAAATAGCATTGCTGTTCCAACCAAGTTCAAAACGAGTCATCTTCTATTCCTCTTAAACTAGTAGCCTGTACAGTTTTATCTAGCTCTTAATCGGAATGCTCTATTAACTCCCTACATAAGATGATCTATTTTACACATGCAGAATATGTACATAGCAACTAATAGTGTTAAATGAACATTTAATGATTTTTCATATATATCTATATCATCACCCCTATCCCACTTCTCCCTTTACACATGGAGTGCTAGCAAGAAATAAGACCATTCCCAGAAACACAAAGGTACAAAAAATACCAACTTGATTTATTGGATAAAAACAGTGGTAAAATGGATGTAAATCCAAAAAAATTAGAATATGACATTTCCACATCCCCTCCCCACTCAAAACCGCACTTCCCTCTAGTATTAGGGACCCAGAGTCCTTTGAAAAGTTCTCTCTTCACTTGCTCCAGAGCAAGATTTGTAGCAGGAGAACCCAAGAAAGGAAGACATCAGAGGCAACCTCAATCCTGCCAACTACTTCAATCCTAAAAAATGTCTAGTTGGAGGGAAGAAGGGAAGGAGTGAGGCAGCCTAGGGCCTGAGGACTGGCCTCTAGGAGTCACTGTTCAAAATGACCCAGGGCGACTGTCCTTGCCTCCTTCCCTTCCCAAACTGGTACTACCATCAGGCTTGGGAAGGAAAGGAATAGGGAGAGAGGGCTTTAAAACCAGATGTGGGCTCTAAACCCTTCCCCAGAATTGGTAACAAGTCCTGAGGGTGACCAGCCCAGGACTGCAGAGTTACACCTTCTCCCTCTGATGAGGTGAAAAGGAATTCCTTGAGATAGAGCATTCCCAGCAGCTCTTAAATTTCCACGTCACTCTCTTTGTCATTGTCATGGTCTCCATCATAGAACTCATTGGGTGCTTCTGGCCTGCAAAGTAAAGAGAGGTCAATGTCCCACTCTCCAAGTCCCCATCTTGTCCTACAGAAGAACTCTCTCCACTTCTCAGGCACCTTTTATCAGAGAATTACTCTTCCTCTTGGTAGACATATGTCGCTAATCATTCAACTATTCACATGTGTTAGTCACTAACACTGGCCATAGCAATACTACTGAAAATAAGCCCACCAAGGTTTATGCCCACCCTCAGAAAGCTAACACCTAATAAATAAAGCGACAAAAACTTACAAAGAAAATAAGTAAATATGATCCTTCCAGATGGCAAAAAATGCTGTGAATATTTTATGTAAACCAATATAAATTTTTTTAAAAGTGAAAAAAAATGTATATGAACTTTGTATGTAAACCAGAATATAAAAAAATATTATATGAATAAAATGAAATAAAGTAACATGTCTGTGAGTGATGGGAAGAAAAAGATGACATTTCAAGCAAGCTAAATAAGAAGGCTTTTCCAAGAAGCTAGGACTTGAAGTCAGGACTTCAGGAAGCAGTAAGTGACCTAAAAAGAGTAAGAGAAATCCCAGCGAGCTCTGGGGGCGGGCTAGTGGCAAGAAGCTGCACTGTAATCTGAGAGGTTAGCGGTTCAAATCCATCAGATGCTTTGCTGGAGAAGGAGGAACAATCTCCTCCTGTACCAGTCAAATCTGATTTGATGGTACGTACACACACACACACACACACACACACAAAGAAATCCCCTACTCTTCTCTTTGTCTGGCGCTGGCACCAGTTGAGCCTCAACTTGCTTTCACCAAAGCATGCATTTTAAATAAAGCATATTTGCTATAACCACCACCACCACCACCACCATGTAAGTAGAATGCTATAGGCTTTGGAAGGTAATTTGGCAACAAATAAAAATTAAATGAACACAGCCTTTGTCCACTGTAGCAACAACAATTTTAGTTGCTACTAATTTGAATCAGTAGGTTATGAATTCTAACTTACTGAAATAAACTAACAGGCAAGGATATGTATGTATAAAGCAGTTCACTGCCACATTCTTTCTAATAGTGGAAAAAATGAAAAGAAATATAAACTTTTAGGGAGCTCCGGTGGCTTAGTGGCAAGAGGCTGCGCTACAATTCAGAAGCCACAGTTGGAATCCACTGGCTGCTCTGTGGGAGAAGGCTGGGCAATCTCCAGTGTGATTAACTGCCTCTGAAAACCCACTGGAGGGTCAGCTATGGGTGATTCTGACACAAGGGTACACAACAACAATAAAAGTTTTTAATACTTAACATTAAAAATACAAACTTTTTATTACTTTTTTTTACCAGTCATCAAAGGTAACTGGTTAGTTTACGTTATGTACACACCATAGATTATTCTACAGCTGAAGAAACAGGACAACTGATCTAGACATATTGACATGGAAAGATACATTGTTTTGTTTTATTGAGGGGAAGCCAATTTTAGGTTATAGTGCAACATGCACAGTACCATGCTACTTTTATTTAAAACAAAGATACACAACCTATTTCAAGAGCGAGTTGTATATGTGTGCAGTTAAAATAGTGTACTTGTAAACTATATAAAAAGGGCTGTGTGAAAAATTTTAAATCAAATATTAACAGTGGCTATTTCTGTGGAATTGTGTGAAAGCAAATTTAACATGCTATGGTGCTCTTTGAGATTTTTCAAATGAATATGCATACTCTTTTTTTCAGAGGGAGAAAGAAAAGGTTATTATGAAATTTACATCTTGAAGAGTGAGATAGACCTCTCCCAGAAGCAGAGGTGGGGAAAGGGCACATTACTTTTGTAATAATTAAAAACAGGAAAAGAAAAAGAGGTGGAGAAGTTATAGCAAACCAAAGATAGGTGAGCCAGAAACAACTATATTAATGTGATTCACATTTTCCTCTACCCTCCCCAACAAGCCTGCTGAAAGCTCCTGCTCTAAGGTTCTGTCTATAGACCTGCTGTAGTTCTCCTCAGGACCCCTTTCCTCTGCATCGGCCTCGTCAGTCCTGTCGTAGGTCAGGAGATCTGAGGGTACATCGTGGATCTGGACACTGGGTGCATGGTTCAGCATCTTCAGGTTTTCAAAGATTGTCTGGCGGATCTGGTCCAGATACTGTTTGGGGTGGGAGGTTAGAAATGGAGTGTGAACGGTTCCCACTGACCCCAGGGCACCCACCCTCTTAGTCATCTGTCATCAGTACTGTCCTAGTTTTAATTCCAGTGGTTAAGGTCATTTCAGGTCCTCCCCCAGCTGACAAGTGACCCTCTTCCCACCCATGACTGACTGCCTCAACTTTAACCTCAGCTACCACCTGGTTGCTAACAGTGATAGCAGTGGCTAAAAACTTCCATTTCTTCTCTGCTTCCTCCTACATCCACATCCTGAACCCCACCCCTGTGTTTAGCTTCTCTAAGCTGCTGACCTGGCGAGAGTTCTGATTCTCGATGCGGGTGCTGACGTCTGGATGGAGCGTGAAGTCCGGGGCAAAATACTCAAAGTATTCTTGGGGTAAGACAGTAGGAAGAGAGAGGATGGCTCAGAATGAGCAAATAAGGTCCAGACAGGGCCCAAGAATTTCCCCAACCCCCACTTCATCTGTTCCCTACTCCAAGCCCAAGAGTTTAGTCTGCTTAGCTCTGTGAGGGTCCAAGTTCTTATCTGCCTTTAAACCAGGACATTCTGGGATCTTGTGAAAATGAGCTTACTGTATGGTGGGGATATGCTGGGGTGGTTCTTACCACTATAGGGAAGCTCCTCACTAATGGCTTCTTCTACTAGCAGCGATGTCTCGTAAGTCCTGAAAGCAATCAGTGAAGACAGGCTTTGCAGCCTGAACAGGCGGTCTAAAGGCGCCACCCACCAGCCTCAGGAAGCCCCTTGCTCATACTGGATGAGGGGGAAGGAGAAAACTCAGTAAGGGTGCTCACCAGCAGCGTGCAACATTTCGGACAGTATAGCCACCACCACCTAGCACCAGTAGAGGGATATTGAAGCTCTTGACATATTCGACACACTCCCTATTAAAAGGAAACAAAGCAGTATGTAGAGAGTTATCAAAAGCCAAAGTATACAGCTCTAGCTCCTGCCTGGAAAGGGGCACAAGAGAGTGTTGGGAATGAGAAATGTTCTATATCCAGGTGTTTAAATTCAATGCATTATACCCTTAATATCTGTGTACTTCACAATGGAATGCTATGCAACACTAAAGCACAATAAAGAATTCATAAAATGCTGCATAGCATAGATAATCTAGAGGATGTTCTGCTGATGAGTCACTTACAAAAAAGCAAATATTGTGTAAGACTTACAAGAAGCTAAAGAACAATTAACACACAGAATAATTAGGGATGCTAGGGGAGGGAGAGAAAAATAAAGATTAATAAATAGGTAGCAGACACTTATTGATATGGGCAAAAGAAAAGGCAACATACAAGAAGGTAATAATCAGACTGTGGGTATCGTAATTAATGTTATCAAATAAGATGTATACAAATGAATGAAAAATCAATATGCTTTGTAAGCTTTACTTCAAATCACAAGTGTACAAAAAAAACCCACCCAACACTACTGCACTGTATATATTATTACGTCTTGATTTTTTATAACTATAGTTGTGTCTTGCTCAACACTCTCTGTAGCACCTCACCTGTTAATCAACTATTGTCATTAACCAACCACTAAATCCTGTCAATTACAGACTCCAAAGTATAGCTCAAACCTTCTCCTTCTCTCCTTCCCTACAATCTCATCTTAGCACAAGTCCATCTCGTACTGTTATCTTGTGTCTTAGCTTTCCATTTTTTTCCTTTATAGGATTTAACAGCAATCTCATTGTTTTGTTTGTTTACTTAATTTTTTTTGTTGTTTACTTATTTTTAAGTCTGATTCCTACACTTGACTATAAATTCCATGGAAGGAGAGACCGTGCCTGCTTGAATTCTCCATTGCCTCTCCAGCTTTGATATATAAGCTCTTTGCAAAATCCTACTACAGGGAAAAAAAAAAGTTCTCTTATGAGTTAATTATCAGCTGCAAAAGTCTGGTCAAGATGCTATCTCTGGTTCAAGAACAACTTGTAATTTTCATTCCCAAGAAAAGGTAAAGCCTTTTCTTTATGTACTTTATGTAGTGGGGCCGACCCCAGGCCACTTGAAAATCTGAGGGACTGGAAGGAAGATAAGTCTCACCCATGTCCTCGGATGCTAAGGTTGAAGCAGCCCAATCGATCACAGCCCAGAGAGTCAGCTCCACACTGCAAATGGCAAAACCACACACAGCTGCAGTGACATAACTGACCAAAGCACCACTGAGGTGCTTTCTTTCCCTTCCCCAGGAATCCAAAGACCCTCTCCTCCCACTCTCTGCCCCGAGCCCAGGCTGAGCACTCTTGAAGGGGAAATGACAGCACTACCTGAAGCACAATGCATGTGGGTTGGTAGAAATCCACGACTTGGTTGATAACCGGCTGGAAGAGATGCTTATAACCTGGGAGAGGGCCAAAGATGGGTACCTGGCACCCCAAGGGGATGGGGAGACAGGGAACAAAAGGAAAAAGGGGGTTGAGAGAGTATGTAGCTATGGAAAGAGGCAACCCAAAGAAGCAAATCATTATATGATTAATGGTTATAAACGTCTAGATGTTGCTGTTGTTAAACCCTTTAAATGCCAGATGAAAGCTAGTGATCTTTATCCCAGAAAAATGTACAACTATACAATGTGTTGCAGTTTCCAGGGAGCAGTTAGTGATCCCTTGATGACCCATCAAGAGACACTACTAGGCAGAAGGTAATTTAAAGAAAGAAAAAGCAGTGAGCAGGGAAGTCTGTAGCACTTACTCTGGTCATCAATGCCATCCCTCAGGGGCACATTGAGACAGTAGTAACGACCACTCTCAGCCCCAACTTCATACATGTCACCTATAAGAAATGGGGAGAAACGAGCTTGGAGTCATGCATAGGAGGCACCCACAATGTAAATGCTTCAAAAGTAACCCGTGCTTAAAGCTGCTCACTAAGTCTACCTATTTCAACAGACTTCAAGAGTCTCCAAGTCTCTTGCAGCTTATATGCATTCCACAAATACTTCTTTTGAGGGCTTACTATGATGCTGATAAAGACAATGAATTACCATGCTTATATTCTCAGAGATGGGGATGAAGAGGAGGGAGACTGCAAACAAAACACCACCATAATAAATACAAATAGATAGCAGTGAGTGCTCTCAGAGACACAAACTGGGTGATGTGACAGTAATGGAGATGAAGGTGATTTCTCTAAAGGTCGGTCAAGGAGATCTTTGAGGAGATGACATTAGGCTTAGACCTGAAGGCTGTCAAGGAGGCAATTCTGGTAGAAAGGTGAAGGCTATGCAGAGGAGAGTAATCTCGATTCCCTACCTGTACCAGGGAAAAAGTAATTTCCATATTTGTGGAAGGACACTGTCATGACCCGATCAGTGAGGTAGAAGGCTTCCTGAACCCCATCACCATGGTGGATGTCAATATCGATGTAGAGCACCCGAGGGTGGTACCTGGGGTGAGGGTAAAGCCAGAGTCTGAGGCAGAGGTGAACACCAAGGAAAGCAATATATTCCTCTAAAACATGCAACATAAAATTATTAAGTGTTTCTACCCAAGTCACCTAAAACTCTACCCATCAGTTCTTAAAATGCAAATGTGAGGCTCGCTCTAGGAAGCAGGGACAGGATAAAGATGTGCAGAGAAGGATAAAATTAGAGAAAGCAACTGAGAATCTGCAGCAAAGCTAAGGAAACAGCCAAGAAATGCACCAAGAACATGGAAGACGCCAGTGCAGGGGAGGTCAGAGGTAGGCCTGAGGGACCGCTTAGACTAGGGTTTCTTAAGAGACGCATCTCTTCCCTGGTTACTTACTTGAGCAGTTCCAGGATCCCAATGACAATGTCATTGACATAGCAGAAGCCAGAAGCCTAGAGTGAGATGATGGTCTTATAGATACAATTCCTCCACCCAGGTATCTTCCTTTATCAACCTCATTGACCAATGTCTCTCCCATAACCTCACTCACCTCAAACTTCTTGGCATGGTGCAGACCACCAGCCCAGTTAATGGCAATATCACAGATCTGAAAGGCAAATATCCAACTTACAGTCTGCCTCAGCCCACCTCTCAAGCCGACAAGCCAGGGTCAGGGCTAAGGCCCTGAGTCAAGTAGCCCAGGGGGACGAGGGAAAAAGACAGGGTTATGGTCACCTTGTTGTTCAGCTGGGTTGCTCCTTGCAGAGATGCACCTGTGTAACGGGAGCAGAACTCAAAGAGCCCGGGAAACACAGGGCTGCAGAGGAGAGGAGCCAGTTAGAATCCAGCTGCCTTGGTCTGGCCCTCTCCTACACCTCTCTCCTTACCTCAGACCCCGCCAATCTCCACTCTTGAATAACTCCCTCTTTCCCTTCCTACACTCTTAATTATTTGTAAATTTACATAAAAATTCAGACCAAAGCATGTACCAAGCCCTGTGCTGTAATACATATTCAACTGTTACCAAGTACACACTTAAAGAATAAGAAGCCATATAATGTACAAAGCATCCTGCTGGTACCATGGGGAAGCAGTTGCTGCTAACCAAAAGGCTGGCCAATTGAAATTCTTCAACAATTCTAAGAGAAAAAGAACTGAAAAATCTTCTCTTTTAAAGATTACAGCCTTGGAGATCCTCTGGGGCAGTTTAACCCGGTCTGTAAGTTGGGATAGAGTAAATAGCACCTGACAACAAGAAGTATAAAGCGCTTATTTAGAACAGTACCTGGCACACAGTAGGCATTAATGAGGTGTTAGAGATTAGGAGTATGGCAGGCTACCCACTCCCACTGCTGTAGACTATGACTATGTAAGACAGAGAAGAGCTCCCACATCGGATTCCCAAAGCTATACATCCTTACAGAAGCAGAGCAGCACATATCCTGTGGAGTGGCTGGTAAGTTTGAACCACTGACCTTAATGTTAGCAGCCAAGTGCTTAACCGCTGTGCCACCCAGGGAGCTCCAATAGTAGGTGAGTATTCTTACTTTGATAAATACCAGAAGAAACAGCCAACAGAATTTAATGTAGCTGCCACTGAAAAGAAAGACTTATGTACAGAAGGGACAGATCTGAGATTGCTCCTTTCCCTTCTCCCTATTAAAAGTTTTTAACAATCTGGCTTTTTTATATTAGATACTTTGAAAACACGCAAAAACAAATAAAAGGAAGAAAACACCAGATTCTCATCTGAAAATCAGATAAAGCGAGTAGCTGAAAAATGTGAGTTCACAACATGTAGCACAAACCACTAAGTGGTGGCACTCCCTAACTGCACAGAGAGCTCGTATAGGGCACCAGCTGCAGCCCAAGTGCTGACCAGGCATTCTGAGACTTACAATGTGAACTGGGAAACAGCAACAGCAACCAAAAACCCCCAAGAAACCTCCCAAGACAGCATGTTACATCAAATTAGCAGCGCAGTATGTGATCCGTGGGCTAGTACAGTTAGGAATAAGGCTTCAGGAGGTGGTCCGAAGCCTGGGAAGGCCCTGATGAGGCTGAATGGAGAATGGGTATTCCAAGAAGGCACCCTGGGCAGCAAGAAGACTAATGTTGGGAAAGTATTAAGGTACTCAAGGCCAGCCTAATCAGCTCCTATCCTCTAGCCTAGTTATTTCTAATGATTATTATCTCTCAAGGGAAAGGACAAGTACAGCAGTGTGAATACTGCCAGCTCCACTGATCAGCGATGGGCCTCAGGGTTAATTTAACTAAGTCTCCCCAAATCTCATTTTATTCATACAGAATAGAAAATGATTATTACAATTTCAAGGCTGGTGTGACAATGAAGTGGCTGCATCAGCACCCCTCACCATAGTACCTAGTGGAATAAGTACCCAATAAATGGCAGTTGTTGGAGGAAACTACAGACAAACAACCAGAATTCTTTAAGTAAAAATCAAGAGGAAAAGGAAAAGCTACAGATGAAATGTTTTAACAGATACATTAACTAAATATGAGGGGAAGATTTAGATACTGATTTAAACAAAATTTTTAGGGGTAGAAGTTATGAGGAGACAAATAGAGAAATTACAGTACTAACTACATGTCTGATGTTAAGGAATTACTATTGGTTTTTCAGGTGTGATGAAAATTTTGTAGTTATAACTTTAAAATAATTGAATAGTATTTCAAGGCACACAATGAAACATTTACAAATGAAACAATGTGACATCTGAAATTTGTTTAAAAATAATCTAACCTTAGGTGATGTACATAAAATACAGAGCCCATGTGTTCATAATTTTTCAAGATAAATTATGGATACAGGCAGCTGATGACTTTGTTCTTTTAGAAAAGTCTGGTATTTTCATAAATTGAAAAAATATTTTAAAAAGTAAAAGTGAGTAGATGATAGTTGTTAGAGTCATTGCTTTTTCACGCATGTGTACTGGACTGTAAGCAATGTTGTACCTGTACTATTATTTCCCAATTACATAACACTGATCAAGTCTTCTACATATTAATAAGTTCGCTAAGAACCAAATCATGTCAAATCACCATCTTTACTATTAAAATCACGTTGGCTGCTTCTTTATATATAATAAAACCCCAAGAATTCTGTTGCCACAGAATTAATTCCAATTTAAAGCAACCCTATGCGAAAAAGTAAAAAGAACTGCACCACAGGTTTTCCAAGTCTATAATCTTCCCAAAAGCAGACAGCATGCTACCTCTCCTTCCCTTAGAGCAGCTGGTGGGTTTGAATCACCAACCTTCTGGTTAGCAGACCAATGAATTACAGGCAAAATACTTAATCATTTTCTCTCTAGGGCCCCTCTCAACATAATAAACTAAAAACGCACTATTCCGACTCATAGTGACCTTCCATCATACTGACCCTCCTATAGGTTTCCAAGGCTGTAAATCTCCACATAGGGAGCTCTAGTGGGAGTTGCAATGTTAACCCAAAGGCCATGGTTCAAATCAACCAGCTCCAGCAACAGCTATTCTTGTGTGATTTATAGCGCCAGAAACCCAGTGGAGGGTTCTGACTCGAGAATGAGTTGAGTTTGTGCTGTGTAGAGATTTCTAAAAAAAACTTACTGCCATGAAATTGGAAACCACTTAAAAGCAGTTTAAGCACTCATATTGCTTAAAAGGTCAAGCCACACCTATCTCTTTAACCTCAATTCAGATGCTCTCCTATCTATGGCCAAGCATTCAGCCTCTTTTCTGTTCCTCAAACGAGTCATTCTCTATCTTACCATATAGCTTTTCATCATATACAGTCCTCACTGCCCGCTCTACATTCCTCTCTCCCTCCACCTACCCAAAAAGTTTCACCTAATTACCTCTTACCCTCAGATTTTAGCTCAATCTTTTGTCACTTCTTCTAGGAAGCCTTCCCTGACCAGCTTGCTCCCAAACTAAATTATGCTCTCAATTACACACTCTCTAGTTATAAACCTCTCCTTAATGGATCTGGAACAACCACAATATTAAATTTGTAGATTATACTGCCCTCCGCATTAGACTATAAACTCCACAATTGACCATCCCCACCCTCTATCTTTTTTGTCTCTGTATGTATTCCCAGCACTTAGCCCCAGATCTGGACTGCAGCAAATGATCAATAAATATGTGCCGAATTAGCAAATAGGAAGATGATGATTCACTGGTAAGCAAGCACTTCCTTAGCTTCCCAATGCTGTGACCACAAGATCTCACTCAAGCATTTCCCTCCTTCAAAGTGTCTAGTGATGAGAGACCCAGTCCTTTCCTCACCAGTCATCACCCACGTTGAAGGCATTAAGGCTTTTGGTGAAGCCTTGCATATTGGTGGGGCTGACTCTCTGAAGGAAGTCGATGTAGTCCTCAGAGTGGAAGCGGCACATGTCATGCTGGGAGGCCTGGTATGGCTTGAAGACCTTGAGATGGAGACACAAGATGAACCCATGGGGCTGAGACAGCTTACATAGCCCCCAACCCTGATGATTATCCAAGCTGTCCCTGCATCATGCCAATCCTTACTCTGAGCCTACAGAAAGAGGCTCTGCTTAGCCAAGTGGATTACTAAAATCAAGCCCCCTATTGATCACTGGGCTTGCTTCCTTGTTCCCATCTCTAGCCCAGTCCCTTCTGCTTTCTTAACCTTGAGCCCAGATCAACCTGCTCACTTTTGAGTCTCCTGTTTCTAGTTTTCTTCACATTCCTTCCTCCCTTCTTTCTTTTCCATCTTATATAGTCTAATAATATGGGGTATATGGAAACCTAATTAAAACCCAAGAGGCTAACCCAGAGGCTTAAAACATCTTTTGAGGAATTCATCTACCCTTTGAGAATGAGGCAAGCAAAATAGTTTTTCCCCTCCCTAGAAGAGGTACAAAGATATATGTTGTTGATAGGTGCCATTAAGTATACAACACACACTGACCCTATGAACAACTGAACTTTGTCAGATATATACATAGATAGATATGCAAATGAGCTCAAGTAATTAATTGATTTCTGCGTTAACATCACTTCAGTTTTTGCTATGATCAGTTCATTTATTTGTGCCTATGCACAAGCAGTGAACATTCATTCAGATTTTTGACCAATTCTCTTCACAAAGCATAAGCCTATTATTTTAAATCACAGTCATAATTCTAAGCTGGGGACAGCATATGTTATGTCTAGGAGATGAAGAATGAACCAGATATGGGTGTTTTAGTTGGAAAGGGGATACTCAGGGTATTTCCTCTCACCCTTCAACTCCAAAACACACACACCCACCCTAGAAATACTGAGTCCTCCCTCTAAAGCTCTAACATCATCCAAAAGGAAAGAGAAGATGAAAAGAAGGGGTGGGAACTGAGGATAAACCTCACACAGGAACAATGGTCCAGCCGCTGTCTCATCTCTAACAAAGCTTTGGCACTCCTCACACACTAAGATGCTGGAGGAGACATCACTCCACTCCACTGTACACCTAGGTCACGGGCCACCACTTGAGGTCAATGGGTACCTGACTTGAAGGGGAAAAGTAGCCTGCATTAAGTCTGCCAAGGCCATCCTCCACACTCTAGAGAAACTGAGTACCTCCCAGCGCCTTCTATCCAGCCACCATCACACCACTTTTCCTTATGCAGATAGGACTAGATGTGTTCAGACCAGCCCGCTCAGTCTTAAGGGCACAGCTCGCCCCACCCACAACTCATGGCAGAGGCTGCGGAACTCACGATCATTTTCTTATAGAGACCGTAGTGCAGAACCAGGCTATGGGTCAATGCCAGGCGATGAGGCTTCATAGGATGTCCAGCCCCTGGGGGTGGGGAGAAGAGATTTCGTCAGTTTCCACCCCCAGAGATGCAGGCTTTCCCTCGAAACCTCTGCGTCCCGAAATCCCTCGTACACAACCCTGATTTCTCACCATAGTGGAAGTTGCCCACGTCCGGGTCGTAGAAATAGGCCACGGTCTTGGCCATGGTGACCGCGGGACCAGGCCCCGCGCCTCCGCCGCCTGCCTGGCCGCCAGCCCCACCCCCGGCCGTGCGTGTTGCGTAAGCGCGCAGCCCGCCTCTGCGGAACCAGGAAGCTCAAGCCGGGCCTCTGCGGAGCCACGCCCCCTGCGGGGGCCCCGCCCCCCCCACTTCTGGGCAAGCACTTTCTGGGTTGTGGGGTGATAGCTTGCCGGCTACAGCTGAAGGAGTGTTTTCAGTTCTAGCGTGGGAGGGCTCTTTTCTTCCCAGCGAGGGCCAAATCCTCGGGAAACCGAGCTGTTTGTTTCAAAAGGTGTGCAAACTGTGTTCTCCGCGCCCACTTCACTAGAAGGCTCCGGAGAGCCGGCCACGCCACCAGGCTCTGCAGAAAACCTGCTTCTACCTCCCCACCGGGGAAATCTCTGACCATCGTCCCGGCTAGGGGCATCAGTGGGCAGGAGCCTCTCCAGCGGGGGGGACAGGCCAGACAGGAGCTCTCCTGCCGGGCCGGACCGCCTGTCCTCCCCCGGACACAGACGTAGCCGCACTGTCCTCCGGAGGGGGCTCGGCGCAGTCACGCGCGCACCACACTAGCGCTCACACGCGCGCACAGCTCACGCTCTCCGCCCCGCACACCTGCGCTCCGCCCCTTGGTCCCGGGCCGGCGGCAGACGAAGGCATTTGGGAACCTAGAGAGAAACCTGCGGCGGTCCTTCCCACCCCCTATCCTTCCTGAGGCCGGAGTTGTCCGGAGCCTGCTTGCTGCTCCCAACTAACCCGCATCCTTCTCCATCCTTCCCTCCCCCCGCCTGCCGCGGCTCCGGTAGCCGCAGCTGCAGCCCCGACCCGCTGAGGCGGCGAAGGGGGGAGGGGGAGGAAGCAAGGGATGAGCACCGGGAGGGCGTCGGGGGCCCTGAGCCAGACTAGGACGCCCCTGGAGCCGAAACCCGAGCCGGAGCCTGAACCCAACGACTGGTACAGGGTGGGCCAGGTGGTCAGGGTGGAAGGAGCCGGATACGGGAGGGTGCGGGGATGGAAGGCAGGGGAGGGGGCTGCGGAGGCCTGGCCCAGGCCGGCGCGGACGCTGACTCAGGCGGGACTCCGGGAGCCCGCCGCTTGAGAATTCCGTCCCACCTTGCGCTGCAGTGTCCTTGGGAGGGACAGAAGCTCGGGGACGAGCTGGAGAGGGGAAAGCTCCGGGCGTCGGGAAAGAGGGACCGGGGTCGTGGAAGAAGACTTGCGCAACCACCATCTGGCCCCGCGCGCCGGCCGCTTTGGCGGACCAGCACCCCTGGCCCGGACAGCTCCCTGGGTAGTGGGTGGGGCCGGACCTCCGAGGCTTGCCGGTTTGGGATCCTGAGGACCGCATTCCTGCCCCTCCCCACCATTCCCAGCTGCAGCCCCCTCCCTCCAGGAGGCGCCCTGGGCCGTGCTCGCCCCCCAGGGCCTCATGTCGGAACCACAGCCTGACCTGGAGCCGCCCCAGCATGGGCTGTACATGCTCTTCCTACTTGTGCTGGTCTTCTTCCTCATGGGCCTAGTTGGCTTCATGATCTGCCACGTGCTCAAGAAGAAGGGCTACAGATGCCGCACGTCCAGGGGCTCAGAACCTGACGACGCCCAGCTCCAGCCCCGTGAGTCAGGAGCCTAGAACTCTGGCTCAGTCACTTCGCACCCCTATCCCCACATCCTTTTCTGCTTTCCCTGACCAACACAACTAGGTTGGATCTAAGTCAAGCCTGCAGGAGGTCTAGTGATGCTTCCTTGAGTCATCAAGTGGGGTGACATCACCCTGAAGGCAAGATTAGAGGAGGGCTACATGGGCAGGGAGGACTTAGGCTCCCATTGACTTCCTCATCCTCCCCTCCCAGCCTTTGAAATCCTGAAGTCCAGCATAATAGTAAATAGATAAAGGGTTAGTTAGGTCTTGAGCAGTAAGCACTAGGAACCACCAGTAACATCCCTTTCAAAGCTGATTTATTTCCCTCTTCCTCGCCAACCTCTTTCCTCTTCCAGCTGAGGAGGATGACATGAATGAGGACACGGTAGAAAGGATTGTTCGATGTATTATCCAAAATGAAGGTGGGTGTAGGCTGGCTTCTCTCTGTATGTCTCTCTCTCTCTCTCTCACTCACTCACTCTCTCTCTCTCTCTCACACACACCCTTTTTCTTTTACTTTGACCTCCACTATCTTTTTCCTTTCCTCTAAGCCAATGCCGAGGCCTTGAAGGAGATGCTGGGGGACAGTGAAGGAGAAGGGACAGTGCAGCTGTCCAGGTGAGGTGATAAAAGGCTTCTGCCTTAGAGAGGAGCCTCTCCTCCAGCATAACCCACCCAGTCCCCTTGCATGTTTGGGGGAGGGGAAGTGGAATGAATTGGAAAGCTGGCTTTCCCATAGAAAGAAGTTCTGTAAAAATCCTGAGACCTTAAGTCCATGCCTACCACCTAAACATCGTCAAAGCTTAGCATTAACCCCTTGTGCCACTCCCTTGGGTTAAACATCATTCTTTTTAGCAAGCAGTCCTGAAAGGAAAACACTGGTCACTGACATCTTAATACCAAGTTTATTAGACAAAGACAAAATGTTGGGGTCTTGGGGAAAATGGGTTATCTGGAGGTTTAAGGAGCATACTGAAAGAACAGGAGGAAGCAGAATAGGAAAACAGATGGAAATGTCACCCCTGCTCTCTTCCCTACTGTCCAGTGTCGATGCCACCTCCAGCCTGCAGGACGGAGCCCCCTCCCACCATCACACAGTGCACCTAGGTTCTGCAGCTCCTTGCATCCATTGCAGCCGCAACAAAAGGCCCCCACTTGTCCGTCAGGGCCGCTCCAAAGAAGGAAAGAGCCGCCCTCGGCCTGGGGAGACCACTGTGTTCTCTGTAGGCAGGTGGGGTTGGAGTGCTCCAGGGAAAGGGAGGTAGAGGTTGGGGCCCCAGTGATCAGACATCAAACTCCAGAGCTGGGCCTGGTGGGACTCCATGCAGGACCCCTGAGGAATCCTGGCTCTTCTAGATTTGGGGCTGCAGCCGGAGTCAGGCTGTATGAGATACCATGCAGTTTGAGGGGGAAGTGGCCATCACATCTAGGATGTCCCTGATTAGAAGGGAGGGCAAGAAGCCTCTGAGTTGTGGTCCTAAGCCCCAATATTCCCTCTTCTCTCAGGTTTCGGGTGACACATATTGAGAAACGTCATGGGCTACATGAGCATCATGATGGCTCTCCAACAGACAGGAGCTGGGGCTCTGGTGGGGGGCAGGACCCAGCAGGCAGTCAGGGGTCTGCAGGAGGGCAATCCAGAACAGGGATGGCTGCCATGGAGAGGCTGCCCCCTGAGAGGCCACAAGCCCAGGCCACAGCCAGCCCCCCAGTACAGAATGGAGGACTCAGGGACAGCAGCATAGTTCCTTGTGTACTTGAGGGGAATCCTGGAGCCTCTGCAGAGCAGGCCCTGGGGGCCAGAAGCAGAGGTCCAAGCCCAGGGGTGCCCAGTCAAGAAGCAAATGGACAGCCAAGCAAACAGGACACCTCAGATCACCAGGTATGAAGACACAGCCAGGGCTGCAGTGGGATGTGATGAGCTGAACTTGTACTGTTCTCTACTCTCGAAACTCTTTGTCTTCCCATTGTCGACCCCTCCTCTTCCTTTCTCTCAGGTATCCCCACCACAGGGAGCAGGGGGTGTATGAGGTGAGTCTGCATGGGCCCCAAGGTAGGGAATCTTGTCCTCTCACTCCCATCAAGCTCATTAACTCCCTGAACCCCCAAGGTGCAGGCTTTTAGCCTTTGCAAAAAATCCCTTGGCTTGGTGATGGGAGTGGGCAGGTGGTCCAGGGAATAGATGCTGTGACCTGGAAGTGAAGGGGTCCTGTGCCACCAGGAAAAAAGGTGGGACAGAGTTGAAATTGGAACAGGAGACAACATTTTTACCCTCCCTCTCTTCTAAGCTTTATCCTTCACTGCTGCTAAATGGACTACCAGCTGGCAGTCAGGGTTGGGTGGGCTTGATGCTCCTCCCCTTCACTGGACAGCGCTGCCCCCAGATGAGGGATCAGCCTTACTTCTACCTGGAGTTGCATGGTCTCAAGCTGGGAGCCTCAGGAGAAGTATCCTCCCACAGATCCCTCAATCTTTTCCCCTTCCTTTGCTGGCCAATAGGCCGCCTAACCCTCCTCCAGCACCTTGCTCCACAGGCTACAGCGTGGCAGCTGGGAGCAGGCTCCTGCCTTTGGTGGACCCCTGAAGCAATAGAACCTTAGGCCACCTGCCTTCTTGGCAAAAAAGGCCCAGGCCTTGGCTTGGGCTTCCTGCCCTTTATTCACTGTCAATAAATCCAATGCTCAGACTATTACAGCTGCTTTTGCATACCGGCTCCAGCTCCTGTGGATTCCCAAGGCCTATTTCTGTCCCAGTCCCAAAGGCCCTGGCAACCAAAATTGGGTGGGGCACAGAGCCATGGTAGAGCCAGGTGGGTGGAGTCAAGACTTTAGGAGGGTGGGGGAGGGGTTCCAGCCCCAGGGATTTCACGGTTGGGATACAAGGTATTCCCTTCCCTAAAGATAAAGCACAGGTAGAAAAGAAAGGGGTAGTTCCAGCCCCAGAAATTCAGAACAGTAAAAATGGGAGAGATTCCAGCTTTGGGCTGTGATGTGCAAGATCATTGAGGGAGCGGTCTCTGACAGCGTTGGGAGGGCCCAGCAGCCTCACCGAGGGGCAGTGATCCCCTGGGCTCTCACGTGAGGGGCTCAGGGTGGCCAGGATCCGGGGCTTTAGCTGGCGGAGGAGGTGGCGGACGCATCTGTAGGGAACACAGGGTCAAGACTCCAGAGTATTCTCTTGGGAATATCCCTGCCAATTCCCTCAGCCCTGACAACAAAATAGGACAAGTTGGAATGACCCCTCCTCTTCCACACAGTCTCCAATGCAGGAGCCCCTACCGGTCTGATTCGAGGCACCATCAGATCTAGGGACCCAGCACAGTCAGGGATCTGGTCTGGAAATAAGAACCACAAGTCAGTCTTCAGCTTTTCTTTTGTTCTCTGCCCTATCTCCAGCACACTGGAGGCCAGTGACACACTATAAATATTTAATGAATTAATGAATAGTCACCAACTTTAGCCATAAAATCCATCAGTCCTTCCATCCTCACAAACATCAGCACTTGCTGTATAATCTACCTTGCTCAAAGTACAAGAGCAGGGTGAGAGGGTGGCATACAGAACCCCCACCCTCAAGGACTAGTAAGAACTCATAGATGAAACATAAACATACACAACAAATGGCAGAATGGTAAAGCATCCTACATGAACTAGGGGTGCTGAAGAAAGCACAAAAATACTAAAGGGGGTCCCCAAAGTTAGGAAGGCTCTGTGGAGAAGAGAGAAGCAGTAGAAGGTTTTAGAAAAGGGCCATTCCAAGATGAAAGATAAGGACACAAATCTAGGTGTTCACAGGATTCAAGAATGCTAAGAGCTAACTGGGATAAAACAACTGCTACTAGTCTACTTGCGATGTGCCAGGCACAATGCTGTGTACTCACAGACATCTTTTAACCTTTACAACAACTCACGTGGGCAGGCACTTCACTTTATAAAGGAAATAAACTCAGGCCCAGACAGGTTAAACATCGCATCTCATATTACACACTTGGGAATGACAGATGGGATTTGAACCAGTGGGCCTGTCTCCAAAACCCAAGCTCTCCTTTCATCCTGCTGCCCTGGGCCTGCAGAGAAGGTGCCTCAGGGTAGGCAGAGAAGCAGAGCAGGACCAGGGAGGGAAAAAGTCCCAAGTTTCCTCCTTCCTATTCTTCGCCCTCCCATGTGCCTCACCCCCATTCCTTCAACTCACCCTCAGGAAGAACAGGTATAGGGGGCCCATCCAAGGCAGATGTGGGTGCAGGCGGGGAGAAGCTCGGAGGCGAAGGAGATGGCAGCGTCTAGAGATTTGGCATAGGGTTATTCTTGGGATATGGAAAAGTTTCTCTAGCTTTCTCTTAGCCCACTTTAATTTCTGTCCCATCACTCCCCTCTGGATGGGAGTTATAAGTAATACATAATTTCAGTAGTCACTACATACTGAGCACTAGGCCAAGCATTCTTCTGGTACTTCACATGCACTAACTTATTTAATCCTTACTGTAAACTTACGATTACCATTTTATGGTTCTATCTGATGATATGGTGTATTATGTGTTGTGATGCCAATAGAAAATTCAGTGGCTCAAATCCATTAGCTGCTCCTTGGGAGAAAGATGGGCAGTCTCCTCTCATCAAAATGTTTCACCTCAGAAGCCCAGTGGAGGTGGAATCAACTCAATGGCAGTGGGTGTTGTATTTTAGAGACAAGACTTCAAGGAGATATGCCATTTGTCTTAGATCACAGAGCCAAGCCAGTTAGTGGCAGATTTCTGGCTACAACCCGAGACTTTTGACTCCCACACTTATCACTTATTCTCTTTTTTTCTTGTATTATTACAATAGCTCATTGTCATCAAATCGATTGTAGCTCATGGTAACCCTATAGGATAGGCAGAAGTGCCCCCAGTGGGATTTCCAAGGCTGTAATCTTTATGGAAGCAAACTACTACATCTTCCTCCTCTATAGTAGATGGCCTTTAAGTTAGAAGCTGAGCACTGGATCCTTTATTTTAATAATAACAATAAAACAACTCAATTGCTGTAGAGCTGGAACCAAAACAGCAGTTGAATCCTCCAGTGCATTTCCAATGCTATAAATTGCAGAAAGGAGGCTGCCCATCTTTCTCCCTAGGAGCAGCTGGTAGATTTGAACTGTGGCCTTTGGGTCTGCAGCTCAACTCGCTACACACTAGGCCATCAGGGCACCTTTTCAGTGCCACACATTAAGGTTTTCTTTATCTCTGTTCGCACCAATCATGATAATGCTGAAGTATTACTGTCCTCATTTTATATGAGACAACAAGATCAGAGAGGTTAAATCCTTGTCCAAGGTCACACCATAGGGATTTGAACTTCATACTAAAGCCATCAAGGCTGCATTGGTTTCCCTTTTCTCTGCCCCACCAAGTAGATGTGGTACCCAAACCACATAGGTGGTAAGGTTGGGGAGGGACTACTGAGATGAATATGGGCCTATGGAGTTGGGCAGGTCAACTCAGAGGTGTGTGAGGACCCACGGAGAAGGAAGCCTTACCTGTTCAGGGTCTGAGAGCTCAGGAGGTCCTGGGGGGCCAAGTAGTTCCTCTACCAACAGGGAGGGAAAGACTCCAACATGTCCCCCAAATTCTCCCCTCCAGAAGCCATCATCCACTCCATCCTGGGCCCGGGGCAGCAAGCGAATGAGCGCCCCCTCAGGGAAGCTCAGCTCCTCTGCACTCTGTCCTGTGTAGCTGTACAGGGCACGGGCCAGGAAGGCTGCAGAAGCCCAGGAGAGATGATAAAGGGAGGAGAAGGGTGGTGGTGCTCAAGACTATGACACTCCAGGGCCACCACCGCCCCACATAGTAACTCTTCTCCACAATCAGGATCCCTGTACTTATCATTTCCCTTCTTACCTGTGGGCTCTGTTCCCGTGGGGTTATTGCTATCATGACCCCTCTCAGGGACGGAGAAATCAGGGAAGTTGAGATACCGTTCAGGGACAAATCCTACTTCCCCATGCTGGTTCCGAGCCTGCTCGTGAGTGAAGTAGAGAGATATCAGACTTGCCCCAGCAGCCTATGGTGTTATCCCTCATCCACTCAGGCTTCAGGATTTACCTGGATAGATCTGTGGAAGTCACATGAGAAATCACTCCCACTGCCCTCCACCCACCCAGTGAGAAAGCCCTTGGCTCCCATACACACCTTGACCCATTCTTCAGCATCTCCCTCCTCTATGACCTCTAGCCACTCGCCTTCTTTGATAGTCAACTCATCTTCATGCCCAGCCTAGGCCCAAGGAAAGAGTCAGGAATTGTCTATCCCAGCTCTACCCTCTGAAATACCCACTACCATTTATACCTGATAGCCAAACACCACATGTGCAGAGCATGGGAGGGGTCTGGTGGTCAGGGTTTGGGGGGCAGGCTCTTCAAAGAGCTCTCCTGCCTCCTCACATTCATCAAAGTCAGAGAGTTCAGCATCTTCAGCCTGCAGGAGGACAGAGAATAGACATAATCCTAGGCCCCACTCTCAAGTGTCGGCTGTATCTCTCATTCCTTAATCCTACCCTTAAATGGTCCTCCACTGTAGCACTAATCATCTGCTCAGGATGCATCAAGCAAAGCAAAGTCACTACCCACCCTCCCTACTGCTGCTGAGTCCATCCCGACTCACAGCAACCCTGCAGGACAGAGAAGACCTCTACCATGAGCTTTCCAAGGCTGCAAATCTTTACAGAAGCAGACTGTGACATCTTTCTGCGACCACCCAGAGGGGTGGGTAGGTCCAAACTGCTGACCTGGAAGCTAGCAGCCTGAGCCTTAGGGAGGCAGAGCTCCTTAAAATCACTACAGAGCAGCTTCTTGTCCGAAAAAACACCAAATGGCAGATGACACTGGTGCAGCAGGAGGCCCTGGGATGGGAGCCCGCAGCGGTTTCTACAGGGGGCTTTGGTAGTGGTCTGCGGGGTCAGGGCCTCGGCCACAGAGCTTGAGGAGGCAAAGCTGAGGACAAGGAGTGGTTCCCTGTCACCAAGCTGGGCCGTCTGGTCAAAGATATGAAGATCAAATCCTTGGAGGAGATTTGTCTCTTCTCACTGCCCATTGAGGAGTCTGAGATCATTGACTTTTTTCCTGGGAATGTCCCTCAAAGATAAGGTCTTGAAAATCATGCCTGTGCAGAATCAGACACGTGCCAGCCAGCGGACAAGGTTCAAGGCCTTTGTTGCTAACAGCCATGTTGGCTTGGACGTCAAGTGCTTCAAGGAGGTAGCTACTGCTATCCGTGGGGCTATTATCCTAGCCAAGCTTTCCACTGTTCCTGTGCAGTGTGGTTACTGGGGGAACAAGACTGGCAAGCCTCACACTGTTTCCTGCAAGGTGACTGGGAGCTGTGGCTCTGTGTTGGTGTGTCTGATCCCTGCATCCTGAGGCACTGGAATCGTCTTGGCCCCTGAGCCCAAGAAGCTTCTGCTGATGGCTGCCACACCTCAGCCAGGGAAGGAGTGGCATCCACTTCTGAAATGGCTTGCCTCCGGAAACTCTTATGAACAGTGCTCAGGCCTTTCGTTCATAGGGTTGCTATGAGTCGTCTATGACTTGGTAGCACCTAACAACAACCTAACACCATCACCACCACCTCAGCCAGGGGCTGCACAGCTACCCTAGGCAACTTCGCCAAGGCCACCTTTGATGCCATCTCCAAGACCTACAGTTACTTGACCCCAGATCTCTGGAAAGAGACTGTGTTCACCAAGTCTCCCTACCAGGAATTCACTGACCATCTTGTAAAGACTCACACCAGAGTCTCTGCACAGAGGACCCAACCTCCAGTTGTGGCCACAACATAGCGGATTTTGTATAACAAAGTGAATTAAGTTCCAGAAAAAAAAGAAAATCACTACAGAGCAGTATAATATTAACAAGACCAACAAAGTTATAGTAACTGAGCACTTACTATATGCCAGGCTCAACATTAAGTAACATATGTATGTTGTCTTACTTTCTTCATAAAACCTAGTGCTATTTTTTTTACAATTATTAACCTTATTTTACTTTTGAGAAAACTGAGCGTCAGAAAGATTAAGTCACTTCTCAAGATCACACAGCTTGTCTAAGTGGTAGGATTAGCATTCAAACAACCTAGTACCAGCCTTCAGAACCACTTCTTAACCACTGTGGTATATTAGTAATAAAAGTTTATTAGGACTTACTACACCAAAAACTGCAAAGTATTGTACTTGACTGGATTATTTTCAGCTTCATAGCAAAATCCTTTGAATTAGGTACTGCTGTGACCCTCATTTATAGGCCCTGCCTCCCACCGGGGAGTCAATCCCTCCTAGATGATTATGGATAGAAGTGGGAACTCACCATGGGGGAGAGGTCCCTCTGGGACAGGCGGGCCTCACTGAGCCGTCGCTCCTGCTCCACTTCGTCCTGGGCCTGGGTCATGGCTGGCTTCAGCCAGCACTGGACATCCAGGCCAGCCCCCTGCAGCAGAGCCAGCCGAGCAGCCCCCTTCACCTGGCTTACCTGGCATGGGGAGTATAGGAGTGAAACGAGACTTTGTCTAGCTGGGCCTGATTCTGGGAGGTGAACGGACCTTTACAAGCTGTATGGACCCTTCACCTCCCATCTCCCCGCCATCAGATAGAGGAACAGGGCAGACGTGAGGAGGTGGGAAACACCTTAGTGGTACAATAGCTAAGCGACTGATAATGAAAAAGTCAATGGTTTGAACCAACCAGCTGCTCCAAAGAGGGAAAAGTCATGATGATCTCTCTGCTCCCAATCACATAGTAAGCATTCAAATATCTATCTAGTTTTGCTTACACATACAAAAACACACTGGAAAGGAATGGAGGGAATGGTATTGCTTGAGGAGGTGGGATCTCAGTGGCCCTAACCCTTGGGCACCCCTCACCTGTGCCCTCCGGATGCTCTCCCTCACTTCCTGTAGCCGCTGTTCTATGCTTGGAGCCTCCCGCTCTGGAGCCTGCTGCCGCCTCTGCTCCAGCCTCTGTAGCACCTAGTTGGGAAGATGGGATGGGGTGGGTGGAGATACTATTAAGCATGGTTTACTATGGGCCTGGCACTTTGTGAGTTGCTTCACATGCATTACATAATTTAATCTTCTCAATAAAGTGGGTGCTATGAATAATCCTCCTTTACTGACAAGGAAACTGAGGTCCTGAGAGGTTAAGTCATTCCTCCCTCAGGTTACAAAACTAGGAAACAACAGAGTTGGGGACTTAAACCCAGGTCTGTCTAACTTGAAGAGCTGTGCTCTTTACTACTGTGCCATACTGCTAGCTTAAAATACGTTTCCCTTCCCTCTAGCCTGTAGGCCAAAGACACCCACAGTAACTCCAGGATCCTTTCTGCTCACCCAAACACCTGTGCACCCATCTCACCCACTGCCCATGGCTCTGTATCTTGTAATCACGGGCAGCACGACTCGTCCAGCGCTGGATCTCTTTCTCCAGACTGCTGTCTCCAGCCATGTCACCTGCTCCTCCCTCCAGCTCAAGAGCACACACCTGAATAGGACGTAGAGTTCTGAGGAGGACTTGATGCAATTCCTTCCTCACATCCTTTCTCTCCAGTTCCCTTCTTTTTCTTCTGACTGTCCTGGCTTCCAGGATACAAAGCAGTGAGGGGACATGCCCTTATCTCAGATGGACACACAGGCACACAGAGTTCCTGAGGTGGCTTGAGGGACAGAAGGGGACAAGCGTAGCAAAACAACTAAATGGTGAAAATGAGGGGCATTAATATGTGCTCCTGGGCAAGGGAGCTCTAGTGGCCTAGTCAGTAGGAGCTGAGCTGCTAACCAAAGGGCTGCACTTCCCTGTTGGTTCGAATCTACCCACAGCTCCTCAGGACAAATGGGCAATTCCTTTCCATTAAGATTTACATCCTCAGAAACCCAATAAAGGTCAGTTATGAGGGGGACAGAAATGAATAAGTGTGATAGGAGGGACGTGAACTAGAGCTCCCCTGAACTGAACAGTTAATAAGTTAATACCAGAGTCCCTGGCTGGTTCAAACAGTTAACACACTGAACTGCTCACCAAAAGTGAGCAGTTATGGCTAAAGTCTACTAGAAGTGCCTTGGACAAAAGGTTTGGTGAACTAACTTTGAAAAATCAGCCACTGAAAACCCTGGGGAGCACAGCTCCACACAGCTATGTGTGGGGTCACCATGAGCAAAATGGACTCAATGGCAAATGACTTTTAAGTTAATTTCAGGACAAGGGTGATGGGGGTGGCCTACAGCACATTTTTCTTTTATCTAATGAGCAGAGAGGTCTCACCTGATCAGTACCTGCTGGCTGGAACTGCTGGGGTGGGGTGGGGGAAAATACTCCAGGCTCCTGAAGAAAGAACTTCAGATCCTGCTCCCAGCTTACCTTTAGGAGGTTGGAAAAAGTCAGGTGTCACTGGTTCACTCTCCAATATTGGGTCAAAAGGGGGAGAAATGCAGAAGGTTGGATTGAATTCAGAGAGAAGGATGAAGCCAATCTCTGTGCAGCTCTCCCAGGACAGTGCCCTCACCTGGGAGGTTGCCTGTCCCCCTCGACGGGCATGATCCAAGGCCATCTCTGCAGCTTCCAGTTCAGTTCGGCTAAGTAAGGTCAGGGGCTCCCTCAAGTGTTCCAACAGCTCACTGGTCAAGATCTGGAGAGAACCCCAAAATACTGATACCATACTTCCCCCAGGCTCATGCTACAAAGAAGGTTGTCTGTCCACGTTTGATGAGTGGTGAGCATAAGGTATGGAAAGGAGTAAAGCATTATTGTCGTTTAGTTGGTAAGCATTCATGTGTGTATAGCACTTAAGAAGGAGTTAAGTGTCTTGCATGATGTCATGCAGCAGCTAGAAGCAGAACAGGGATGTATCTTCTAACCACTCCAAGCAAGCTAGGCCCCTGGATCCATCTAGCCTCATGGGGAATGGGAGGTAGGATGAGGCCCTCCCCTCCATCCCCCTGAATGGTAAGGGAATCTGGACAGACACTGGCCTTGAGAAGGGCTGGCAGTTCCTCCTGGTAGTAGTGGTCAAGGTGGGCGTTGGTGGCCACCAGGTTGAGCAGGTACTCATTTCGGGCCATTCTCAGCTGATGGGAGTAATGAGCAGACTGGGCAGACAGCTGAGAAGAGGAAACAAGCATCAGCAGGGAGCCTTGGACTCTGGGGTAGGGCGCCCTTCCAAGGTAGACTCAAAGCCCAGACCTGGATCTTCACATTAAATGCTTACTATCTGATTGGTCAGGCAGCTCTGGTAGCCTAGTGCAGAGGGTGTTGTGCTGCTAAACCTAAGGCAGTACCTCTCTGGAGGTTCAAATCCACCAGCTTCAAGAAGAAAAATAGAGAAAGCCCTGTAATTTATAGCCTCTGAAAACCCACTGGAGTATCAGCCATGAGTTGGTTTCAACTCCAAGGTGGGTTTTTGAAGTTATGTGCCTGGCACTGCACTAAAAATTTCACATTCTCAGATCTCTTGATTAAAATCCTCTAGTAGCTGTTGAATATATTTAAAATGAAATCCGTACTGCTCTTTCTCATCATCTACTAGGTCCAACATGAGCTGGCCTGTGCAACCCCTCTGACCACTTCACAGCGCTTGTCCCCTTACTCCACGTGCTCCATCCCACTGGTCCCTTTCACTGAACTTGAAAAGTTATTCCTACCTCAAAGCTCTGCATTCACTACTTCCTCTGCCTGGAATGTTTATTCCCCTAGATATGTGCTTAGCTGACTCCTTCTTCATACTCAATTTACATAGATAAGCTTTTCCTCTAAATTACTCCCATCCTCTCACCCTCCATTACAGAGTCTTTTCATTTTTATTTTATTTACTATCTGTCTCCTCCAACCAAGCTGTCAGTAAGCAACCCTGTTAGTATTGTCCTTTACTGTAGTCTCAGTGTTTAGAATAATATCTAGCACAAAGAAAATCCTCAGTAAATGTATATTAAAGAAAAAAATTTTAGAAAGTATTAGTTTTCTTTCTAAATGAAGAAAATAAAGTTCAGCATAAATAAGGTCATCTGCCTAGAAAGTAGGAGAATCCAAACCTAATCTTTCAGACTGATGCCTCTGGATGCCAAACCTCTAGACACTGCCCACCCTCTCTGTTAACCCTTCTCCCCCTGAACCTTGGTGCTGAGTTTCTGGAGACTGGTCCGAGTGTGGAAGATCCCATGGTCACTTCGGTTCAACCTGAGTAGGCAGGAAAGAGTCGTCATGTTGAGCCCAGCTGTGAGGCCTTGGCTCCACCCTCATGTGCTCCCCAGCCTTCTGGCAGCCCCCACCTGGCCTGGACATCAGCTGCCTTCTCCTGAGCCAAGGCCCACACGCGTTCTCTCTGCCCATACAGCTTCCGACTTCGGCTCAGCTCCCGGACAGACTGCAGCACCTCAGCCTGTGCTCTCTGGAGGTTCTCCGCTCCCTGGGAGCATGTACACATCAAGTCCTGACTCAGATCAGCTCCAGCACTGGGCCAGCTTCCCCTTTACCCCACCCACTAAAGCCATACCTTCCTCAGCACCTGCTCCTTGGCACTCCGCCCTGTGCCCCCTGCCAGGTCACGGTATCGATCAGAAGCCTGAAGCCGAGCTTGGCCCCCAGCCACGGTGGCATCTAGTAGGCAGCGCCAGGCACCAAACACTGACCTGCCCCTCCACAGAGAAGAAGGTCTGTGTTAATGAGGGGGTCACCCCATAGCTTTATGAGACTTCCCCTTCCCCAACACAATGGGAGACAGTGCTTTCCCATCCCCCTTAGTCATCTGGGAGCCCTTCAATCGATCAGCCCATTAGCTCAGCCACAAGGCTCACTCATGCCCCCCACCCCCATCCAGTGTCCTTGCTAGGTCAGCTCCTCTCCGGTGCTGTGTCAGCTCTACCTGCTGCTCACATGCTCTCCCCCTCACCGGGCCCTCATCACCACAGGTTCCTGGGGCTTTGCTATCCATCCTTGCTGCCCCTTTAGCCCTTCCTCCACGGCACCCACCTGCTGTCCATCTCCCCACTCCGGTGTCCCTCTCTCTTCAGGAATGGCCCAGCGAGTTTCTGGAGTGCCTGGTGGGAAAACCCATCAAGGACCTAGGTCCTTTTCAAAGACCCTCCCCAACTGAGAGGCAAGAAGATCAAAGTAAAACAATATCATTCACTGAAAGATGTTATATGCACCAGACTTTACTGAGTCCTTTACATGCAATAACTTATTCAACCTTCACAACAATCCTACATGAAAATTATTGTTAGGTGCTGGCAATTTGGTTCCAACTTATAGGGATCGTATGTACAACAGAATAAAACAATGTCGGGTCCTAGACCACCGTCATAATAATTGCTGTGTTTGGGTCTATTGTTGCAGGCATTGTGTCAATGCGAACATAAAAGTACATTATTATTATTATTAATCCCATTTTACAGGAGGGAAAAAAGCTGAGGCCAAGAAAAGGTAGATAATTTGTTCAAGGTCACACAGCTAATGGGTAGCACAGCAGGAATCTGACACATGCCTGCCTGACTGGTGCATCTGCTCTTGACAAGAATAGGAGTATGCACAGAGAGACACTGCCAGTGTATTCAAAGGGAATGTTCAAAGAAAGGAGTCTCATACCTGCCCATATTCACGTTCAATGGCTGCTCTCTGCTTACTGTAGGATCTGTGGAGAGTGAAGGCAGGGTTAGGAGTTAATGTTTGGGCAGCTCTCCCACCCTCAATCCTCTCCTCAGCCTGGAAAGAAGCAAGAGAGAAATTAGGCCTAGAGGGTGGACTACACATGGATGGCAGGGAACTGAAGAGACAGTCCTTGATCACAGTCCTTGAAATCACCTCTAGCAGCCGCAAGCCAGACGATCTCACCTCATAGCTCACTCAGAGCCCCAGCAAGATCTCTCCCAGCCCTGGGCCGGGCCATCAGAACTTGGAGGTGAGGGACCCACCAGCCTTCCAACAGGTCTGGAAGAGGGAAAGGGGATTCTGCCCTAAGCATGTTTGTGAGGGCAGTGTGAGATCATGAGGTTTGAAGAAAAAAAGTTCCTCTGTGTGTGTATGTGTTCCTGTGTGTGTATTTGTAAGTAATTCCTGTCCTGGCTATGGAAAAGGAAGCCCAGGAAGACGGCGGAAAATTAGCTGATTAAACAACTCTACATCCCTTTAGCCCTCTCGCACCCCCACATGGCTGACTTGGGTTGTGGGTGGGTGGGGCAAAGTGGTAGGGCTGGAGTGAGTGAGGGTGAGAGTAGGGAGTAGGGGCTACCTGATGTCTTCCAGCAGCTCCGCCTCCCTCTGCTGCCGAGTCTGAAGGATGCTTAGCTGCTCCAGGAAGCGAAGCTTCACCTCCTGGGCCGGCTTCACCTAAGAAGGGTCAGAGGATGAAGACCCCCTTGGTGGGGGGACCTAAAGAGTATTCAGCACAGGGAGATGCGAGGGGGCGGGGACGGGGAGGAAAAGAGCTGTTTCCCCGGTTACTTCTAGGTTGGGCCCTGACCTCTTCCCACTTGCCGTCCTCGACTCTTGGCCTGGTGTCCCCTAGCTCCCTTCCGCTCCCCCAGCCCATCAAAAGGCCCCATTCTCAGGTATAGCTCACTTTTCGGGGCGGTGGCTGCATCTCCACTCTGGCCCAGGCAACGACTCGACTCCGGAACTCGAGGAAGCCCCGCCCCCACAGCAGCCCCGCCCACGCCGCTTCTCCGCCCCGCCCTTGCCCCGCCCACGCCTGGCCAGCGGCGCAGAAGGCGCGGAAGCGCAAGAGGGCAGCAGAGGGGCTGAACCTATGTTGTGCTGCCAATACTCCGGAAGGGTCCTGCCCGCCGGGCGGACGCGGCGTCCACTGAGCGGCGAGGGGCATCCCGAGCTTCCGAGTCAAGACGCTGGGGTTCTATTTCTAGTTAAGTCGCTGACTCAGCCTGTAATTAGGTTTTTTTCTAATTACTCATTTTCATATGTAGATCACTAGTGCCAGCGCGAGGGGTTGCTTAGAAATTCAACGTGTGAACAGGGAAACTGAGTCATTGGCAAACAGTGCGAAAATGCGTCTGACCAAGCGGACAGGGTTGGGATCAGACATTTTCCCAATATCCACTGAACCAGAAAAGCCAGCGTGAATGAGATGAGAAAGACATCTAGAGGTGGGGAAGGTGCCAAACCCAAAGGAAAAAGGCAGGCACACCAGACTTTTAACAAACATTAGGCAATACCTGTAAATGGCCATGTGGTCCAGAAATTCCATGGACTTTAGAATTTGAACTTTAGGCTGCGTACACCAGAGTCTATAAACTCCAGCACGGCTCTCGAAGGATCTGACCCCCCTTTCTCTTGGTCCAGGCCCTTCCTCGCTGTATCCCTGTTCCCCCACCCACACCTCCGACCCACACACCCGAGGAAAAAAGCAGCTGCCACCTCTACTTGTTTATCTAACGGGGGCTTCAATTTTTAAAATAAGTCCTTGAAACTGCTCCTCTCCCAATCACCTCCCCCCAGTAATACAGTAAATAACTTCAACAGGGGTTCAGCCTTGATTTTGCCTTTTCTTCGATGCACCCAAAACTATCTCCCATTGAAGGAGTTCTGGGCACTTGCACTGCTATCGCTGCACCTCTCTGGTGGTTCGAAATCATCAACAGCTACTCGGCAGAAAGATAAGCAATCTTCTCCAGTGCAATTTATAGCCCAAGAGTCCTGCTAGAGGGTCAGCCCATAATGACGTCAATCTTCTGTTGATCTACTTTTCTCAATTTTGAAGACTATCACCTTAGTTCATGTCCTCATTATCAGTCTCCTGATTTAATATTTGGTCTCCTTCCATTTTGAACACTCCCACACCACCACACCACAATCCATGGCTATTTTAGCATCCAGAGTGAGCAATTAAAAAAAAATCATATATATAAATATATACAAATTTATAAATTTATGTATCATTCATTCATTTATTATCTCATAACTCAGTGGCTTAAAACCACTACTTATTTCCTACTGTTGTTGGGAGGTGCCTTCAAGTCCAGAACAACTCACAGTGACCCTATGAACAGATCTGAACCCTGTCCTATTGCTGAGCCATCCTCAATCTCTGACACACTCAAGCCAATTGCTGCATATTACAGTCTCTGTAAATCCACATGGTTGAGAGTCTTCCTCTCCTTTGTCATCCCTCCACCTTTCCAAGCATCATGTTCCTTTCCAAGCATTATGTCCCTTTCCAAGGACTAGCCTCTCCCAGCAACATGCCCAAAGTGTGTGAGCTACTGGCTGCAACTTCTCTAAGATATATGTTTGTTCTTCAGGCAGAATAGTCATAGCATATTTAGCACTCTTCTCCAACACCAAAACTCAAAGGGGTTCATTCTTCTTCAGACATCCTTATTCATTGTCCAGCTCTCAGATGAATAATAAGTGATTGAAAAGACAATAATCTGAATCAGGTGCACCTAAGTCCTCAAACTGATGTCATTGTTCCTCAATTATTTGGAGAGGTCACTGACTTCAGACTTTCTCAATGGAGTATGTTTCCTGGCTGCTGGTACTAAGTGTATTGATTGTGTATCAAGTAAGATAAAGTGATTGACAGTTTCAATCTTTTCTCCATCTATCTATGATGATGGCTATCAATCCAGTGGTGATAATTTTTGTTTTCTTTATGAGATGTAATCCATACTGAAGACTACAGTGTTTGGTATTCTGCAGCAAGTGTTTCAAATCTTCCTCACTTTTAGCAAGCAAGGTTCTGTCATCTGCATAACATATTGATGAGTCTTTTTCTCTGATCCTGATGCCACATTCTTCTTCAAAGTGTCCAGCTTCTCAAATAATTTGCTCAGCAACACAGATTGAATTGGTATGTAGAAAGGACACAACCGTGATGCACACCTTTCTTATTTTTAAACTATGTTGTCTGCTGTCAGGGACATCTCCAGAGTACTGATGAGCAACTATGTCAGTCTGGAGACTAATGTGCACCTGATACAGGCCATGGTCTTTGCAATTACATGCTATGCATCAAAAAGCTGGACAATGACTAGGGATGATAGGAGAATTGATGCATTTGAGCTGTGGTGCTGGGGAAGAGTGTTCAATATACCATGGACTGATAGGAGAACAAACAGGTTCATCCTAGAGAGGGTGAAACAAGGCTACTACTTGAAGGCAAGGGATTGGAAGGTTGGTCTGACATACTTTGGGCATGTTGCAAGGAGAGGGTAGGCCTTGGTAGGGGCATCATGCTTGAGAGGATGGAGGGACAGTGTACAAGAGGAAGACCCTTGAGATGTCAGTGACAAGGGTAATTGGGGGTAGGTGTATCACAATAAGATTGGCTCAGGATATAGCAAGATTCAGCGCTGTTGTATATGGGGTCGCTATGAGTTGTAGGTGGCTCAATGGCGCATAACAACAGTGTTTCCTTGTTCTATTTGCACAACAGCTTTTGATCTAGGCATAGGATTCGCATAAGCACAAGTGCATGTTCTGGGATTCCCATTCTTCTCAATGTTAGCCATAATTTCTTATGATCCACTCACTCAAAGGCTTTTGCATTAGTTAATAAAGTACAAATAGATATTTTTCTGGTATTTGCTTTCAGGCAGGATCCATCTACCATCAGCAATGATATCACTGGTGCCATGGCCCCTTCTAAATCCTTCCGGCACTTCTCTATGTACTGTTCTAGCTGTTTTAAAATTATCTTCAGTAGTATTTTGCTTGCATGTGACATTAATGGTTGTTGTTGTTATGTGCCATCGAGTCACTTGCGACTCATAGCGACCCTGTGTACAACCCTAAAACCTGCTCTGTCCTGTGCCAATCGCACTGCCTCTGACACACCCATCCCGATTACCCCAGTCACAAATCAATCCACCCCATAGAGGGTCTTCTCCTCTTGTAACGTCCCTACACCCTCCCTCTCCAAGCATGTCCTTCTCCAAGGACCTGTCCCTCCTTACAACATGTCCAAAGTATGTCAGACGAAGCCCCATAAGTATTGTTCAATAATTTCCACATTCTGTTTGATCCCCTTTCTTAGAAATGAAAACAAATATGGCATTCTGGTCAGTTGGTTAGGCAGATGTCCTCCAAATTTACTGACACAGATTGTTGAGAATGTCTAGGGCTGCACCTATTAGTTGAAACATGTCAATTGGTATCCCATTAATTCCAAGAGCCTCATTTTTTACCAATGCCTTCAGTGTAGCTTGAATGTCTTCTTTCCCTACCACTGGCTCTTGATGTCCTTGAACTTCTTGAAATATTTCAGTGTTGATCAGTTCTTTTTGGCACATTGATTCTGTGCATTCCCTCCATATTCTTTTGATGCTTGCCAAATTGTTTAAGATCTTGGCGATGGCATCTCTCAGTATTGCAACTCAAGGCTTGAGTTTGTTTTTCAGTTCCTTCAGCTTGAGAAATGCCTAGGGTGTTCTTCCTTTTTAATTCTCCAATTCTAGGTCTCTGTACATTCACTGCATATTCTATTATAAAAGCTTGCTTTGTCTTCTCAAACTGCCCTTTGAAATCTTCTGTTCAGCTCTTTTGCTTCAACATCTCTTTCCCTTGTTTTGGTTTCTCAACACTGTAGGACAATTTTCAGGATGTCTTCTGACTCTCATTTTGGTGAGTTTATACCCCTCCTCTACCTTTACTCTCTTCATGAATAATATCCTGGATATTATTCCCACCTTATATGGTCTTTGATCATGGGTATTGAATGACCTTTGAATTCTTGTGGGATATACTCAAGATCATATTTTGATTCTCATGGACTTGTGTTAATTCTCTTCAGCCTCAGTTTGAACTTGCACATGAGTAACTGATGGTTTGTTTCAGTCAGCACCTGGCATGGTTATGACTGCTGATATTGTGCTTCTCCAAGAATTCTTTCCACAGATGTAAAAAGACAATTTCAAGTTCTATCCTGAAGTACAATATTGCAAGTTATAGGATATTATCCACATGTATACAAGGAAGACCTGTTAATATGTCTATTATTCAAATATATGCAGCAACAGGTAAAGTCAAAGAGGAGGACATTGAAGACTTCCATCTAATTTTCCAGTCTAAAATTGACCAAGCATGCAATCAAAATGCATTAATGATAACTGGTTGTTGGGATGCTAAAGTTAGAAACAATGAAGATAGTTGGAAAGTATAAATTTGGTGACGGAAATGAGACTGGAAATAGAATGACTGAATTTTGTATATTCAATGATTTATTAATTGCAAAGACCTTTTTAAAAAACACAAACAGTGCCTTTATACACGGACCTCACCAGATGGACTGCTAGGAATCAGATTCCCATTGTAGTCAGAATAAAAATTGGATACCTGAGCATGGTCTACAAGGCTGTTAGTATCTGTACTCTTTCCTGTTCCCCTTGACATGCTCCAGCCACTTCAGCCTCCTTGTTCTCCTCCCATCAGGCAAGCCCTTTCCACTTCAAGCTGCTGTTTGTCCTCTCTAAAAGCTCCTTCCACCACTGCCACATGTGGCTTCTCATCGTTAATTTCAACTCTTCAGAAGCCATGTTTGTCCATTCAGTTTCAATGTCCCCACCACAGTTACTCTCAAGCACACTGGTTTGGTTTAATTACTCCACAGCACTCAGCTCACTGGTCTATGTATTTGCTTGTGTATCTTTTTCATTTGTGTTCCTTCTCTGCAGTGAAGGCTCCATAACAACGGGGGCCTCATCTGCTTGCTCATACCATATCCCTAGGATACTGCACAAATTAGGTGCTCAGTACATACTGAATGAATGAATGAGAGACTTTTGGTGCCAATGTTTATTTAACAGTAGTATCCCATTTCTTTTTGGCTCTTCTTTGCCCCAGTCCCGGACATTTTAGTCAATCTTCCCACTCTAGAGCTTTGATGTAGTTTTAGGATGTTAAGAGGTGGGGTAGAATGGATTCAAAGCCATCCAGACCTTTGGCTTCCAAACCTGTTTTCAATGCAGTAAAACCATTTTTTCATAACTCCAAGATTTTCACAGAACCCCTACATACCAAATATAAAGGAGGAGCTGTTCCTGTTGAGGAAAAATATATGAGACTTACAACTCTCAGAAAGATAGTTTGCTATTCAATGTTCTTATCTCAGCTACCTCATAGTTCAGAGAAGTGAGCTGAGGCCCTGAGAAGGGCTATGAGCTCCCCTGGGACACACAGCTTCCTGAATCTTCAGGCCAGTGGTCCTTCCACAGCATAACACGAGATTATGGAGTGTTCCCAGCCAAGGCAGAGGGAGCTAGCTCCCAGCAGTGCCGTTCATGATAAGAGCTTGGTTCTTTTGCCTTCTGGGTGCTTACCCCCTTAGACTGCTGATCCTAGTGTCATGTGAGGGGCTGGCTGGAGGGTGGACTAGAAGTACTGGAGGGTTCGGTGGAGAAACTAGATGTTTGTGTGGGAAGACCAGTGGGGCTAGGGGACTGAGGGCTGGAAGGCTGGGAAGGGCTATCAAGGCCTGTGGTGGTGTCTCCCTTCCTCAGAATGAGGCTGCTAAGTTCCTGGAGCAGCTGCTCCTCCAGAGACCCATGTCCCTGGGGACTGATCTTCGAAGGAGGACCAGGAGGGGGCTCAGGTGGCCTCTCCACCCAGCCCTGGGTGCCTGCCTTGGAAAGAAGAGGTTGATCAAAAGACCTCTGACTCGTGAGGGGGGTCTCTGGCTTGGCTGTCCATCCCTGCATTGTACAGGAGGTAGAGGTGTCCTTGGTCAATTCAGAGAAGGCCCCCACTTCTTCATACACCGGTTCCTCATACACAGGCTCTGCCAGCTCCTCCTGCTCCTCCACAGACCCCTGAGATGACTTCATTGGCTAGACAGACATGGGGGCGGCAGGAGGTGGGTACAGAATTAGTTACTGCATTATCAATCACTCACATGTATTAAGCTCTCCCTCTAGATCAGACATTGGAAAACACTTTGCATGTATGATATCAATATAACCCTGAGTTGTGGGTAGTATTGCAGATGAATGCAATGAAGCTCAGAGGGGGTAAGTAAATTGTCCACGATTATACCACGAGTATATTGCAGAGCTGGCATCGGAACCCACTTGACTACTTTTCTTCCATTCAGGTGCCATGACTCTCTTTTTCTTAACCACATCCTGTACTCCCTGATTGTCCATAGTCTGGCCCAAACTCTGTCTCTTTTTCCTTCTCCTCATTTTCTCTCTCTCTGTCTCTTTGTCTCTCTCTCTCTCTGAAGGATCCTCTCAGTCTTGCATCAGGAGAAATACAAAGAGGACACCCAAAGTCAGACAGCACAGAACACAGGACCAACAGACACACACAGCTGGAGCAGGCACAGTACTCACAAAAAACATGGACAGCGTCCTCCGGTTGTGCAGTCGCCGCTGGACACGGGCAGAGTGGGGATGACGGGAGGGAGAGACAGAGACACAGTGAGGCTTGGCAACAGGAGATAGGAATGAGGGATGGGATGGGGTCCACGAGAAGGTAGGGGGCGGGCACAGTGAGCAGAGAGGTGGCACCGGACTGGCAGGCAGCCACTTCCCTTGTAATACAGTAAGGGTTGTAGGGAGGAGCGGTTGGGACAAGCTGAGGTCTTACCAGGGTCTGATTGGCAGAGAGGAGGGTAGCCCCACTGTCATCCCCACGGATGGGCAACAAGGGCATAGTGCCAAACTTTTGACGGGCAAGGTCAGAAGAGGAACGGCGTCGTAAGACCACTGACTGCTGATCATCATGCTGGTGAGAAGGTGAGTGGTTGACACCGATGAACATGAGGGGCAAAAGAGGCACCAAAGGCCATATCCAGGCCCCAGAGGTCCACAGGCCCAGCTCTCAAGCTCAACCTACCCCTTACCTGGGCTTTGAGGATGCTGGTAGTCCAGTCCCACATCTCATCCTCATCAGTGCAGGACAAGTATCTAGAGGTGATCAGAAAGGGGTGATGTTGAGAGGAGGGGTCTCAGTGATTGGGAAGAGGAAACAAAGGGGGAGGAGATGAAGGAGGCAAGAGGGAGGAGATGGAGGAGGCAAAGGGGAGGAGACGGAGGAGGCAAGTGGGAGGAGACGGAGGAGGCAAGAGGGAGGAGACGGAGGAGGCAAAGGGGAGGAGACGGAGGAGGCAAGAGGGAGGAGACGGAGGAGGCAAAGGGGAGGAGATGGAGGAGGCAAAGGGAAGGAGATGGAGGAGGCAAGGGGGAGGAGATGGAGGAGGCAAAGGGGAGGAGATGGAGGAAGCAAGAGGGAGGAGATGAGGAGGCAAAGGGCAGGAGATGGAGGAGGCAAAGAGGAGGAGATGGAGGGCAGAGTCCAGGGTTGGGCTAGAAGAGAAGCCAGACTTTGTGGGTAGATGGACTCACAGATGCATCTTCTCCAGTATCAACGTGAAGCCCCACCTAGGAGCAAGGAGAACAGTGATCGGTGATCAGATAAGTCTGAGAGGTGATAGCAGGAAGGCCCTAGATGTATGAGATGAGTAAAAAAAACTCACGGTGTTGGAGGCTTCAATTTTTTCCGGATTCCCAGGTAAACCTTGGCACCTTCCAAAGGCCACTCCCGTTCCGGCCTAGCACTCTGAGAATGTGAACACAGTCAGTGAGATTGAAAGATGAGAGGAAGATCATGGTTAGTGAGGTCAAGAAGGTACAGAATTCCCCACATATAGCATGGATGAAGGGGAGAGTATTATGCTGAATGAAATAAGTCATTCACAAAAGAGGAAATACCTTATGATCTCACTATTAGAAAAAGCGAAGAATAGGTATACATACTAAAAGCAAACAAACAAAAGGATAAGTATACATACTAAAGCCAATGTTCCCTGGTGGTTAGCATGGATAGGTGGGGGTAGTCAGTAGGTATTCTTCTCTAAATTGTAGATATTTCGTTAATTTGGGTGTGAGGGGGGGATATAACATCAAATGTGGATGAAATGTACACATCTAGATCAAGATACTACAAAAGGAAGATCTTGGTTGGCCCTTTTTCAAGCTGAAAGAACTAAAACACAAATTCAGGCCTCGAGTTGCAATACTGAGAGATACTATGGGAAAAATCTTGAATGATTCAGGAAGCATCAAAAGATTATGGAAGGAATACACAGAATCATTGTATCAAAAATAATTGGTCAACACTGAACTATTTCGGGAAGTACCATATGATCAAGAGTTAATGAAAGAAGAAACTCAATCTGCACTGAAGACATTGGCAAAACATAAGATCCCATGAATCGATGGGATACCAATTGGCATGTTTCAGCTAATATATACAGCGCAGGACGTATTCACCAGTCTGTGCTAGGAAACTTAGAAGATAGCTGTCTGACCCCTGACTGGAAGAGATCTATATATGTCCCCATTCCCAAGAAAGGTGATCCAACAGAATGTAGAAATTATTGAACAATATCACTAATATCGTATGTTGTCACTGTTAGGTGCCACCAAGTGGAGTACAACTCATAGGGACCCTATGAACAGTGGATCTGAACCCTGTCCTATCCTGTGCCATCCTCACACTTCCTGACACACTAGTCCCCATTGTTGCAGTCACCATGTCAATCCATCTGGCTGAGTGTCCTTCTCTCCTTTGCCGACCCTCTACCTTTCCAAGCATCATGTCCCTCTCCAGGGAATAGACCCTCCTAGCAACATGTCCAAAATATACGAGGCAAAGCTTCATCATCCTTGCCTCCAAAGAGCACTCTGGCTTTACCCTTGCCAAGACATATTTATTCATTCTTTTGGCAGTCCATAGGATGTTCAGTGCTCTTCTCCAACAGCACAGCTAAAAGACATCAATTCTTTTTTCTGTCATTCTTATTCACTGTCCAGCTCTCAGATGCATAGCAAGTGATTGGAAAGATCATAGCCTGAATCAGAAACAAGTTAGTCCTCAAAACGGCTTCACTACTCCTCAATAATTTGGAGAGGTCCCTAACTGCAGACTTTCCCAATGTAATATGTCTCCTAATTTCCTGACTGTTGATGCCAAGGATGTTAATTGTGGATCCAAGTAAGATTAAGTTGTTGACAGTTTCAATCTCTTCTTCATCCACCATGATTCTGCCTATCAGTCCAGTGGTAACAATCTTTGTTTTCCTAACACTGAGATGCAATCCATATTGAAGGCTGCATTCCTTGATCCTCTGGAACAGATACTTCAAGTCCTCCTCACTTTCAGCAAATAAGGTTGTATCATCTGCATAATGCAGATTATTGATGAACCTCCCTCAAATTCTGACACCACATTCCTCTTTATAGAGTCCAGCTTCTTGAATAATTTGCTCAACTTAGATTGACTAGGTATGGAGAGAGAATACAACCCTGACACACTGCTGTCTTAATTTTAAACCATGCAGTGTTCCCCTGCTCTGTTTACACAACAGCCTCCTTGGTTCAGGTACAAGTTTTGCATGAGAACAATTAAGTGCTCTGGGACACCCATTCTTCTCAATGTCAGCCACAACTTATTATAATCCACACAGTCAAATATCAAATGCCTTTGCATAGTCAATGAAGCACAAATAGACATTCTGGTATTCCTTACTTTGAGCCAGGATCCATCTGACATCAGCAATGATATTCCTGGTTCCATGGCCTCTTTTAAACCCTTCTTGAACTTCTGGCAGTTCCCCAACTATGTACTGTTCTAGTCATTTTTGAATGATCTTCGGCAGTATTTTACATATACAAGCAAGCATACAACAGTACATAGACAAAGAACTGCCAGAAGTTCAAGCTGGATTTAAAAGCCACGGCACTAGGAATATAACTGCTGATATCAGATGGATCCTGGCTGAAAGTAGAGAATACCAGAAGAATGTCTATTTGTGCTTTATTGACTATGCAAATGCATTTGACTGGGTGAATCATAACAAGTTGTGGCTGACACTGAGGAGAATGAGAATCCCTGAACACTTAATTGTGCTCATGTGAAACCTGGACCTGGACCAGGAGGCTGTTGTATGAATGGAGCAAGGGAACGCTGTTGTTGTCGATTGCCTTCAAGTTGAGCATGACTCATAGCGACCCTATGAACAAAAGACCTGAAGCCTTTCTATAACTATCGTTATTTCTCCAAGTTCATAGTTTCCAGAGGCATGTGATTTAGGAAGTGGATGCCACTCCTGCTTCCAAACCTGTCTTAAACTGAGAGCTCCACCAAACATTGTCCACCATGGGCAGCCATTATGGTTTGATCCCCCATCCCCACCCCAATGGCACAAGGTTTAGCATCACAGCACACCCAGATTACCTCAGTACAGCAAAGTGACAGAAGAGTGCTATACAACTTAGAAGAATGTTCCTTCAAAATATAATAACAACAAAATTATATTCAAAGGCCCTTCATGAGGTCTTGTTGACTCTAAAAAGAGGCTTAAAAAATCCAACACACAACCAAACATTCCAAAGGACCCTGAACCAAAACAGGAGCTCCCAACTTACAGAGTGCAGCCGCATCACTCAGTCTCCCAGGGGAACACCACTGAACATAGTTTAAAATTAATAAAGGTGTTGGTCATGGTTGTATCCTTTCTCCGTACTTACTCAATCTGTATGCTGAGCAAATTATTCAAGAGACTGACTGGAGACTCAATACACTTCGTTATACAGATGACAAAACTTTGTTAAAAGTGAGGAACACAAAACAATTATGAGACACCATCTCACCCCAGTCAGAATAGCAAAATTTAACAGAACAGCAAGCAACAAATGCTGGCGAGGTTGTGGAGAAACTGGAACCCTTATTCACTGTTGGTGGAAGTATAAAATGGTGCAACCACTGTGGAAAGTGGTGTGGCGCTTTCTCAAAAAGTTGCAAATAGAGATACCATTTGACCCAGCATTTCCACTACTGGGAATATACCCTAAAGAGAGTTTAACCGACATCCAAGCAGATATATGCATATCCATGTTTATCGCGGCTTTGTTCACAATAGCAAGGAGCTGGAAACAACCCAGGTGCCCATCAACAAACGAATGGACGAGAAGCTGTGGTATATTCACACAGTGGAATACTATGCTGCATTTAAAAAGAAGGAACTCAGGACATTATGCTGAGTGAAATATCTCTGTCACAAAAGGACAATACTGCATGGTGCCACTGTTGTAGAATGGGACTGATATCAGGGTTGGAGTAAGACTGAGAAAAACTGGATAAATTATGTACACTGCATTGAAACAGATGAGGGAGAGAATAATTTAACAGCAATATATGATAGGATATTCTGGTTATCACAAGTGTCCAGAATTAAGGTTGCATAGTGGCGTGTACTCGGGGCAGTGGGAGGGGTGCGGGGGGATTGTATATCAAAGAAAGAATTTTTCTTTTACTTTTCAAAGAGAGCAGGGAACTGGGGTGGGGAGGGCTGGGCAGGGAGAAAAGTGCAACAATGAATGAATGGAAATCCAAAATCTCTGTAAATGTTCATTAAAATTAAATTAAATTAAATTAAAAAAGTGAGGAAGACTTGAAGCACTTACTGCAGAAGATCAAAGATTGCAGTCTTCCATACAGATTACATCTCAACAGCAAGAAAGTCTCACCACTGGACCAATAAACAACATCACAAAAGATGGAGAAAAGATTGAAAATGTCTATGACTTCTTCTTACTTGGATCCACAATTAACACCCTTAGTACTAGTAGTCAGGAGATTAGGAAATGTATTATACTGGGAAGTCTGAAGTCAGGAACCTCTTCAAATTCTTGAGGAGCAATGGTGCACCAGGTCTTTTCAGTGATTTTCTATATATCTGAGAGCTGGACAATGAATAAGGATGACAGAAGAATTGATGCCTTTGAGCTGTGATGTTAGAGCAGAGTACTGAATATCCCATAAACTGCAAACAGAACTAACAGATATATCTTGGAAAAGGTGGAGACAGAGTGCTCTTTGGTATGTCAGCTTCATTTCACATACTTTGGTGATGTTGCTAGGAGATGCTATTCCTTGGAGAGAGACATCATACTTGGAAAGGTGGATGAGAGTCAGCAAGAGAGGAAGAACCTCAACCAGATGGACTGACACAGTGATGGCAGCAAAGGGCTCGAGTATGTCAGAGATTGTAAGGATGACACAGGACAGGACAGCATTCAGATCTGTTCTTCATAGGGTCACTAAGAGTCATACTCGACTTGATAGCACATAACAACAACACTAACAACAGACCAAGGTAAATGATGCCAAGAAGTACTCAAGAGGATATTTTTGGTAAAAGGGCATATGCAATGATGCAACAATTTAGTAATAGGAATGTGGGACCCTCTATGTGTGTGTGTGTGTATAACTATGTACATTTGTGTATATAACCAAAATCTAAAACAAAACGCACTGCATTTGAGTTGATTCCAACATGTAATGACCTTCCACTACATTTCTGAGGCTCTAAATCTTTGTGGGAGGATACTGCCCATCTTTCCCCTGCAGAGTGACTAGTGGATGAAAACTGCTGACATACACTTTATGCAGTATACCACCAGAGCTCCTTTTTGTGTATATGTAGGTGGACATACAAAGATAGATCTATATCCAAGCGTGTTCCTTAGTAGAAAGAAGGGTGAGACTTCATCTCACATGCTTTGGGAGTGTTACCAATAGAGGCCAACCCTGGAGAGGGATATCATACTTTAAAAGCAGAGGCTCAGTGATGGTTAGCAGGGGTATGTTCTCAGTGAAGAAGAGGAAGACCCTAAATAAGATGAACTGACACAGATTGCAACAATGTCCTTGCAGAGCAGAGATTGTAAGGTTGGCACAGATCAGGGGGGTTTGTTCTGTTGTATATGAGGTTGCTATGAGTTAGAAGAGCTGGCTTGAGGGCAACTACCAACAATAATATATGCAAATATCTGTATATACCTTTGGAAGCAGGAGTGGCAACCACTTCCTAAACAACACGCCTCTAGAAACTCTATGAACTTTGATATATGTTGATAGTTGTAGAGGGGCTTCAGGCCTCTTGTTCACAGGGTCACTGTGAGTCGTGTTCGACTCCAAGACAACCAACAACAACAACATATATACCTAGTAAAGGAGTTCTGGGGGCTTAGGGTTAAAGAATTACACTGTCAATCCAAAGGCACAAAGGCATGTGGTTTGAACCCACCAGTTGATCTGGGTGGAAAAGATGGGTAATCTTCTCCCATGTGATTTACTATCTCTAAAAACAGGCTAAGCTTTGAGTTGGTTCCATTTCCACAGGACATGAAAATCCACATATATGTGAGTATATGCATCCTTTGGAGTGCTCAAAAACAAGAAAGTAACTTTAAAGTGTAAGGTGCACCTGAGTCAAACCATGGTATTTTCAGTTGCTTCATATGCATGTGGAAGTTAGGACAAGGAAAAGAAAGCCTGAAGCAGAACTGATTCCTTTGAATTGTAGTCTTGGTGAAGAATATGGAATAATTCATCAATGGATGACTCAAGAATAGCAAATCTGCCTTTGAAGAAGTGCTGATAGAGTGTTCCTTAGAAGCATAGATGGTGAGACTTCATTTCACATATTTTGGGCATGCTATTAGGAGAAGCCAGTTCCTGGAGAAGATTACGCTCAGAAGGGCAGAGGTTCAACAAAAAGAGGAAGACCCTCAAGATTGATTGACACAGTAAGTGCAACAGTGGGCTAAAATACTGTAGAGATGGCGAGGCTGGCACAGGATTGGGCAGGACTTCATTCTGTCATACAGATGACTGCTATAGGTTGGAACAGACTTGACAGCAACTACAGCTAACAACAGCAAAAATGTACAGCTTTATACATTCACATATACAATAAAGTGCACAGGCAGCACAAGCATTTCTAGGTTTTCAACTTAACCAAATACTTCACGGGAGTAGCTTTTAGGATCTAAAGACTTTTGACTATGGTCTCCTGGGACAACTCAGTCACCTGGCATGATGTACTACAAAAAGTTATGTTCAACATCATAGCTTGATGAATAACATGTGGAGTTTTAAAAGCTAGTGAGTGCCCATCTGAGATACAACTATGAGTCTCAGAGTGTGCAGGGCAAAAGGGAAAAAAGCGAAGACTCAGAGAAGAAACAAATCTGCAAATCTGCAGGACTAACAGGCTACACAAAGCATGCATTCACCTACAGTACCCTGATACTATAAGAAATAGTGCCTGGATGCCAGTACCTACCTTTCTAATCAAGAACACAGTAGATCGATCCTGTCACAATAGAATCAAAATGTGAAACAGAACTCAAATACTAGACGGGTTAAGCCTGCAGGACTCCCAGAGACTGTCACCCTAAGACATTCTTTAAATCCTGAACTAAAACTATTCCATGTGGTCATCTTTTAGGTAGGTAGCAGATTGGCTCACAGAACAAACACTTGTGAATACTGTTCTCCTTTGAAAAATCATCTGAGACCAAACAGTCAACAGTTAGCCTAGAGTAAAGACTAGAAGGCAAGGGGCAGGGAAACCAGAATACTGGAAACAAAATAACCAAAACAGAAAGAGAAACCTGACACACAGTGTAAAATGTAAGCAATGTCACTGTACAAATTGCATAGATTGTTAAATGGGAACCTAATTTACTGTGTAAACTGCCACTGAGGACACAATAAAATAATTTTTTTTAATGACATGAACACTTCACCAAAGAAGATATTCAGATGGAAAAAGCAACAACAAATAAAACCCCAAACCAAACAAAAACCCAAAAAGAAGAACAAGATGATTAGCCATGAGAGGCAAATCAAAACAACAATGAAATATTATCTCACCCCAGCAACAGCAGCAAAGCTCAATTATATAGTAAACAGCAAATGATGGCAAGGGTGTGTAGAGATTAGAACTCTGATACGCTGCTGGCGAGACTATAAAATGGAGCAATGACAGGAAAGCAGCTTGGTACTTCCTTAAAAAAAGTGAAAATAGAAATAACACTTTATCCAGCAATCTCACTACAAGGTATATATGATAAAGAAAAGCTGTGACATGAACAAATACACACACACTCATCTTCCTTGAAGCATTAGTTACAATAGCAAAGAGACGGAAACAACACTAATGTCCATCAATTGAAAAGTGGATAAAGAAACCACAGTACATTCACACAGCGGAGTACTATGAAATACTAAAGAAGTGCAGAGAATTCAAGAAACACTTTATAACTTGGATGCGTCTAGAAGATATTATGCAAAGTGAAATAAGTCAGATATAAAATATCATTTAAGGGTCACTATTATAAAATAGTAAGGGAAAGTTTATACACAGAATGAATGATTTCAGAATGGTACCAGAGATGGGAAGGGGAGGACCAAAAAATTGATAGATAATGGCCGAATTAAAACAGGTGAAGGGAAAGATAGTAAATGGATGATCAAATGGTGCAGATAAGGGAGCTCTGATGGCTTAGTGGAAAGAAGCTGTGCTGCAATCCTAAAGGTGCATGGTTTGAATCCACCAGATGCTCCACTGAAGAAGGAGGGAGGGGCAATCTCCTCCTGTTTCAGTCGGATCTGACTCAGTGGTACACACACATACATAAACACACAAGCACACACACACAAAATGGTGTGGATATTGAAATTAAGGTTATTTGTATATAAAAATGTTATAAAAATGAATGAATGAAAAATCAGCATAGTTTGGAAATTTCCACTTAAATAATTTACAATTTAAGAAATGTTTTGGAAAAAAGACATGAAAACTTAGGGTTACTGGATAGGGGGCTGTGTGATCAGAGTCAGAGAGGTCAACAGGTCAAGGAAGGCCTGAGACTGAGGAGCACATGGGCTGTGGGATCAGAGAGGGGTCACCCAGCATTCCATTCCCCCTGGCTCAATACTTCACCCGCTTTTCCTTGAGCAGCAGCAGGCATCGGCCACGCAACAGAAAGAACCTCTCCTGGAAGCGGCTTCCCAGCAACCGGGGTGGTTCCTCACGGCACCGTAATAGCCCGACCCGTGGACTCTCACGCCGGGTACCTGGGCACAGATGGGCAGCAGCAATACTGGGTGAAAGGGCCTGGAGGTGAGGCCTTTGGGATGCTGGGCTGGAGGAGGCGGCTCACCTGTGAAGAGGCAGCCAGCCTGGGCAATGGAGACTCTTCTCAAGAGCAGGGAAGCTGAGCAGGGCTCTGGGAGCTGGCACCATTGCAGGGCCTGCTCTAGGACCTTTTCTTTGGGATGCAGTGGCCGCTCTAATAGGTAAGTGAGAATGGGTATCAACCCACAGCTTGGAACCCTCAACCCATCTCCAACCAATCACTCATTCATTCATCCACTCAAACACCCAGCTATAGGCATTTATTTTAGCACTAACTCTAAGCCAGGCACCAGATTGACCCTGGCCAGAGAGTGGTAAAGATAATACATATAGTTCCTGGCTTCACAAATCCCATAGCCTGATGAAGGAATACAGTAAACAGGTAAGCAATAAACATACCAACCAATGTAGACAACTAATGTTTTTGAAAGAAACAGGAAGCTGAGTGGAGAGAGTAACAAGGCAGGCACTGATTCAGGGTGGCCAGGGAAAGCCTTTCAGATGTGACATTTGAGACCTGAAAGCTTAAGAGGAGCAAGAAGAATCAGGGGAGAAAGACTTCAGGCATGGCAAAAATGGAAAACAAAGGCCTTGAGTAAAGAAATATACATAGATGTCTTTGGGGAACTCTGAGATATAAGAGCTAGATATAAAGTTTGAGAAATCAGAGGGAGGGGCAGATATTCAGAGCCTTGGAGCCACAGTACAAAGTTTGAGTTTTTTTCCTATTGTTACAATGCTCATTGGGCTGCTTGGTGGAAAATGGACTTTATGGCGGTGAGACAGGACTGCCGGTTATTCCCTTTCTGGGGCCACATATTTGAGCAGTTAGTAAAGGGGCAGAAAGGTAATGGTGTAACTTTGGTGACAACAATGGATATGGAAAGAGTGATAGAGCCAGGCAGCACTGACAGGGTTAGTGGTGGATTAGGCATGAAGATGAAGAAGGAGAAGTCACGGAGGATTCAAGCTTTAATAATTAGGTAGATGGTGGTGCCATTTACTGAGATGGCAACACATAGGAAATGGCTTGAGTTTTTTGTTTGTTTTTTTATTAATAACTTCTTTATTCTGTAAAAGCAAATGAAAGTCATAGTCATATAAACACTGACATTACAAAGTACAAGGAAGGGCAAGGAGAGGAGGAAACAAAACCCTCTGTATGTCCTGCTAATACTGTCTCACCAAAAAGACCATAATGCTTTGTTCCATATTCAATCACTTATATAATAAACCAAAAAGAAAAATCTTCTCTGAAAGATATATTCCACCTCTTTGAGACGGCAGGCAAGAGGGACTGGAAGTTGGGGTAGGAGGCTTTATTCTTTTGACAGATCCTCTCAGTCATTATAGATATTGCTGCACTGTTAATAAAAAAAATATATGCTTCTCTGTAAAGCATTAAAAAAAAAACTCCACGGATGAGACGGCTGAGGCCCCAGCTCAAGTATTTCCAAATTCCAAATGCATTGTTGTCCATTTCCTGACCTCTCCGTATGTTATTTCTTGGTTGTTTTCCGGATCAATGCCATTCTCTGTTTGTGAGCTTCTGTGGTGCAAGCTTTTTTGTAGGGTTGAATTTCTTCTGAGCCAAAACCTGGGATCCACATGTTCCACTGGTGCTCTAGGTGCAACTGGACATCTTTCACCTCTAGGGAGCTGGACTTGCATTACCTGGCAAGCTGGCAGGCTGCTGTCACCACATTCTCAATGAAATCGTCGGCAATCTGTAGCAGCATCTCCTCTACATCTTCATCCAACTGTTCATTGGGATCCACTTCTCTTACCAAGTCTTGCAATTTCTTCTTCGTTAATACCTGGTTGTTTTCAGGACTGAGTCGACCTCCTGTGCCAGGAGTGCTTGGTATCTTTACCACAGTAGTGCTATTGGCCATGGAACCTTGTGGAGGGGTGCTGGCTGGTTCCGGTTTTATAGATGAGAAATTGGAGAGGTTGATTAGGGCTGAGGGGCCAAACTGGTTCATAATCTGCCGTGCTTTGGACTTCAGCTCATAGAGTTTATCAAGATCCTGTTTCTTGTTAGATCTGTGAGGGCCAAGGCCAATCAAAAGCAGCAGCGTCTATCTCCCCATGATATGCGGAGACTGCCCCACTGAAGCGTTTGTCTCAGCAGCCGCATGGCTTGAGTTTTTGATAAGGGAGGAAGTGGGAAATAAAGTTTGGTCTGAGATGCATGCTTATAGGATGTGCACTTGAAGGTGTCAAGTATCACCTTCATGTTATGTGAGTCGATGGCAGGGGAGAGGTCTGGGCCATAGGTGAAAAGGAGAGTGTTGAGTTATTAATACCACTTAAAGCTATGAGACAGAAGCCCTGGTGCACAGTGGTTAAATGTTTGGCTGCTGACTGATAGATCAGAGCTGATCCATCAACTGTTATATGGGAGAAAGGCAGAGGAGTCGGCTACTCTGTCCCATAGTGGTGCTATGAGTTAGAAGAGTCTTGACCGCAGTTCATGGAAAGCTAAGAGAACAGAGGGGAAACAGCCATAGAGAAGGTGAAAGGGCCCACATTGAGCTTCTTGTCTCTCTAACATGTGGAGTTTGGGAAAAGGAGTAAGAGAAGGCTTCTGTGAGGTAGGAGGAACCCAAGGACTTATGGAATTCACTAAAGCCAAAAGAGAAAAGAGTACTGAGAAAGAGGGAGTTGGTCAATGGTGTTGAATGTTGCCACCTGGCTGAAGACAGTGTCCACTCAATCTCACTGGTGATCTTGACCACACATACACACACTGGGACATGAATACACAGAGATAAGTGTACACACACATACACATACACCTATACTCACCAAGCTCCCCATGCTCAAGGATCTCAAACGTCAACCACAGATCTGTCCCGGCGGCTGTTCCCCGCATCTCCAGTACCTGGTTAGTCAGCTCCTCGGCAGTCAGTGTTGGGGACACCTGAGGTCAGGGCAAGAGCATGCTGCCAGGCCATTGTCCTTGCCCCTCACCATTCTCTCCTCTTCCCTCCGGTCCCCTCAGGACTAACCTTCAGAGTGACACAGTTGTCTGGGAGCTGCTGCTCTATATAAACTTCCATGATGAGGTCTCCAGCCTGGGACAACTGAGAGGAGGAATAGAGATGAGGAAGACTTCAGAGGAGGCCAAAGAGCAAGGCCAGAGGCTTCTTCATGTTGCCTCAAGAGTACCCCCGTCCTCAGCAAGGATCTTCCACTCATCGCATCCAACATCCCTCAGGCCTTTCAGATGACAGCCCCAGGGTTAGCAGAAAAGTATATTTAGGCAATGTATGTACTCCTGAGGCAGTACTGCATGGTGCTGCAGGGACAGATGAGAGTTATGCTGTCTGGGTTCCATCCCTGCCATTCACTGTGGTGTGACTTTGAATAAACGTCCCTCAGTCTCCGTTTCTTTATTTGTAAAAATGGGACTGCATACGCTATAGACTTGTGTGATGCTAAAATAAGATTAGTGTTGCCTGGAACACAATAAAGAGCTCTGGTGGTGCAGTGTGTAACATGTTGTGCTGCTATCCACAAAGCCCAGGGTTTGAATCCACCGGCTGCTTTGTAAGAGAAAGAGTGGCAATCTCCTCCTGTAAAGGTTTATAACCTCCAAAAAAGGCTGATGGACGGTAGCTCTAAGTTAGAATAGAACTGATGACAGTGGATGGTGGGTCTAGAATATGGTAAATTCTCAGCCAATGTTCACATTATACTTATTATTTAATATTATTTTTACTTCTTCATCCAACTGACTTTTCCAGGGATCCCTTGCACTTAGATGTGGGTGCTCTGCCAGTATTTTATAATGAAAACTCATCACAATGGGCCTATGGCTTGCGCCCTAACCTAAACCTCAACTGGAGCATTCTTTTCTGTGGGTTTCCCCCATGTCCTAGAGAGCTAAAATGAGGCCCAGTGTTCAGGATCGAATAGGAAGCATCCTCCACTGGCAAAAGGGCAGCTTCCTGTATGCTCTGAATGGTCAGGCTAAGTTACCTGCACATCCTTCCAGGTGGTGATAAGACTGACCTCCAAGTCAATCTGAGCTACCTGGTCAGAGTCGATCTGTGGAAGAGCCAAAAGAGACTGTAGGAGTGTTGAGGAAAGGGCGAAGCAGGAGGAGAGCTAAAAGATCAAAAAAGGTCTGTATTGAGAGGGCTAAAGGGCTTACAAGTTGAAGCAATGAGGCAAAGGTGTTAGAAGAAAGGGTGTGGAACAGAGAGGCCCAGGGCCTCGGGAGGTGGCTTCTGATGTAGAGCCTTCACGCATTGGGGGCTGGCATTATTGAGGTGAACAGGATTCAGAGTCTTGGGGTTCTGAAGGTGGAGGAGCAACAGGGTTGCATGTCAGGGATCTGGAGAGCCTCACATCAAAGACAGAGACGTAGCCATCGATGAGCTCCTGCAACACCCGCACTTCGTGCTCCCCTCGCCCGTCTGTCTGGAACACGCTGGGTGCAAACAACAGGGCCAAGTTCCTCGTGCACATCTGGTTAAGAGCGGCACACTTCTGCACCCTGCAGAGGAGCACAGGGGTCACAGGGGGTGCAGTGTGCACTTGTCTGCTTTTCCAGGCATCCATTCCCTCATTCAACAAAAAAATTATTGAGTCTCTGCTGCACACCATGCCCTGGGCTAAGTGTTTAGAAGATACAATAACTGGCCTCCATAAGTTTCCAGTCTATGAGAAAAACAGGCAAGGGAATTATAAGTCCATCAGGGATCAGCAAGCTTTTTATGCAAAAAGACAGAGAGTAATATTTTAGGCTTACAGATCATACAGTGTGCTAGCATGAAAGGGGCTGTAGACAATATATACGCCAATAGTCATGGCTGTATTGCAATACAACTTTATTTACAAAACAGGAAATATACTGGACTTGGCGCAGAGAGCAATTTGCCAATACCAAACGTATAGTGTAATCAATATAACATAGTAAGTAAGGGGTTTACCCTTAAATCACTTAAGAGTCCATCTCCCCAATAAACTGGTAAATATAGGCCCACATCTTATTTAATTTTGTGTTGCTTGCATTAGACCCTTTACCTGACATAGGAAAACGGAGCAAAATTATGTCAATTGCTAACCACGTTTGAAGGATTACTTCATGCCTGGTGTGTGCTAAGAATTTATTAAGGATTCACAATAGTTAGATCCTTACAGAGGGGACATAAATGTGCAACAGGACTTGAGAATTTTTTAGAAAATGAGTTACCAGACCTGCCAAAACAAGAGGATTCCTGAGCCTTGAGATTTTCCTTGAGCTTTGAACCATTCAAATCATCTTTTAGCTATATAGCAAGCTAATTCCTAAAGTAGTGAATGTCACCCTTGAGTACGTACTCATTTTTTTTAAAAAAAAATAACAACAGACCACCTGTATGAGACCAAATAGTCATCAAATACTCTAAAGGCATAGCCAAGAAGGCTGAGGGCTGTGAGGGAGGTTAATGAGGATGGAACACTAGAATGGAAATGAGACTATGATGCAGTGTGAAAGAACGTAAGAGTGTAAGTGAATCATATAAGGAGAAATTGTTGAATAAGACCCTGTTTGGCCATCTACAACAAAGGTGCATTAAAATGTTGGGTTGTTTTGGTTTTTTAAAGAGAATCTTATCAGAGTTATCTAACTCTCACATAACCTAGGTAGTAGATACTGTTGATTTCAACATCTCCCTTTTGTACATGAAGGAAAGGAGATCCAGAGACAGTGTATCATTCATTCAAAGGCACAGCTAGAATGATGAACCAGACTGAAGCCTAAGTCTGTCTGACCCTAAAGTCTATGCTCTGAACCTTCACGCTCTTTACCTCTTCAACTAACAATTGTTTGTGGAATAAATGATGGAGTGAATGTAAGTGGAGGGTCAGACCACGGTGACTCAGGGTCTGTGAAGGGGCTTGCAGGGATGATTGGCCGTACTGACCTATAGAGATGCCCGATGAGGGTGGCCAGTGTGCGGCGGTTGACCCTGGGTAGAGAGGCAATCACTTCTTTGTATTTCTCCAGGCGATGATTCTTCTGAGGAAGCTCTGGAGGTGGAAGAGGGTTGAGGAGAATCAGGGTGGGAAGAATAGGGGCCGAAATGAATGATTTCTTAGGAAAGCAAACTCAGGATGGCTGTCTATCTGTTCCCTCCCTACATTCCCTCAGCTAATCTAGGCGATCTTGGGAATAAGAAATGCTGGGGAAAGGGTTGCCCAATCTTTCAAGAGTTTCAAGAATCTGGAGTGGGGGTGGGGGTGCTGGGCTTCCCGGTTTGGCCATCTGTGAGGAATCTAGGGAGTACCAGCAGCCTCTCTCCAGCGAGGCAGCAGCCGGGCCGATGTCACAGGGTCATCGAGCTCTCGGAAGAAGCGTTTGAGCGTGTCGGTGACATCCTCTACAAAGTGCTCCCCTGGCCGAAGCTTCACTGACCGGGCATCCCGCCGGAACTCAGCCAAGAGCCGCAGGCTTCGGGCACGGGCGCCTCCTTTCCTGTACACGCCCTCCAGCCGGAGCCCTAAAAACAGCCAGGGACTCTGCTCACCACTCCCCAAAGAGCTCTCACTTCCCACTCAGCATCCCACACTGTCGTCCATGACCCCCACCATGATGTGGGCTAGGGAGGCCAGATAGGAGGGGACCTGTTCCTTGGTGGTCTTGCTTCTCAGGCCCTGACCATACAATCATATATAACGTCCTCCAGCACGCTCTGTCTCCTTGCCTCTTTTGGTTTTAGATGGCAGTCTCTGACACCACATTATTTGTTTTCTTATTACTTGTCTCTCCCACTAGTCCAAGAACCTCATGGGGCTCTGTTTGTTCACTACCACAACCCAGTGTCTATCGAATGAATAAAAGGTGGAGATACAGGAGCTATGAGGGGCGAATATGACACGATGGCTTTTCCACCAGAGTTCTGACTTAACCGCTCCTTTGCACACAGGGAGGCAGAGAGGAAGGAAGAGGTCTAGTGGGTAGGGGATGTCAGTGAATGGAAAATGTCATTGACCTTTGCACTATTCAGTCCATGACTGGAATGCACAGCTATTTGTGGGCTTCTAGATGTTTCTTTCTTTACCGCTATCCTTAGATTCCTGTGAGTTTCCCTTCTAAACAGTCCTACCCTCTAAAGTGGGTCTTCAGGGGAGCTAGATCCTGGTTGGCTCTTACTAGGTCTGGAGAATAAAGTAAAAATAAGAGGATCTGGAATTATCAGGGCTAATGTACAGCTGATCCTTTATGAAATATCCCACTCAAAATAATTCTGTTCAAATTGTCTTGTTGCACAGATCAACGCCTGCCTCTGTGCTCTATGGTTCCTCTGTATCCCTGGCCACAGGTCCAGTGCTACTCCATTCTCCATAATCACCCCAGTAACAGCCACCACCAAGCCCTTACTGCCTGCCAGGTCCTATACGAAACGCTATATATTCATTCTTTTTCACCAAAGTCTTATGATTAATGCTGGGAAGTGAGGATTGTTAGTATCTCCATTTTATAGATGAGAAAAATGAGGCTCAGACAGGCAGAGCAGTTTGCCCAGGGTCATACAGCTGGTTGATGGAGGCTACATCCCCATCTCCAACTGACTCAGAATCAGTTCTTGCCCACTCACCGTGCTGGGTGACAAAACTGATGCAGGCGTCCACGATGATGGGGATGTCACCTCGGCTCATCTGCTGCTCTTGTAGTCCCGTGCCACCCCCGCCAGCTGCCCCTCCAATAGCTGTGTTCCATGCTGAGAAGTCCAGCCGGCCCTCTCCCTGCAGATACAGGGTCCTGAGACCCCAGAGGCTTTAGGCAGAGGCAACACAGAACCAGGCTTCCTGAAGTGTCCAGCAGGGGGCAGCAACACCTAACCCAGACAGGGCCTATGATCGGGCAGAACCGACTAGGAGGAAGTGGGCTGTGGTCCAGCAGGCCCAGAGGACGGTGTGGGCTCTAAGTAGGCAGGTGGGGAGTAAAAGATAGGGCAGCACTTACCTTCCTGTCTCCACCAGGACCAAGTGGTCCTTCTTGTCTGTGGTGTCAGCTGCGGAGACCACACCTGGGAGGAGAATCATTAAATATTATTATCGTCACTGTCTTCATCATAATGACAGGTATTTAGTAAATGCTTAAGGCTTGTAGGTGTCAGGCAGAGAGAAGTCTTATAAACAATGCTGCATTTAATCCAATGAGTTATGTAATGATACTGCCCTCATTTTACAGGTGATAAGGGAAGTTCAGAGAGGCTGAGTAACTTGCCTCTGGTTACTTGCTATAAAATGGCAATCTGGGCTGAACCCCATGTTATCTCTTCAAAGCCCTTAAAACATTAACCTACACTACTTCTCTGTTAAGACAAAGGAGAGCAATGAGGGTATCTATCTTCTTAGTTCCCAGCCCCAAACAATATGTGACTCTAAATTATTACACTAGCATCCATAGCATGTGGCATTTGTTGAACACTCACAAAATGCCTCCTGTCAGGCTCTGCAATAAGTGTTTGCACATATGTTACCCTAGTTGAACTTCACTATAACCCTCCAGGGATGGACTGATCCCGTGACTGCAACAACCGGCTGAAGCACAGCAGGTTGTGAGGACAGCACATGATGGGGTGAGGTTCTGATGTGTTGTACAAAGGTGTGCTGTGAGCTGGAAGCACCTTGATAGCACTGAACAACAACATAACTCTGAAAAAGGTCTTATTGTGCTTGTTTATAGATGAGGAAACTAAGGCACCATCCACAGCTGTTGAGTTGATTCTGACTCACTGATCTCATTAGCACAGAAAGGTTAAAGAACTTGTTTAAGGACACAAAACCAGGAAGTGACAGAAACAAAAAAACCAAGACACCCAGTGCTGTCGAGCCAACTCTTGACACAGCCTACTCATGACACAGAGTGGAACTTCAAAAGCTTAAGGTTTCCACTGGCCAATTATTTTACAAGTGGTTGGCCAATCCTAGTCTGTCTGGTTCCTAGTCTGTCTTAGTCTGGAGGCTCCACTGAATCCTGTCCACTGTGGATGGTCCTGCTGGTATTTGAAAGCCATACTGTTTTCAATTACTTCATCTGCATGTGAAAGATGGAAGATGAATAGAGAAGACCACAAATGGATTGATGCCTCTGAATTGTGATGTTGGTTAAAAAAAAAAAGGAATATACCATGGACAATAAAAAGAATAAACAGATCAGTCTTGGAGGAAGTATAGTCCAAATGCTCATTAAAAGTGAGAATGTCAAGACTTCATCTCACATACTCTGGGCCTGTTATCAAGAGGGGGCCTATCGCTGGAGAAAGACACCATGATTGGTAGGGTAGAGTGTCAGTAAAAAAAGGAGGAAGACCCTTGATGAAACGGACAGGCCTAGGGGCTATAACAACAGCTCAAAGCAGAGGAACTGCTGTGAGGAGGTGCAGGCCCGGCATGGCTGGATTCTTTTGAATACAGGGTCACTGGGAGCTGGATTTGACCTGATGGTACCTAACATTATTGCTACCTTTCCAGAAGCATACTGCTACATTTTTCTCCCCAAGAGTGGCCTTTCAGCCAGCAGCAAGCACTTAACCCCTGCGCCACAAGGGTTCTGAGCATGTGCTCAGAACCACTATGTTTTGCTAAAAACAAAAATAAAACCAGTTGCCACTGAGTTAATTTCCTACTCATGGTGACCCTTTGTATTTCAGAACAGAACAGAAGAGAACAGTGCACCCCCTTTGGTTTCAGTGGCTGTGACCTGTCAAAAGCTGACCCACAGACTAGGGATGAGATCAACTACGACAGCAGAGATTAGTGGGATGAAGGAGTAGGCAAGGTGCAATAGGGACTCAATGAGACAGGGAGATCAAAGGCATTGATCAATAGTAAATTTATCAATCATAATGTATGATTGATTGTCTAAGATACAATGTACATGAATAAAACACAATGTATGAACAATTAAAAATAAATAAATTTTAAAAGGAGACTGATGAGTTTTTCCTTTTAGACCCCTCTGGGGTGTATTTGAACTATTAACCTTTTGGTTCATAGCTGAGTGCTTAACTGCTTATTCTACTCATGAGCCCACTCCGCCTTCTGCCTTCCACTTCCACGGCCACCCTTCAGCCCCACCCTGCCCCACCCGTGCTCACTGATCTCCTGTAGCCGGCGCAGGTGCACCATGTCCTCAGGGGCTGGGGATCCTGGACCCGGCGCTGGACACAGGAAGAGGTGGTCACCACGAAGGAGGCCAAACCCTGACAGCCAGCCACCAGGGGTCAGGGCTGTGTGCGAGGGGGACCGCAGCCACAGCCGGCCCAGTCGCAGCAGCCCGGGACCTAGCAGCTGGTGACAGCTCAGCGGAGAGAACCACTGTGGGGAAGAATGGGACAGGAGAGACAAAGGGGGTGGGTAAGAAACAAGGGGTGCCAGGAGAGGTGAGAGTGTAATGGACAAGACAAGACAGAGAGGTTAGAGAAATTAAAAGGGGAGAGGGCCAAAAGGGAGAGACAAAGAGAGGGGGAAAACTGAAGAAATTCAATTCAGTTCAATATGCTCCAGGCAACATAGACCAGACCTTCGAGTGGCAGCCTTTTGCTCTCACTTGGAGAGTGGGGGTAAGGTGGCCATAATGTTACAATCGAAATGGCTTGGCACCTGGAAAATCTCACCCCTTGGAAGAGGCTCCAAAGAAGAGAGGGTGTTTGAAATGGACCTTAAAAGTGCTTTTCAAACCAATGCAGTGAAGGAACTTAAGGAAAGCAAATTAAGGAAGGAGTACTTTTTAAAAAAGACTTACTTTTAAAAGATTCCAAAAAGTACTTATCAGTACTTTTGCAGCAAAACAGAAACAAACAAAAAAAACCCAATTAAAATTATTGACTGGGCAAGTAAAATGAAAATCCAAAGATATACGACCAAGCCTCTAGTTTTCACTAGAGTCAATATCTAAAATTACTTTATCAAATTACTTATAACCTAAGTCAAACCCACTGCCATCTGGTAGAGTCCAACCCGACAGATTTTCACGGCCAGTTATACAGAAGCTGACAGCCACATTCTTTCTCCCACGGATGAGCTCTGTAAATGTGAATTGCTGACTTCTTGGCCAGCATCTTAACACTTTAATCTCTCTACCACCAGGGCTCCTCAGATTGCAACATATTACTCCAAAGGAGCGCTCTCAGTCTCTGTACTTATCTTAGCACCGATCAACACAAATTGTGCACGGCCCACATCGTGTTAGTGAACACTGTTTTAAAGGACTTTTGATAAGTTAGATGAAGAGACGACGAGATGTTTGCTTGGTTGTAAGGGTCATGATGGTGCCCTGCATAGGATCAGGGACATCTTGGTGTGAGGGGCTGCAGGCAAACCAGAGGTTGGGAAAGAACCAAGGGGATGAGTGTTTTCTACAGAAGGGTGAGATGCTGCAGAGATGACCTCGTGGGGCTCACTGAAAGATCCCCAAAGTTTGGAAACAGGAAGTCCCTGGTGACCTGCGCGATAGCAGCTGAGAAGAGTCTAGGCAGAGCAAGGCCGCTGTGGGGGATTAAGGAGGAACTGCAGGCTGCAGGAACACAGACACACCACTTTCTGAGAAGTTGTCATGAGAGGAAGGGCTTCAGAGCGATAAGTGGAAGGTAGAACAGGGTTACGGGAAAAGCTGTTTTAGGATGGGAGTGACTGTCACCATCATCATTATCTTCACCACTTTAGCACCCACGTACTGACGGCCCGCTTCATGCCAGGCAACGTGGGGTTAGCATCTCACTTAATTATCAACCCTCCTGTCTGGGGATCATACACCCACTCTATGAGGATAGAAAAGCTCACGAGGTTAAGAGGCATAAGCTCAAGTCTAAGTGTATCTGACTCCAAGGCCTGAACTTTTAATTCTAGGAAGAGGTGTAGGATGGAGAGACTGGGCTATTCAGGAATGGAGAATGCACAGGAAGGCAGCACTGTCCCCCAGCTGCTCGAGAACTGGGGTTGGGGCAAAGAGTGAGAGGCAGCTTCTCTGTAGAAGAGGCCATGGGACAGTGAGGTTGGGCACGAACTTTGAGATACAGGCCTGGCTTCTGATCTTCTGCTCTGTTGCCTCCTAGCTCTGTGACCTTGAGTTTATAACCTCTGAGCCTCAGTGTTCTTGTGTGATACTCATAGTCCTGACCACTGAGTGTTATTGTAAAGATCACACGAGATATTGAAAGGGAAGTGCTTAGCATGGGGCCTGGCACAGTCTTACTGTTAGTGGAAGCGGTGGGAGTGACTGGAGGGACAGGAGAGGACAGAGTAGAGGCGGGTGGGGCACAGAAATGATGAGCTGTGGGGGAAAGGTCTCCACCGTCTCACCTTGCCCACAGCGCTGGTCCAGGCTTCCAGACTGTCAGCTCCATCTGTCCCAAAATGCTGGATCCTCCCTCCTGTGAGGATTAGCTCAAAGGAAAATGGGAACCTGGAGAGAAGGGGAGGTTAGAGTAAAAAGCAGGCCAGTGAAGGGACATCAGCTGGGGCTTGGCAAGCGCATAGGAAGGGCTCTGTGGCAGAGGGGCTGTTACCTGTCTAGGTCACCTGGGTCAGAGGGTGGGGGGATCACGCCCAAACAAACAACATCCTGTGGATGGATGACACTGAGAGGGTCAGGGCTGTTCTCCGACGCAAACATTTCCAGAGCTGCTCCCAGCACGCACCACAGTCGAGGGGGTGCTGAAGGGGTGACAGGTGATCAGGGGGCAGCAGACTCCTGACCCCACTGTCATAGTTCCCATTTGTTGTTGTTAAGGGCTGAATCCATTTCAATTCATAGTGACCGCATGTGACAGGGTAGAATGGCCCCTGGGGTATTCTCAGGCAGCAGTATTTAGAGGAGCAGGTTGTCAAGTCTTTCTCCTGCAGAGCCACTGGGTTTTGGTTGGCAGCTGAGCACTTAACCCTTGCACCACCATTCTGTGTTGAGTCTTCTGCCTATGCATGGGCCTAGAGAATCCTCACACCCCTAGGAAGTGGGGACTATGGTATTATTGGCTCTATTTTGCAGATAGGGAAATGAAGACTCTGTGTTTGAGTAGCAGCTAGCCAAAGTCACATAGATCGAGGAAAGCAGAGCTGAGATTTGGGCCAGTCTGACTTCAGATTGCAGCCTCTTAACTATCACTCAGTGCTGCCACCTGGTGTGACCCTTGCTCATCCCCAGCACCCCCACCTGCACCCAGGAGTGACTCCACCTTCTCATCTTAGTCCTGTCCTCCCAGCCTCTTTGCAGCCCCCATCTCTCCTCATCCCCGGACTCACCATCTCGGCCCCTTCGTGGGGGTGGAGGTCCAGCTTTGTTGCTGATGGGACCACAGTAGAGAAAGCTGCTGTAAGTGGCAGGCACCACCACCTCGTTGTAGACACCCAGGGAGGGGTCTGCAAGGGAGAAGGAAAGGTGGTCCTGTGAGGTCACTGCAAAGGGAAACCTTGAACCTCCTTGGCGGGTCAATAAAAAAGAGAGATCAATAAAAAAGAGAGAAAAGAGTGGGGTCCAATTCCACTGGAAGCATGGCCATGCATAGTCCAGTGGGACTGGACCCCTAACTACATAGACAGCAAATGAGGGATGCAAAGATGATGGGAGTGGGCCCCTAGCCTGCCCCACTGCCCCTGCCTATCAGCCAGCCTACTTGGCAGTCCACTCTGAAGGGGACTTTGAGAACACGGAACATTTTTCAAGGGTCTTAGCTCTCACAGCCTGACCACTGAAACTAACAGCTTTAAGATGACCATCCAGTCCCACCCCAGAAGGTGGTCATCTGCTCATCACCAGTCACCTCACATCATGAGAAAACTGACCTGGGGAATCTGAGGGGTTGGAAAGTCTCTTAGGAAAATAGGGTGGATGCTGGGTTAATTGTATCCTCTCCCCAACAAAAGCCAAGAGACAGGTCAGTTAGAGAATTCTGGGTAAAGATAGGAAGCATCTGGCAGGATTACCTGGAGGCAAGAGGCCAGGGAAGCTGCCATTCAGGGCAGAGGGGGACCAGGGCTCATCCTCGCCCTCGAAGGCTTCCATGCAGAGGAGCTGGGCCATGTTCTTTAACAAGTTGGGCCCTGCCACAGCTGCACATAAGGCCTTCAGGGAGGTAAGGGCCTTTGTTAGCTTCTTGCTTCCATTTCAGAGCCCCTACCAGCACCAGATCCCACCAAGCCAGCACAGAGACTGCTTCCTCATCTCCATCAGCACCACCTTGCCACACCTACCTGGAGAAACTGGCTATGATCCTGATACTGAGGATGGGGCTTCCGGAAGAGACCCAGCCGGTACTTTCGGGAAATGAACTCTCCTCGAGGGCCGGGGGACGCATCTGGACGCAGTCCCTCCCCTGGGGGTAATGCCCCTGCCCAGAAGCGGTTGGCACGATTGTTACCGAGGACAATGAACAACTGCAGGATAGCAAGGTGCAGAGGCAAGTGACAGGGACTCCAGAGTGCTCAGGCTTTCCACTGTCCACCCCCAGGTCCCTGTGCCGGGCTAGACCTAGGCGTCTTGTTGGCTGTTTCTTTTCCACCCCTCCCACCTTATCCCTCTTCATCCCTCACCTGCACTATCTCATTACTCCAGACACTTGTATCCAGCTTCAGGCTCTGCACCTTGGAGATCCCAGAACCCAAGGCTCGGTGCTGACCTGTCAGGGTGTGAAGGTCATGTGGCATGGATACCCTGAGCCGCCCCATCCCCACCCCTCATTTGGGCTTTAGTGGCCACACCTTGGGCCTCACCTGCACACTGTTTGCAGATGACCACCCCCAGGTTGACCGCAGCCCAGTCTGGCTGGGATGCCCCACAGTCCGCACAGTGTCGGTTTGCTCGGTTGGACCAGATCTTCTCAGCCACCTCGTAGTCAGACAGGGTCTCGGTTACTGCTTCCTGCAGAGCGGCTGCCCAGCTCTGCCGAGACCCCCCAGACTCGGCTGTGAAGCTGAGGGGTGGACAGCCAGTCTGTGGGCGTGGGACCCCCCTCCACCTGTCTCATCCCACTGGTCATTCCTGCAGAGCCACCATAGGCCACACCTTGGCCAACCCAGACCCACTGGACACTTGTGTCCCAACCCATGCACTCTAAGCAGGCCTCCATTGCTCTGGACCCCTTTGCTCCAAAAAGGTTCTCTCAACCATGCTTCTTGCCAGTCTGGGCCCCACCTGAAGCAGCGATGGGGTGTAAGCAGGTCAAAGCTGCGACTCTTGGTTTCTCGGACGCTGCAGCCCTGCAGCTTGATGAAACAGATTCCGATGCCCAGCAAGAAAGCCTGGTGGAGTGGGCACAGTGAGAGGCCAGCATGGTCTAGGGCAGGCTTCTTGGCCCTGGCCCAGCCCACCTCACCTGCTCACTCTTGTACAAAGCCAGCTCCCCAGGGCTCAAGGCAGCAAACACCTTGGCCTTGTGTCCACGCAGCTCTAGCATGCCCATGCGGAGGGGTCGGGGTGGCTGGGGTGGCCGGGGGTGGCCCAAGAGGCGCTGTTCCTTCAAGCAGTTTTGCAGGGTGGAACACCACATGTCCCGCTGGGCTGGTGAAAGTGTGGGGTTAAGTCAGTGAGCATGCGCCCCTGGCCTTCCCTCCCTCTCTCCCACCCTGACCCAGTGGGCTCTGATCCTCACCCTCACTCTCTGTACGGAACACAAACACCCTCAGGCCAGTGATGACCTGAAATTTGTTGTCCTTGCTGCTGCGGGTCATCTCAATGGCAGTCAGGGGGATCACACCTTTGGAGAAGGGGTCCTAGAGGGAGAGCCCAAAGGCCCACAGGGACAGGACCTGAGCCACGGTGCATTGATGCCTGGCTCCCTCACCAATTTTCATGAGCTCAGCCCTCAGCCCACAAGCAGTGGGTGTTGTTGTTAGCGCCCATCGAGTTACTTGTGACTCATAACAACCCTATATACAAGAGCCCTAAATGCTTCTCTATCCTCTGCCAACCTCACCGTCTCAGACACACTCCCACCACCCCAATCACAGAATCGATCCATCTCATCGAGGGTCTTCCTCTCCTGCGCAGTTCATTTAAGTGCTTGGCAGACATCAGGCGTGAGGCAACAGCTCCCAGGGTGGGCTTCCTTTCTTCCCATCCTGAACATTTCCAGCCCCCTTCTCCCTCATCCCAGGGTCCCTGTACAAATCTCCTGGGCCTCACCTTGTCATTCCCAAAATACATCAGATTCTTCCCATTAAATTGCACAAAGCGTCTCTGGAAGACATAGTTTCTGAAAAAGGGAAGCACTGAGATCAGTGCGTATTAGGGGTTGCATTCTGGGGGCACTCATAAGGTGTGCAAGCAGTTAAGACACAATGCACCCCCACTGCTTCCCAGCCTCCCTCTGCTCCCTTCCCTTCCCGGCAGCCTCACCCTTGAGGAGAGAGCTTGTCCAGCCAGCCACTGAGCAGGGGCACTGGGGGGTCTGCTGTGGAGGAGAAGCTGGCATAGGGTGAAATGAGGTCATCACTGGCCTCTTCCATATCCAGGGTTGGCAAAGAGAGGGTGGAGTCGCCAGGCAGTTCAAGGCTGGCATAGCCAGCGTCCTCCCGAGCCTCCAGATCCTGCCTGCTGAGCCTTGTGGAGATCAGGAGAGAGGAGCAGATGTGACCCCACTCCTAGCACATTGGACATGCTCTCTGTATCTCCTCCACCCCTACCCAGAGCACTTAGTAGAATCCTTGGCAGGTGAAGGGTATATTTTCCAAAGAAGGGGATAGGGAGATTAGAGACACAAAAAATTAACATGGAACATTCTCTCTGAGCATATTTAGAAATTAGGAAAATTTTGGAAAAGTAGAGAGAGGGTCAGCAAAACAGAGGAAGACAACACGGTGACTGAACTGCAGCAACAGGGCTTGAGCTTGCGGAGATCATGAAGATGGATGGTATGTGATAAGGCAAAGCTCCAAGCGTGGCCCCTAGAGTTGCTATGAGTCACCTAACAGCATGACCTCTGCCATCAGTGTTCCCAGGATGGAAGGGCTGGGAAGGGCTGCATGGACAGGTGTCCATTCTAACCTATTACTGATCTTCCTTCCACAAATTCCTTGGTCTTCTCTCCCTACACCAAGTCCCCAGCAGCATACACTGCATGACAGATATTTCACCTGCTTCCATTCCTGCCATCTCTCACCTAATCCATTCTCCCGCGGCCACCAAGGGGGCTCTTTTGAAAAGGCAAATGTTATCACTTTATTCCTTGCACAAAGCCTTCCAAAAATTTCCATCAACTCTTAAGATAAAGCCAAATTCCTTACCATGGGCATCAAGGGTTTGCCTAAAGAGCCCCATGGCCATTCCCCTGACCTCACCGGTGCCACCGGCATCCATGCTCACTATAGTCCAGCCACATTCTCTTTCCTGTTTGAACATACTGTTCCCTCTACCTAGAACATGCTTCCCTGGGTTGCTTGTCTCACCCTTTCGGTATTAAGTTCATTTGCTCAAAAAGACCTTTCTTAACCACCCTGAATAAAGTCCTCTATCATTTTCTAAACTCTGGCAGCATAGGAAATGTGGTTCTCAGCGTCGGCAGCACAGTCACCTGGGTGGAAAACTTTCAAATACTGTGCTGATTTTATGGGCCCCATCTCAGACCACTTATGTTTGAAACTCCAAGGATGAGGGCTAGACACTTCCAATTTCTTATTTTTCGCAGGATATGGTGCCCCTAAGGTTGAGAACAATTACTCTATCCTATTTGTTTTCTCCTTCACTGAGCAATTCCGACTTCACTGAAGCAATCAGGGCAAACTCCCACAGACACCTAGCATCACATCGACTGATTTCACCACACACTCTGCCTTTTTCCCATTACTAGAAATATTCCTGCCTCAAGTCAGCTCCTTCTCTCACACATTGATCTTACTCCCTCTCCACTGCACCAGGATAGCTCCTCTCTCTCCCACATCAGCTAAATCTCTCTTTTTACAGAATCATTCCCTTTTACCTACAAATACACCTATTTAAAAAACAAATAAAAGCCCCTTTCTTGATTTCCATTATCAATTACCACTCCAATTATCTGCTCTCCTTTGCAGAAAAATGCCTGTAAAATGCTTTCTACACTTAACTGGCCAAGCTCCAGTTTGCCCCACCCGGGGTGGCTGTGATCCTTTGGCCAGAGAGCATGATGCTGTGTATGTGGGAGTTGTGTTGTGTTGTGGCGGTCTCTGGAGAAAGGCGACTCTGCCTCCAGGAACCAGGGAAGCCACGCTTGGCCTTGGGTTGAAGGCAGCAGCGGCTTCAAGCCCAAAAGGAGAAGAAGAGGAGGGAGGAGACTCCCCGATTAAACAGGCGTGGAAGGAGGAGTGGCATCCACTTCCATAATAGCTTGCCTCCGGAAACCCTATGAACCTGGAGAGAGGATGAAAGGCACCCAAGTGTCGAGGACTCTCCTTTATAGGGTCGCTATGAGTCGCCTGCGACTCGATGGCACTTAACAACAACAACAACACACTTAACTGTTCCCACCTCTTTTCCATCTGTTCTCCTTTAAGTCCACTCTCGCCATGTTATAAATCCCACCAGTCCACCGGGACTGTCTTTATCAAGGCCCCCAATAATCTCTAGGGAGCTCCGGTGGCCTAATGAGTAAGTAGTTGTGCTGCCAACCAAAGGCATGTTGTTGTTCGAATCCACCAGGTGCTTTGAGGGAGAAAGATGGGCAATCTTCTCCATTGCAATTTACAGCCTCTGAAAACTCACTGGAGGATCAGATCAGCCATGAACTGGCTCTCACAAATTGGAACACAACAACAACAACAACAACAACAACAAGAATCATGTTAGGAGAAGAGGAAGAACCCGATTCTTGAACAAAACAGACTGAAAAGAGGTGAAGTAGAAGGAAAAACTAGGAGACTGTGAGAGCTCTGGTAGGGCTGGCCATTGGGAGATGCACTGCAACAATCTTCTCCAACAACAGCTACAATAATGTTGCCAATTCCAAAAGCCACTTCTCAGTTTTCTTTTACTTGACCTTTCAGCGTCAGTGACCCCTGCTTCTTCCATAGCCACTTTCTTCACTTCTCTCACGTCACTGAGTCAGAGTTGACTGGATTTCTGAGGCTGTAAATTTCCTGGAGGAGACTGTTCATCTTTCTTCCATGGAGTCGCAGGTGGATTTGAGCAGCCAGAGAGATACGGCCTTTGGGTTAGCAGCGCATCTCCCTATGGCCAGCCCCACCAGAGCTCTCACAGTCTCCTAGTTTTTCCTTCTACTTCACTTCTTTTCAGTCTATTTTGCTAGAGAATCAGTTTCTTCCTCTTTTCCCAAACTTCTGGACAATGGGGTAAGTCAGGGCTCTCAGGGTGACTTCCTCTCTACACCCATACCTACTTTGTTGTTTTTGTTGTGTGCCATCATGTTGTTTGCAACTCATAGCAATCCTATATACAACAGCTCTGAATCCTGCTCTATCCTGTGCCAACCTGATTGTGACACACCCACCCCCCAATGCCCCAGTCACTGAATCAATCCAAATCATCCAGAGTCTTCCTTGATGTCCTTCTCTGAGGACTGGCCATTCCTGGCAACATGCCCAAAGTGTGTCTGATGAAGCTTCAGAATCCTTGCCTCCAAGGAGCAGCCTGGTTTCACCCTCTCTAGGATGAACCTGTTTGTTTTCCTAACAGTCCATGGCATAGTCAATACTCTTCTCCAACACCACAGCTCAAAGGCATCAACTCTCCCTCTATCAGCCCTAGTCATCGTCCAGCTTTATGATGCATAGCAAGTAATTGTGAAGACCATGGCCTGGATCAGGTGCACCTTAGTTTACAGACTGACATCATTGCTGCTCAGCACTCTCGAGAGAGAGGTCCATGACAGCAGATTTTCCTAATGCAATTCGTCTTTTGATTTCCTGGCTGCCGGTACCAAGAGTGTTGATTGAAGAGCTAAGCAAACTCAAACTGTTAACAATCTCTTCACTGTCTTTCATGATGCTGCCAATCAGCCCACACCTACATAACAAATAAAAATCCACTGCCTTTGACTGAGGTGATTCCAATGCATGGCAACCCTCCACAGAGTTTCTGAGGCTGCAAATTTTTATGGGAGAAGACTGTCCATCTTTCTCGAGTGGCTGGAAGTTTTTAACTACCAGCTTTTCATTATAAGCTCAATACCTAATGCACTAGGCACCAGCACTCCTTCACATCAATATATATCCATCTGTGTACTGACAATTCACAAATCAGACCTCCAGCTTAGACCTCTTACCCAAACTCCAGACTTACATATCTGATGACATGTTCATTATCATTCCTTGGGTATATAATATACTCCTCAAATCCATTGAGGCTAAAAGAAAACTCCTAATGTCCCTTCCTTCCAACCTGCTTCAGGTGGTCTTCCCATCTCAGCCATGAGCTGAGCCATGAGCTCTCAGCTGCTCAGATCAGTGCTATCCACTAGAAGCTAGTGCCAGACATATATGTAATTTTACATTTTCCTATAGCCACACTTGCTTGTTGTTATGTTGTGTATTAGAGAGTTAGAACCAACCCATCGCTGACCCTCCAGTGAGTTTTCTGAGGCAGTTACTCACACGGGAGGAGATTGTCCATCCTTATCCCACGGAGCAGCTGGTGGCCTTGATTGGGATTGCAGCACAGTTTCTTGCCACTAGGCCACCAGAGCTCTCTCCACACATAACAAAATAAAAATAAACAGGTGGTGTTAATAATACACTTTCCTGACCGAGTGGTAAGGAATTGTGTTGCCAGCCCAAAGGTGGTGTGAGTCCACCAGCTACTCCACTGGAAGAAGATGGGGAGTCTCTTCCTGTGTGATTTACAGATTCTGTCTACCTGCTGGAGGGTCAGCTATGGGTTGGGTTCCACCTTGATGGCAGTGAGAGTTTCTCCTTTGGAATCTGATGTTTAACATGCTGATTCAGACCTGCCACCTTTCCCATGCTCTGCAGCCACACATGGCCAGCGGCTGTCATACTGGGCAATAGGCTTGAACAGAAACTCTTGACAACACCCTTGAATACTCTTTTCCCTTGCATACTCCACAGTCAGTTCAACAGTTTATCTTCAAAACATAACCAAAAAACCCAGCCACTTCCCATCCCCTGCACTACCATTACTCCAAGATCTCTCATCTCCTAAGTGTTTTCTCTTCTGTCGTTTTGACCCTCAACAGACTATTCCAAACATAGCAGCCAGAGGAAACCTTTAACATGGAAGATAAAAGCTTTCTAAGAGCAAATGTCCCTACAAAGCCCAACTTGTTCCTTTGCCCCTTTTTCCTCTCTGATGTTGTCATTTCTTGCTCACCACTCCTCTCACTCTGCCCCTGCCACACTGTCCTCCTTGATGTTCCAGAATCCACCTCTGCATGGACACCCCTCTCTCCCCATAAAGCCTCTGTTCTGACCATTTTCTCTGTTTGGAACTTTGCCCCAATATCTTCACAGCTGATTCTCACCTCCTTCAAGTTTGTTTGCTCAAGTGTTACTCTCTTGATGCTCTCACACCACCAGTGAAAAATTTCAATCCCCTTATTCGCTTATTTGTTCTATTTTCTCCATGACTCTTAACACATTTTAACATCCTATTCAACTTATTTATTGCTTCTTGTTAACTGATGACTTCCCCACAATGATAGGATTTCGGTCTATTTGATTCACTGATCTATATTAAGCAATATCTCACAGCACTACGTGTTCAAATAAGTATCTGTGGGATGAAAAGCACTTCTCCTAAATTTTAATTCCATATCCATTTGTTGGTTAACTTGTTTTATTTCTTCTTTGCCTGAGTCACGGGCTGTCCAAGGACAGGGCCATGTGTGTTATACTTACCCTGTATCTTCAGTGCATGTACGTGAACATTTGCTGAATAGTTAGTTGGATACATGGCTGACACCAGTTCAATGGCTTCCAAAACTTTCCCTCTCCCTTTAGTTGTCACCCTTCTAAGCACTTACCTGTGTTCAACTCTGTCCTGACAGACACCTCTGCCCTCTCTTCGGTCAGGGGGTCCTGAGACCCCCACAGGTTGGACACCATAGTACAGGCAACCAGGGTCCATGATGTGCACTAGTATGGACAGAAGGCAGAAGACAGGAAGGAGGAGTCAGGTGGGAGGCCCCCAAGGGTGCTGTCCTACTTCCCTATCCCTTGATACCCACCTACCTGTGCCTGTTGTAGGCCTGAGGGCAGGGGAGGGGGCAGCTTTCTGAGAGCTGTCTGGAGCACTGAGGAGGGAAAAGCCTATAGATTATCAGAGGAAAGTGGAGGAAGAACAAGCCCTCATGTCCTATTCTTTCTTCCCTCTTAACACTCCACCCTGCTGTTCCCATTCCAGTACTGGTTCCCCAGAAACCAGTCCTACTCACGTGTCCTGAGTTGCTTGTGAGCCACCTCGTAAGTCCAGGCCAAAGTAAATGGCATTGGGCACCATCTCCATAGTATTCAAGGCCGAAGACTGCTCAGAAGAGGAGGTAGGGAGAGGAGGGGACCTCGGACTACACTCAGGGCTCCTGGGAACTTCTGCTCCCCGAAGGGCTGGGCTCGGTACAGGCCTCTGGGTGGTGGCAGAGCCACTAAGCCCACCAAAAACCGTCCTGGGCTTGGGCACAGGCTTGGTGTTCTGGGATTGGGGATCTGAACTGGAAGATGGCTCCATGGCACTGTCAGATTGAGAATCCAGGGAGCCCGCTGTAGCACCCGCCTGCAGCAGGCGCAAAATTCGTTTCCGGTGCCCTGTGGCGCTGATGCCCAATTGCTTCAGCTCCTCGTGGCCCAGGCCCCGAGCTGCACCCGCGGTAGCCAGGCCATGCCTCCGGAAGGTGTCTGCATATTGCTCCAGGTGCACCGTGGCCAGCCACACAGCGATGTCCAGGTCCTGAGGGGCAGCCATGGGGGCTCAGGCCATTGCTGGGGGAAGGGGCAGGGGGAAGGGAGGGCTCAGGCTGAGATTCCCCCTCCCTGTCCCAAAGTTTGAGGCCTGAACAGGGGATAGCAGACTCCAATATTCCTCCAATCTGAAAAGAGATCTTAAAGGCAGGGAGCCCACCATTCCAGATGAGCAGAAAAGGCTCTTGTAGGAAAGTACCTTCATTTATGGGCAGAACACTGAGAGGTAGAGTGGGAAAAGGCCTTCTCCCAGGCTTATAAATTAGCGGAGGGTAGTCCTTGTACCCATCCAGATCTAGTCAAGGTTCTGCCCTTCCATTACTGCACACACAGTGAGGTACACATGGGACAAAATACGTGTGCGTGTGTGTGTGTGTGTGTGTGTGTGTGTGAGAGAGAGAGAGAGAGAAAGAGAGAGAGAGAGAGAGTGTCAGAGAGAGAACAGACTGGTGAATAGGTGTGTTTGAGGGAAGGATGGGGCCTCTGGAGGGTCCTGACCCAGATGTAGCAGAGCTGATGAGAGGGGCAGGCAAGGTAGGAGGCCAGATCTTGGTTTCTCCACTGCTGCTTGCCAGAGTTGTGATGCAGGTTTGGCCATCCTCATCCTGCTGTTCCCAGTTCCCCCTCCCCTTCCACCTATTGTCTCTGCTCTGACTTCCTTCCTGTCCCTCCAGTTCTGGCCGCCTCACATCCTGCCTGCCCTGGTCATGCTGCCCAGAGAGCCTAAGCCTGGATATGTGGATTCTAGGCCCTGGGCAGAGGGCACTTAGGGTAGGAGGGGGGACACCAGGCCAGAGGGATGTCAGGGCTGTTTTAGAATCTGGCTTCTCTCCACTTCTACAGTCAAGGCAGCAAGGGCATGTGCACATTGGGGTGCCTATTCTATGAAATGGCATCCCCCCTTTTATGCTTCTGCCCTGGAGTCAACTCCTTGGGTCCATTCTGTCAGCTTTTTCCTGTCCATTCTCTGGGCCTATCTCTGACTCTATCTCCCCTATGTTTCATCACTGCCCTACCCTGTCTCTGTCCCAACCACCTCTGAGATTAATTTTAAACCCATCTTTGTCCGCCTTTCTGTCCCCACTCTCTTTCTCTATCATTAAACCAGTCCTTGCCTCCATCTCCAATCCATCAGTGTCTCTCGCCTCCATCCGATCCGGATTCTGTACTTTTCTGACTCCCTGAATCGGGCTCGCAGGGTCCCCTCAGTGTTTATCTCCCCGGGATTTGGCCAGGATCCCCTCTCCGCCCTGGCACCAGACCTGGCCTCTCAGTACCCCATTCCCAAGCCCTGACCCGGTGCTCATTCTTGGATTTTTATTCCCAGCCCAGTTTCCCAGTGGCTCAAGGATGGTTTGAGGGTGCAGGACTGGGTGCCTGGAGGTTCCGGCCGAAAGGAGTGCGGGGGCGGGCGAAGGAGGGGTGAGTTGAAGGGGGCAGAGCCGGACAACGGCCACGAGGGGCGGGCAGCGGCGGAGAGGCCGGGGGACCCACGAAAGCGCTGTGCGAGGCTCTGGGGAGGAGTCTGGGAAGCAGGGTCTCGGGGGTGCGGGGGTCCTCACCTCCCTTGGCGGCGTGGTCCGAGCCCCGTGCCGCGCGCTCCGAGCTCGGGGTCCCAGGGAACCGGCCCCGCCTCCCCTGCGCCCTCCCCACGGCCGGCCCCGCCCCGGCCGCTCGGTTCCTCTGGGGGCCCCGCCACTCCTTGTGCAACGCGGGCCTCACGGATCCGTGCCCCTTACCCAACCCGCGCTTATCTCGGCCCCAGCCTGGCTTTGCAGGACGGAGGCCGAGAAAGGAGCCGAGCTGGGGTCGGGGAGGGACAGACAGACGGGAGAGAGGGACAGACTCCCGGAGACTAGGGCAGACTGGGGTCGGGCAGAAACCGGGGAAGCGAGAGGCTGCCGAGGACGATTTTGCATACCTTCGGCCTCTCTCCCACTCTGGTCTGGAAAAAGGCAAGGGTGGTCCTAAAAGTGCCCGGCCATCTTTCCCATGCCCAGCAGGGCATCGGTTTAGTGGGGGAGGCTGTCAGGGATCTAGATCTAGGGTGTTAGGGATAGCCACCGCCTTCAAACCTGAGAGCCTCTCTCTGGAGTTCCCAACAGCTCCTGCCTCCCCAGGGTAGAGATGGACGTCCACAAGGCAACATCTCCACTCCCAAAGCGGGATCTGAGGCTGCCTTCCGGGGGATTATAGCTGGTGCTCTTCAAGTCGTGGCCAAGAAACCTTCTTCTCTCCGGAGGAGAACGCTCCTTCCCAACTATATCAACCCAGAATTGCAGGAGTTTCGGGACCTCAGAGGCTCCCTCCGCCGCCCCCACTTTGCATAGGAGCCCCAGCCTGGAGCCTGTCCCCCAGGCCCCAGGCACTTCCCCCTCTGAGCTGGTCAGGGTTGAGCCGCTTGTGATGTTGGGGGTGGGAGGGTCGCTGGCCTGCTGTGTTTTCCTGTTTGTATGAGAGGAAGTTGGTTGTGAGTCAGCAGACACAGGAACTGTCAGAAGCTAGGTGAAGACCCCTTCCTCTGGGGAAAGAGTGGGGAAGTGGTTCCCATCTATTGCTGCTGCCCAGTTGGGGGGAGGTCTGGTCATCTTCAACCTCTTGGGCCCACTTCCTCAAGGCCTTCTCTTTGAGGAAAAGAATTATGATAATATTTAATTATTAAAAAGAACATAATAACGGCCTCCAATTATCAGACACTGGCTGTTTCAGGCTCTTTGCAATGTTCAATTCATCCTCTCTATAACTCTGCTAAAATACGGAGTTTTATCACCTCTATTTTAGAGATAAGGAGACACAGAGCATTACACAGCTCAAGGACCTGCAGCTAGAAAATGGCCAGCACTCCAAGACCACACATCTTAACCCCGGAGCTCACCATACAATCCTAAACAGAAGCTCTGTATCAAGCATCTGGGGAGGAGAGTCCAGTCCTTTTCCTGGGTGGACAACTGTGGTGGCTATAAGAATGGTCCTCACACAACTCCAAACATAGAGTGAAATGGACCAACAGGACCAGCTGCTTCCCTCAGAAATCCATCAACTCCAGTATCCAGGCTCCTGTGAGACCACTGGGCTCCCAGCCAATGGCCAAGGGCAGCAGAGATTCTAAGGCAAGCACATTCCACAGAGATAGAGAATTTTTCAGGCTCAAGAATTTCCCTATCAAGGTCTTGCTGAACTTTCCTTCAACTGTGTGTCAGTCTACAATGTTTCTCTCATCTTCCTCCCCTGAGGGTCAGACTTGCTGTGCCTTCTGAAGGTTGTCCTTGGCCCTGGATTCCTGCCCATTTTCTCTCATAGTCATGCTATTTGTTGTAAAGTCTACTCAGACTTATGAAAGCTATTTGCTTTAAAGTCGGCTCAGACATGAGAAAATCTGTGTGTGCAAGTGCGACACCATGGTTAATAGAACTTTCAGCAATTGCTTTTTTGGAAACAGAGCACCAGAACTTTTGATGTGGTGCTGGATAGACTTGAAACTCCAGCCTATCACACCACCCAGGGACTCCCTCCTCATCAACTCCCCTTGCAGAATCTGAGCACATTTAATATCACCCTGGCATTTACTCCCGAAAGGAGTTAGACAACAACAGGGGCCAATAGGAGCTATGGGGCTGCCGGTCAGGGAGTAGATCTTTTTTGTGTTATGCTTCCCTTTGACAATTTGGTTAAAACCTGTGGATTCCAGCTCAGAAAAATGCTTTAAAATGTAAAATAAAATATATAGTATTGGAAAGGAAATAATGTGGCAATACAGTTATAAAAATATTTTACATGTAAATGGTAGTATATATGCTTCTTTATTAGCCTTATGTAACAAAATCTGGAGGTACATATTTTGAAATAGTGATGAGCATAGATGATATTTCTTTTTATAAATGATACTTTTAAAAACCTGCAAGATGATTGTTGTTTGCCACTGAGTCAGAACTTGACTCATAGCTAATCTTCCAGCAGACTTTCAAAGGTAAGCTAGTAATACAGTGAAAGACTATCCTTCTTTCTCCCAAAGAGCAGAGGTGGATATGAACTGTCTGCCCTTGGGTTGGCAGCACAACTGAGCCATGGGCTATTGTTGAAGAAAATGCTAAAAGTCAGAGGTTAGTGGAAATATTTGTAACCTCTCTATTTATTTTTGTTTCTTAGTGCTTCTGTATAAAAGAACTATAAACCTGGTGGCTTAAAACAACAGAAATGTATTCATTCTACAGTTTAAGATGCTTTGTTGTTGCTGTGGGGTGCTGACACTGTTGTTCTACTAATCCAAAGGTAGTATCTCTCTGGTGATTTGAACCCACCAACAACTCAGTGGGAGAGAGATGGCCACTGTCCTGTGCAATTTATAGTTTCAGAAAACCCACCAGAGAGGGTCAGCTATGAATCACTTTTTATTGAATAGCAATGAATTTTTTTTCTATAATTATATTTTATTAATTTTCATAAACATTTACAGAGATTTTGGGCTTCCACTCATTCATTGTTGCATTATTCTCTCTACCCTCTTCCCAGTTTGTTCTTGTCCAAATGCCACAGTGCTTGTCAAAGCCAGTTCTGATCAATCTTCTTTGTCAGTGTATCCTTTGCCATTCCCTATCACTCCTCCCTGAGAGAGACTTCACCCTGAGTCTTAAGGAAAAGGGCACGGCGTATTCTCTTAGCTACTTCCTGCTGAAAAGGGACGCTGTGGGTTTCAGGGTGAAGATCTTCTCTCACTACTCTAAAGGGCCCCTTTGGCAGTAGGAAACACATAGACTATTATGGAGATTGATTTTGGAATTCAGATGCACTCTTATTGATTGTGCTTGGCTGTACATGTACATATCCTTCAAGATGTATCATGGGGGTGTTGCAACCTAGAAGACACAAATTTGACTAACAAGTTATAAGTACATGAGTCCAAAAATTATGGAAAAGTAAAAGAAAAGATTCTTTCATTGTTTTACAAACCCTCCCCCAGGTCCCCTCCGCCATGTAGCCCTCGCTCTAGTCTCCTGTGATGACAGAAATACCCAGTTACATCTCTCTTTTAAACGGTTCTCTCCCTCCTCTGTTTCAGTGCAGTACACATTATTGAACCCATCTTACTCAGTCTCTCCCCAGCCCCAAGGACAGTCCCATTCTACAACAGTGGCATCATGTAATATTTGTCCTTTTGTGACTGGGATATTTCACTCAGCATAATGTTCTCCAGAGTCAACCATTTTGAATAATATTGCATGAGTTCCTTGTTTTTTAATGCAGCATAGTATTCCATTGTGCGAATATACCACAGCTTCTCTAGCCATTCGTTTGTTGATGGGCACTTAGGTTGTTTCCAACTCCTTGCTATTGTGAACAAAGCTGCAATGAACATGGGTGTGCATATATCTGCTTGGATGTCAGCTATGGTCTCTTCAGGGTACATTCCTAGTAGTGGAATTGCTGGGTCAAATGGTATCTCTATTTGCAACTTTTTGAGAAAGCGCCATACTGCTTTCCACAGGGGTTGCACCATTTTACACTCCCACCAACAGTGAATCAGGGTTCCAGTTTCTCCACAACCTCGCCAGCATTTGTTGCTTGCTGTTCTGTTAAATTTTGAATAGCAATGAATTTGAGGTGTTGTTACACTGGAGCCCATTGCCTCAGCACCATGTCAGTCCATCTCATTACATGTTTTGATCTTTTTTGCTGACCCTCTACTTTCCCAAGCATGATGCCTTTCTCCAATGACTGGCCCTTCTTGATAGCATGCCAAAGGATGTGAGATGAAGTTTCACCATTATTGCTTTTGAAGAGCATTCTAGGATCTGGCTGCATGTCTTCAAAGACAGATTTGTCCATCTGGCCCCCAAACCAAAAACCAAATCCACTGCCATAGAATAATTTCCAACTCATGGCAACCCTCCGTCAGGTTTATGAGACTGTAAGTCTTAAAGAGAAATGATGGCCCCCATCTTTCTCTCATAGTGACTTCAAATTGCCAAACCTTTAAGGAAGAAGCCCAACACATACTGTGATAAGCTATCAGGTCCTTGTTGATGTAGTCACCCATGGTAAGGTAAGGACTTTGTTTTTATTTTCCTCATTCTTTTGCATGCGTATGGAACAATAAAAATACAATGGCTTGGGTCAGATACACTTTATTCCCTGAAAATGACATCTTTGCTTCTTAACACTTAAAGAATCTGTTCTGGAAAACAATGTATTAGAATTTTGTAAATAAACTAGTATTAAAAACCCACCCAAACCAAGCCACCTAAAGAGGTCTTTTAGCAGTAGATTTGTCCATTGTCATATGTTGTTTACTTTTTTTACTTGGTTGGGATCCAAGTGAAAGGAAATTCTTGACAATTTCAATCTTTTTGCCATTCATCATAATGTTGTTTATTGGTTCAATTGCAAATATTTTTGTTTTCTTTGTGTTGAGGAGTAATCCATATTAAAAGCAGTTATCTTCGATCTTTATCAGTAAGTGCTTCAAGTCTTAATTTTCAGCAAGCAAGGTTGTGACATCTGTATTTCACAAGTTGTTAATGAGTCTTCTTCCATTCTTGATGCCATGCCCTTCTTCGTATAGTCTTGTTTCTCAGATTCTTTGCTCAGCATTCAGATTGTATAAGTATGATAAAAAGATACAACCCTGATACACACCTTTCCTGACCTAATGCAGCACCCCTTTATTCTATTAAAGACTGTCTCTTGGTCTCTAAATGGGTCCCACATAAGTACAATTCAAGGTCTAGAATTCTCCATCCTTCACAATGTTATCTATAATTTATTATGATCCACACAGTTTAGTGCCTAGGAATAAAAAATAAAGCACAGGTAAATATCTTTCTTTATTCTCTGATTTCAGTCAAGATCCGCTAGTAATGATATGCCTCATTCTATGTCATCTTCTGAATTCAGCTTGAATTTCTGGCAGTTCCTTGTCGAAGTACTGATTCAATTGTTTTTAAATTATCTTCATAAAACTTTTACTTACATGTGATTTTAATAAAATTGACAGTTCCTACGTTCCCTTGAATTTTATCTCTGAAATGGATACCAATACTTCTTCTAGCCTTCTGGCCAGATAGCTGTCTTCCAAATTTCTTTATGTGGACTAGTGCTTCCTAGGGAACTCTGGTGGCCTAACAGGTAAAGAGTTGTTCTTCCAATCCATAGACAAGCAATTCGAATCCACCAACTGGTCCGTGGGAGAAAGATGGGCAAATCTTCCCAGGTGATTTACAGCCTCTTAAAACCTGCTGGAGTGTCAGCAATGAGTCAGTTCTGAATTGGGCGCTTAACAACAACATAGTGCTTCCAGGGTTACATCTGTTTGTTAAAACATCTCAGTTGGGAGTCCGTCAATTTCTGGATGCTAGAAATGTGAGATCAAGGTGCAAGCAGGATTGTATCCTCCTGAAGACTCTGAAGAAGAGACCATCCCATGCCTCTATCTCTTAGCTTCTGGTGATTTTTGGCATGGTGTTCTTTGGTGTCTTTGGTGTTCCTTGGCTTATAGACATATCAATCTCTGCCTCTATTCTTATATAGCGTTTGTGTTTATGTGTGTATGTGTGTGCATCGTGTATATGTTTTTTTTTCATGGCTTTTTCCCTATGTCAAAGAGTCCTGATGGTGCAGGTTCAAATCCTCTGAGCACTCCTTACGAGAAATACAGGCACTCACTGTCTGCAAAGACTTACAGCCTCAGAAACCCATGGAGGGTCCCTATGAGTCAGACCTGCCTCAATGGTAGTGGATTTGGGTTTCCTCTCTGTCAAATCTCCTTCTCCCTCCTCTTAGAAGGACAGCAGTCTTTGGATTTAGAGTTCACCCTCAATCCAGGATGATCTCATCTTGCAATGCTAAACTTAAAGACCCTTATTCTAAATAAGATCACATTCTGAGTTTCCAGGTGAGCATGAATTTTGCAGAGACACTACATCATCCAAGTTCAGTGACCTCAGATTAAAGGACGCCTTGGAGGTTAGTTTGGACAGAGGCATAGAGGCAGAGACCTTCCTCGCTCAGCCCCTTTCCTCCTCCCTGGATAAGCTCTGTGGAGGCTTCTGTCGTTTGAGTAGTGTTTTCTCTGTCTCCCTACCACAATTTCTCTTCTAGCTGTATTGCTTTCTGTTTCTCTTTCTGTATATTTCTCTGTCTCTCTTCCTTGGCTATCTTTTTTTAAAATCTTTTTCTGCATCTATTTCTGTCTTGTCTTCACTCTCTGAACTCTGTGGCTTTCTTTCTGTGTGTCTTTCTGCTCTTGTCTGTCTCTGTCTGTGTCTTTGTCTCTTCCTGTCTCTTTGTCTCTAGAATCTGTCTGCAAGAGAGTTGGAGCAAGATTCCATGGAATCTTAGCCTGGGTGACATGATGCAGAGAGAAAGCACTGATTCTAGGGCCACTCACTGGGTGCTAGAAGAAAAAGTGTCCCTGGGCCTCAGTTGCTGGTCCATCCTTTTCTTCTCAGAAGACAGACATGAGTGAAGATAAAGGCAGTGAGGAAGAATATCTTGGTCCCTGGTAGACTAATGTTGATGCTTCTGTGTCTCTTATCTTGTGACCAGAAGGATATTATAGTTGTTGTTGACATTATGTGCCATCGAGTCAACAATGATTTGTAGTCACCCTATGCATCATAGCTCTGAACCTATGAACTTGCCCTATCCTGAGCCAATTTCACAGTCTCTGACACACCTACCCCATTCACTACCCCAGTTATGATGTCAATCAATCTCATCCAAGGTGATCCTTTCCTGTGCTGTCCCTCCACCCTTCCAAACATGATGTTTTCTCTAAGAACTGGTCTGTCCTGGCCATATGCCCAAAGTATGTGAGAAAGAGCTTCAAAATCCTTGCCTCCAAGGAACAATTTCATCCACTCAGGGACAGAATTGTTTGTTCTCTTGGAAGTCCACAGTATGTTCAATACTCTTCTCCAGTACCATAACTCAAAGACATGAATTCTTCTGTCATCTTTAGTCATTGTCCAGCTTTCTGATGCATAGCAAAAAAGTGTGAAGACCATAGTCTGTATCAGGTGTACATCAGTCTGACATTGTTGTTCTTCAGCACTCTCAAGAGATTTTTGAGAGTAGATTTTCCTAATGAAATTAATCTTTTGATTTCCTGACTGCTAGTAGAGGAATGTGGCATCAGGATTGGAGTGAGGCTCAACCTGTGATATTCAGATGAGACAGCCTTGTTTGCTGAAAGTGACCAGGATTTGAAGTACTTGTTGCAGAGGATCAAGGAATGCATCTTCAGTTTGGATTGCATCTCAATGTCAAGGAAACTAAGATTCTTACCACTGAACCAACAGGCAATATTATGGTGGATAGAGAAGAGATTGAAACTATCAACAACTTCATCGTATTTGATTCCACAATTAACACCCTTGGTATGAGCAGTGAGGAAATAAGGAGAGTTATTGCATTGGGAAAGTCTGCAGTTACAGATCTCTCCAAATTATTGAGGAGTAATAATGTCAGTTTGAGGACTAAGATGCATCTGACTCAGATCATGATCTTTCTAATCGATAGCTATGCATCTAAGAGCTGGACAATGATTAGGGATGGCAGATGAAGAATTGATGACTTTGAGTTTTGGTGCTGGAGAAGAGCACTGAACATGCCATGCACTGCCAAAAGAACAAATAAATATGTCTTGAAAAGGGAGGCAAGAATAAAAAAGCTTTGTCTCACATACTTTGGACATGTTGTTAGGAGGGACTATTCCTTGGAGAGGTACATACATGATGCTTGTAATGGTGGAGAATTAGCAAGGGAGAGGAAGACCCTAAACCAGGTGGATTGACATGTTGACTGCCATAATGAGCTCTAGTGTGTTGGAAAGTGTGAGGATGGCACAAGATAGGATGGGGTTCAGATCTTCTGTTCATAGGGTTGCTATGAGTTTTACAACAGTGCCAAGAGTGTTCATTGTGGGATCAAGCAAGTGGAAATTGTTAACAATCTCAATGTCTTCTCCATCTATCATGGTGCTACCAATTGGCCCAGCGGTGAGAATAATTGTTTTCTTGATGGTGAATTTAAATCCATATTGAAGATTACAGTACTTAACCTGCTGCATATGCTTCAGGTCCTCCTCAGTTTCAGCAAGGAAATGTATCATCTGCTTAACATAGGTTGTTGCTAAATCTTCCTTTAATCCTGATGCCATATTCTTCCTTATAAAGTCCAGCCTCCCAAATGATCTGTTCTGCATATAGATTGAAAAGATGTGAAGACAGGACACATCCCTGACACACTCCTTTTGTGATTTTGAACTATGCAGTGCTTCCTCACTCTGTTTGATGACTGCTTCCTGGTCCAACTATAGGTTTCATAGAGCACAATCAAGTGTTCTGGGATTCCCATTCTTCTCAAGGTTAGCCACAGTTTGTTGTGATCCACACAGTCAAATGCCTTTGCATAGCTATTCAATGAATCACAGATGGACATTCCTCTGGTACTCTCTGCTTTCAGCCAAGATCCATCTGACATTGGCTATAATATCCCTAGTGTCACAACCTCTTCTAAACCCAATTTGTGAGGCTGGAGATAAAATGATAGGATTTTGTACCATCAATGATTTATTCATTGCAAATGCATTTTTTAAGAAAGAAAAAATAACTGTACACACGGACCTCATCTGATGGTCTATACAGGGATCAGATCGATTAGATCTGTGGAAAGAATAATGGGAGAAGCTCAATATCAGTTATGAAAACTAGACCACAAAACAACAACAACAACAACAACAACAAAACCACTGTGGAATAGACCATCAACTACTCAAATGCAAGTTCAACTGAAGCTAAAGAAAATTAAGTCAAATTTACAAGAACCAAAATTTGATCTTGAGTCTTCCCACCTGAATTTAAAAACTATCTCGGTAACAGGTTTGAGGCCTTCAACACCAATGAGCAAAGACCAGATGAGCTGTGGGAGGGTATCAAGAGTATCATCTATGAAGAATGTAAAAGGTCATTACATAGATAGAGGAGGAAGAAAAAACCAAGATAGATGTCAGAAGAGACTTTGAATATTGTACTAGAGCACCAAGAAGCCAAAGCAAAGGGGAGAAATCAAGAAGCTAAGGAACTGAATGGAAGATTGCAAAAGGCAGCTTGGGAAGACAATGCAAAGTATTATAATGAAATGTGCAAAGAGCTGGAGTTGGAAAATCAAAAGGGACAAAGTTGCTTGTTATTTCTTAAGTTGAAGGAACTGAATAACAAATTCAAGTCTCAAGTTGCAATGTTATGGGCAAAATATTGAATGATCCAGGAAGCATCAAAAGAAAATGAAAGGAGTACACATAGAAACTGGACCAAAATGAATTGACTGACGCAGAAGAATTTCATGAAACAACATATGATCAAGAGGAGATGGTGATGAAGGATGAAGTTCAAGCTGCTCTGAAGGACTTGGCAGAAAACAAGACCCCAGGAATTGATGGAATACCAATTGACATATTTTGACAAACAAATGCTGCCCTGGATGTGCTCACCAGGTTGTGCCAAAAAATCTGGAAGACAACTACCTGGCCAACTGACTGGAAGAGGTCCATATTTATTTATTCCCAATGCAAAAAAGGTGATCCAACAGAGTGTGGAAATTATTGAACAATATCACTAATATCACACACAAGCAAAATCCTGCTGAAGATCACCTACAAACAGCTGGAACAGTCCATCAACAGAGAATAGAAGGATTGCTCCCCCAATTTTCCTCCCCGGAGTTGTAGCCCAGGCCCAGGACTACTGGGAAGGTATGAGGGTTCATGGGCCTGACATAGCAGTGATCAGGCCTGGTCCCCCAGTACATAGACAGAATGAGGTCAGTGGGCTTAAGGAACGGGAACATAGCTTTCTGGGACTTGACTTTTTTCCTCCAGAAATTCAAGTACAAGTCAAAGCAATAGACCAACTGTTTCCTTGATGGAGAGAACGACTCCCCAGATGATTTAGGAGTATAGTGAACTATGGGCCTGAGAAACTGGGGCAGGGAAGAAAACATAGAAGGTCTTGATAGAGTTGGAAGGCATCCAAGGGCAAGAGGACAAAGGCAATGGTGGTGCAAGAGGTGAACCAGGTCAAACAAATGAAGAGAAAATGGATTGCATCTGTGTCCCTTGGAAGGACTTCTCTTTGAAAAGTTGTCTTGGGTCTTTGCTCTTTAACCAGGTCTGTATTATACTCGCTGCCATGAAGTCTGCTCTCACGTCAAGGACATCACTGTCAGGCTTAGCAAGGGAGCTCACTTTACTTGAGGGACAGCCATCGTGGATAATCTAGGTTGAGCTGCCTATGTTTTTTGAGCATCTTCTCTGGCTTCTAGAAAGCCCTGTGGCAAATGGTGCTAGGACAATGTTAACCCTAACAATTGTTGCCTAACAATTGCTAGGAAAATGTTAACCCTGGACCCTCATAAACCTTGTTCACCCTGGCTAGAGAGATCGTCTCATGGACCATCACCCTCTGATCCCCCTTCTCTGGTATAACCCAGATATAAACGGAGAGCTCTGATGGCATGGAGCCACAGGTTAAAAATAAGTGTAGTCCAGAAATAAAAAAGAATAAACAGGATCTCTCAAAAGACTGTATAGCTTATAGGGATATTTTATGATGTTCACAAACCTCAGTTGTCTGAGAAACCTCACTCTTCAGTGCCCTGTCTGCTTAGAGTTCCCATAAGAAACACAGTCTTTGTCCCATGCTCTTTTTTATATAGAGAAAGATGGAGAGTCTCCTCCCCTGTGATTTACCGCCTCTGAAAACCTACTGGTGGATAAGCTTTGAGTTGGTTCTGACTTGATAGCATATCACACACATACACACACAATTTTATTGTACAGCCTAGGTTAGCTCTGACATTTTGTGGAGAGGAAGGAAGAAGAAACAAAATCAAGTTGTTTGTTGTTGTTTTTATGTGCCGTCGAGTAGCTTGTGACTCATAGCGACCCTATGTACAACAGCCCTAAACTCCGCTCTGTCCTGTGCCAATCGCACTGTCTCTGACACTCCCA
>NW_006399845.1:8890717-8897461 GCF_000299155.1 Elephantulus edwardii | reverse complement strand
ATTCTTCTCAGAGTCAGCCACAGTTTGTTATGATCTACACAGTCAAATGCCTTTGCATAGTCAATGAAACACAGATAGACATTCCTCTGGTAAATCTTAAATTAGTAAATCTTAATTCTGATAATCTCCATAAAGGCACAAAGTAAGCAATGGGGTCATGGGGAAGGGAATTCTCCAACATTTCTACTTCCATGTTTCCCTGGGATTCCTGCCCCAGTTTCAGGCTACTACAGCTTTTAGATTACTCTCAATTGCTTCAGATGTCACTTTACTCACCAAAAAGGGATAATGGTGGTTGTTATTCTTAGTTCCCTTTAAGTTGCCTCGGATTCACTTTGACCCCATACACACAGAGCAAAATGCTGTCTGTTCTTGTGCAGTTGTCCTTTTGCTTGCTGGCATGCTGAGTCCCTTGTTGTGGCCACTGGGTATCCTGAGTGTCTTCCAACCTGGGGGGCTCATCTTCCAGCACAATATTCAGCAATTTCTGTTGTGGTTCATAGGGTTTTCATTGGCTAATTTCAGAAGTGGATTGGCAGGCCTTTCTTCCTTGTCTTATTGTGGAAGCTCCATGAGAACTTGTCCACCTTGAATAACTGCTAATATTTGAAATCCTAGTTGTGTAGTTTCTAGGATTAGAACACCACAGTGGAACAAGCTGACAGACAGGTGGTAGGAAAGGAATGGTGTGGTGTAGTAACTAAAAGCAAAGGCTCCAGAGTCAAACAGACCTGGCCTGAAAGCCTGACTCCATCTCTATCAGCCACATGATCTGAGCAGAATATTTGTCCGGTCTGTGCCTCCATTTCCTTTTCTGTAGAATGGAGATTATAACAGTGTTTCTATAAAGATCAGTATGTGGAAATACAGAGATAATATATTTCTAGTTATATTGTCTAGATACTTAGATACTAGATTATCAGATCAGAAATAGCCTAATGCACAATAAATGTTCTATTGTTTCCGCAATGTCGCTGGAATACAACCAGCTTGCCTGTCATCCCATTGCCCTGCTACATCCCATTATTTTGTTTTAATCAATCAGCCATGGCATCTTATTGCCAGATTAAACCACATTGTACTTCTTGCTTTATTTCTACCATTTCCCCAAGGTCTCTGGTTGTCACCTTGTCAATTTAAATACTTTATGACCCCCTTCATTCAATTTCCTGTCATTCTGCAACTCTTGGTCAAACCCCCTGCTTGCCTCTACTGGCCTCCAGCTCTGCCCCCTCCTTCTGCCTCCTTCTTCTATGAGGAGGGCACAGTTCCTGCCCACATGGAGTTCCGGATGACACCCTGGGAGATGCAGACTTGAGAAGAATGCTTCCTGAAGGAAGAAGTACACTGACTCAATCTTTTCATTTATTTCTTGTATTTTTATTAAGCATCTCTTCTGTCCAATTGCTACTGCTCAAAGAATCCAAGATATAACAAAAAGCACAAAGAGACTGTGAGAAGCCTAGAAGGGGAATGAAATACTTCTCAAAGAACCCCAAAATGAAAGTACATTTACAATCTGAGATGAGTATTCTATAATTAAGTGCTAGAAGAACAAAACAGAACAAGCTGACCTGTGCTGTGGGTCAGGGAGGGCTTCTATAGTGAGCTGGGCTGGAGCTGAGGTCCAAAATATGCGTGGGAAACACCTGAAGGTGTGAGGCAAGGTGTCCCTGGACAGAAGACTCACAGGTACAAAAGCCTTGAGACAGAAGCAAGGCTGTGAGAACCAGGAACAGAAGAGAGAAGGGTGACTGAGAGATCTGGGATCGGGCCATGCACGTCCCTATATTCCTTTTTTTTTATTTGTTCTTATACTTCTTCATTGGAATTCGTTCTCCATCTCAAGATCAATGGAGAGCCAGGAAATGTAAACCTGAGAAGGGTTCCGATTTTAAGCTGTAAAGTTAGCTTCAGCTGTAATTCAAGGGAATAAAAGGATTTGAGGGAGATCTGTGGCATTGGGATCAGCACAGGCCTCCCTACCTCCAGCCTGTCTGGCACAGGGCTGGGCCATTTTCCCCAGACTTCACAGCTACCCTCCTCCAAGCCCCTGCCCACTGCCCTTCTCAACAGAAGGCATATTTGTGAGGATGAGGTCATCATGGGGGAAGGGAGGGCATTCTAAGTCTCTAAGTCTCCTTTATCTGGAGGGCTAGGGCAGCTCTGGTGTTGGGGGAAGGGGAGAACAAACATAGAACACCTTCCCTCCACCCTCCTTCCCTCAACTGCAGGCTCTGGGCCCTGTCTTCTTCCACTCTGGACTGTAGACATGAGCTGTATTCATAGGAAGATATTTTTATGCATTTTCACTACAGGACACCTTGTGCTGTAGCTGACACCTCTTTGGGACTGTTTCCCTCTGGATAATGCTATGAGAAGTGCTGTCTAATAGAACTTTTTGCGATAATGGACATGTTCTGTGTCTGAGCTGTCCAAATTGATAAGTACTGGTGGAGTAGTGCACATTGTGTCATTAGTCTGTGTTGCATTGCTAACTGAGAGTTCAGCGGTTCTAATCCACCTGCTCCTCTACAAGAACAAGAGGGGAAGTCTCCTTCTATAAAGTTTCTCAGCCTCAGAAATCCCAGGGTATGTTGCCATAAGTAGTAAAATTGACTCCACAGTAGTGGGTATGTTGAACATGGTATCCAGGTAGCCTAGAGGTAAGAAGCTGCACTGCAGTGCCAAAGACACGCAGTTCTAATCCACCAGATGCTCTGTGGGAGAATGATGGGTAATTTCCTTCTGTGTGATTTACCGTCTCTGAAAATCTGCTGGAAGGTCCGCTATGAGTCAGTTTTGAGTCTACGGCACAGAACAACAGCCACACCCTGGAGCTCTGGTGGCGTAGTCCATAAGGGATTGTGCTGCACACATAAAGGTGCCACTTCTCTAATGGTTGAGTCCTCCAGCAGCAAAGCAGGACAAGGATGGACAGCTCCTCCCGTGTGATTTAAAGCCTCCGAAAACCCACTGGAGGGTCAGCTAAGCTATGAGTTGTTTCTGACAAATGGCAATGAATTTGAGGATTTGGGTGTTTTTGTGGATCTTTTGAGAGCCACATGTAACCATTGACTACTTGAAAGATTAGTGAACCAGAAGAATAAAATTATTCACAATTTAAATTTAAAAAGCCATGTGTGGTTGTTGGCCATCATCTTGGACAGGATCGATAGATCTTGAGGATTTTTGTGCACCACGCTCCATCAAAGATATTCCTTCAATCCCATATATCGTAATGTGTCTTAAGTGGGCAGGCAGAACACCTGGGGTCCAAGTTCCTCTTGTCTTCCCCTTTCCTCTGCCCTGAGAGAAGAGTAGCCTTGCCTAGAAACAAAAGAATGACTAGGATGACCTCAGAATTTAACAGATCACAGTTATAAGTCCACACATATCCAAAGAAAGGCTGGGGAAGTATTAGGACACTTGGCCTCTTTCCTGTCTATCTTTGCCTAAGCTTCCTCCTCTATTGCCTCAGCACAGGTCACTGAACTGCCTCTGGACCAGCATGTCTTCGGGGCACAGAGTGTCAGTGCAGTGTGAGGCTGTGTTCTGGAGATGGATTTCCCCCTTAGTCTGCAGTATTTATGACCCGGAGAACTGGAAGTAACCAGAAGATGGTAGGCCTAGTCAGATGTGGGGTGGATCCGTCAGCACCACTCTAGCCCTTCTTGGTCTTCTCACACTGGAGGAGGGAGAGGTATCAGTCCCCTGTTGATTCAGGATCTTTTTACCTTCTCCTGCCCCAGCGTCATCCATTCACTAACTATTTTTTTTCTCCCTGTCAAATTATCTAGGTTCAGCATTGCTCATCCAGAAATATGGAAGTCTAGGGGATTCAGAGGAGCCAGCTCCAGACATGGATGGGTGGATGGGTGTGTTCACACATGGAAGGAATATAGTTGTTGTCCCTTGGGTAAGGACAACCCAAAAGTTGTTGTTGTCTATTACCATCAAGTCTACGACAATTCATAGCAATCATATGAACAATGGATAAGAACCTCGCCCTCCTCTATGTCATCTTCATCATCTCTGATGTGCTGGGAGCCCATTGCTACATCTGCGTCAATCCATCTTATTAAGGAACTTCCTTTCTTTCATGGATCCTTCACCTTTCCAAACCTGATGTCTTTTTCCAAACATGATGTTTTTTCCCCAAGACTGGCCCCTCCTAACAACATCCTCAAAGTATGAGATGAAGCATCATACTCTTGCCTCTAAGCAGCACTTTTGTTGCACTTTCTCTAAGACACGTTTGTGTTTGTTCCTTTGGCAGTCCATGGAATATTCAGTACTCTTTTCTAACATTGCTTTCCAACAGCAAAGACATTTATTCTTCTTCTGTCATCCTTAGTCATTATCCAACTTTCGGATGCATTGCAATTTGTTGAAAAGGTCATGCCTTGGGTCAGGTCCACCTTAGTTTTTTAAATAGATATCATTGCTCTTTATAACTCTGTGGAGGTCCTTGACGATAGATCTTCACAGTGAAATAGGTCTTTTGATTTCTTGACTGCCGGAACCATGAGTGTTGGTTGTGGATTCCTCTATGACATAGCTGACAATTCCAGTCTTTTCTCTGTCATCATGATATTGTCTATTTGTGCAGTAGTGACGGTTTTTGTTTTCTTGTTATTGACACGTAGTCTGTATTGAAGGCTGTAGTCTTTTAAATTACCAGTTGCTTTTTGGGAGAAAGATGGGCAATCTCATCCTGTGTGATTTACAGCCTCTGAAAACTCTTGGGAGTGTCAACTATGAGTTGGTTCCAAATTGATGGCAATCTGAGTCTCTCTGCCAGGATCCAATAGCTGCTCCCTCCCAGAAAATATCTGCACACATTTTAGGGATTTAACTTTCTATCCTCCATTCCCCTCTTGCCTTTTTCCTGCCCCTGCCTAGTGTGTGTGGGGGGAACGTGCTGTGTTCTTTGCTGTAAATTTTCCCTCCTCCTCCTTCATCTTTCAAAACACCACCCCTTTTCTTCTCCATAAAGAAAATACTTGATTTGTCCTTGTACTTCTATGGTCTTTATCTGTTTGGATTCAACAGAAAGTAATGAGATTCAGACTCTATTATTACCAAACTGTAGGATTTGGAGGAGGACACAAGTCTCAGGAAGACTGTCTCTTCTCCAACACACAGCTCAAAGATTTCAATTCTTTTTCTGTTATCCTTATTCATTGTCCAGCTCTCAGGTGGATAGCAAGTCAAGAGAAAGATGGCAAGGGAAGATCCAGTTCAAGGTGGTGCAATGGCTCTGCTTCAAACGAGCCACAAGGAGACTCTGCAGATTATTCAATGGGTACTTTTTTGCTCAGCACATGAGACTTCCACAGAAAGCTTTGAGTAGCCCACAGCTTCCAGTCATGGTGTGATTTCCATGGGTCAAGGTTTACCTTATATTCTAGATACTGTCATCCAGTGCTTGTGGTCATTCTGCTACTGTGCTATCCGCTGAAGTCAGATAGCACACACCTCAGTGTGCTATTTCATTTACATTTGAAAGTCAAATGGCAATGTCAATGAGAGAAGGGAAGTTGCCGTAGATGCCGTAGAGAAGAGTAAGACTCATAGCGGCCCTATGAACAAAATATCTTAAACCCTGTTCTCTCTTGCACCATCCTCACACTTCCTGAAAGAGCCCGTTGCAGCAGTCACAGTGTCAGTCCACCTGGCTGTGAGTCTTCCTCTTCTTTGCCAACCCTTCCCCTGTCCCAATATCATGTCACTTTCCAAGGAATAGCACTTCTTAGCAACATGTCCAAAGTATGTGAGGCAAAACCCCATCATTCTTGACTTCAAAGATCACTCCAGGTGCACCTTCTCTAAGACATACCTGTTGTTCTCCTGGCCGTCCATGGGATGTTCAGTGCTCTTCTTCAACACACAGCTCAAAGATGTCAATTCTTTTTCTGTCATCCTTACTCATTGTTCAGCTCTCAGGTGGATAGCAAATCATCAGAAACACTATGGCCTGAATCAGACACATCTTAGTCCTCAAAATGACATCATTAACTCCTCAGTAATTTGGAGATGCCCCTAACTGCAAATTTTCCCATTGCAATGTGTCTCTTTATTTCCTGACTGCTAGGACCAAGGCTGGTAGTTGTGGATCCAAGCAAGATGAAGCTGTTGACAGTGTCAATCTTCTCTCCATCCATTATGATGCTTCCTATCGGTCAAGTGGTAAGAATCTCTGTTTTACTGACATTGAGATGCAATCCATATCGAAGACTGCATTCTTTGATCTTCTGCAACAAGTGCTTCAAGTCCTTCTCACTTGCAGCAAACAAGATTGTGTCATCCGCATACTGCAGGTTATCAATGAGTGTCACTCCAATCCTGATGCCACACTCCTACTCATAGAGTCCAGCTTCTCAGATAATTTGCTCAGCATACAGATTATATATATTACAACCCTGATGCAACCCTTCTCAATTTTAAACCATGCAGTATTGCCCTGCTCTGTTTGTACAAAAGGAAAAGATGTCAAAGTGAGAGAAGGCAAGTAGTAAAGTAAATGTGAGAAGAATTATTTAAGAGGAAGTTCAAATTGCTCTGAAGGAATTGGTAAAAAACAAGGCTCCAGGAGTTGACGGCATAACAATTGACATATTTCAACAAACAGACACTGGCCTGGATGTGCTCACTAAGTTGTGCCAAGAAATCTGGAGAACAGCCCACTGACTGGAAAAGATCAATATTTGTTCCCATCCCAAAGAAAGGTGACACAACAGA
>NW_006399845.1:8864250-8885682 GCF_000299155.1 Elephantulus edwardii | reverse complement strand
TTCACTTGTAAAACCATCTGGTCCAGGGCTTTTCTTGGTTGGAAGTTGTTGTATTACCTTTTCAATTTCTTCTTTTGTAATGGGTCTGTTCAGACTATATTACTTGTAATGACCTGAGAAATGACCAGCTGAGGAGCCTGCTCTGTCCCATGCTGTCTTCATCATCTCTGCCATGCTCAAGTCCGTGGTTGCAGTCACTGTGCTAATCCTTCTCGCTGAAGGTCTTACTCAAGATATCAGGCAGATGTAATCTCAAGGAAACAGCTAAATGTGAAAGTATTAATAAATAAGCTAAAATCCGTATTGGTATAGTTGATTTTGAGTTCACAATTGATACTATCTGCCTCTTCAGCGAGCACTTGGCAGATCTCAGCTGACTGATGGAATCACACAGATTTTTATCCCTGAGAGGTTGCTCCCTTGGCTGCCCTGCTCTTTGGGATTGTTGTTGTTGTAGCTGTCCGTTAACAATCACTAGTGAGTCGGTACACTCTAAGAAATGCCCTAGTGAACACCTTCGGTGACCTCCAGACACATCTCTGCGAATTTGCATTGTATCTACCTGCACTGCATCTATCTCTGTTTCTTCATGATATTCAGATTCTGGCCAGCAGGAACAGCCCTCTAACATAAGAAGCTTAAGGTGATGCATACCCATGTTTATTGCAGGTTTGTTCACAATAGCGAGGCGTTCAAAACAACCTAAGTGCCCATCAACAACCGAATGGATAGAGATGTTGTGGTATATTCACACAATGGAATAGTATGCTGCATTGAAAAACAAGGAACTCATGCAATATTATTCAAAATGGGTGACTCTGGAGGACATTAGGCTGAGTGAAATATCTCAGTCACAAAAGGACAAATACTGAATGGTGCCCCTGTTGTAAAACAGGACTGACCTTGGGGTTGGGGAGAGACTGAGAAAGATAGGTTCAATAATGTGTACTGCATTGAAACAGATGAGGGAGAAAACTGTTTAAAAGGGATATGTGATTAGGTATTTTTGTCATGACAGGAGTAAAGAGCAAAGGCTACATGGTGGAGTGGACCTGGGGGAGGGTTTGTAAAACAATGAAAGAATTTTCCAGTTACTTTTCCAAGAGGGTAGTATACCGGGGGTGGGGCACGTTGGGAGGGGAGAAAAGTGCAACAATGAATGAATGGCAATCCAAAGTCTCTGTAAATTTTTACTGAAATTAATAATAAATTTAAATTAAAAAAAAAAGAAGCTTAAGGTGGCCAGATGGCAGTCATGTCTTCTAATGTGGGGAGAACATACTGTGTTCTTTGGTATAAATTTTCTCTCTTTGATCCTTCTGACTGACCAGTGGAACTGCTAACTGGAAACGCCCAAAGTTTTGAGAATGAGAAGCAAGCATTCTACAGGTGTAAGAGTGACATCACATTCATATTTGGTTCTGAGACTTTTGATTTCTAGGGATAGGTACATGTCGTTGCTGTTATGTTGTTGTGTCGAGTTGCTTGCAACTCATAGCGACCCTATGTACAACAGATCTGAACCCTGGTCTATCCTGAGCCAATCCGGTTGTCTCTGACACACCTATCCCCATTACACCAGTCATAGTACTATTCAAAACAAATGTCAAAGAGTTCAGGGCTCAAATTCACAGCAAGCATTCAGCAGGCCGTACTTCTGTTCTGTCAGCCCAGTTGCTTCTAGGTGATGGGATATAAGGTAAGACTTCTCACAATCTCATTAATACTTTATACTATATGTAATATTAACTCAAATAGGATCGAAGACCTAAACATGAGAACTAAAACTATAAAACTCTTAGATAATCTCTTTATTTGCTCCTCAGTGGTGGAATCATTGTGGACAAGGAAAACTAAAACCAAGGCAGAGTATGAGGACAGCAGGGTCTGACCTCTGCTGACCAAGCACATAAACAGCGAATTCTAATGAAGTAAAAAATCCGCCCCCTAGTCCATATCTTCTAAAAATTCCAACCTCAACAGTCCCTCCCAAAGCTCCCACTATCCTATGCCTGGGTTTATTTGTTGCAATGACCACACAGAACACACAGAATACTCATAATACCTGATTTGTTACAGAAGTGACAGGTTACAACTCAGGGTGGAAACACTTAGGATACAATTCTTCAATCAGAATGTTGTTGTTGGGTGCCATCGAGTTGAGTACGACCCATAGCAACCCATAGTGACTGATCTGAACACTGTCCTACCTTGTACCATCCTCACAATCTCTGACACACTCAAACCTGTTGCTGCTGTCACCATGTCAATCCACCGGATTGAAGTTCTTTTTCTCTTTCTCTGCATGATGTCCATTCCCAAGAAATAACTTCTCTTAGCAACAAAGTATGTGAGTTAAACCTTCATGATCCTTACTACCAAGGAGCACTCTAACTGCAGCTTTTCCAGGCTTTATCCTTTGTTCTTCTGACAGTTCATGAGATCTTCAGCACTTTTTTCCAGCACCACAGCTCAAAGGCATTAATTCTTCTTCTGTCATCCTTAGTCATTGTCCAGCTTTCAGATGCATAACAAGTGATTGAAAATACCATGACCTACATTTGGTGTACCTTAGTCCAAAAACTAACATCAGAATAGCCTCTTCTTAATTTTATTTTCTGGGAGCTCTGGTGGCCTAGTAGTAAGAAGCTGTGCTGCAATCCCAAAGGCACAAGGTTTGAATCCACCAGCTGCTTGTTGAGAGAAGGATGGCAGTCTCCTCCTGTGTGATTTACTGCAGGTTTTCTGGCTGCAGGGTCAGCTTTGAGTTGGTTTGCCTTGATGGCACACAATGACAACAAATGTGATCCTCAGCCTTGTGACCTCAGTATTTGTCCTGCTTGGATATGTGTTACAAAACTCTTTTCTTTCTGTCAACTACATCCTACTCACACTGCACCGATGAACCTAGACCTCAAGGTGTTCAGCACCAGCTCTGTGGGTCAGCAAACCCAACTCAGCTCTGTCTTACACTGGTATTTCTCTGCTACATCTGTTGTCATTGCTGCTGCCACCATATCTTATTCACTTGATCTTGCTCTAGTTCACACAGGAAGTTAAGCACAAAATATGCACTGCATTTTCTGCTTCTTGTTTCTTGATGATAGTACGATTATTCTCATCTTTTACATCTAATATGCTCAATTTAAGTCAGGAGGGATGGCAAAACTGACCAATCCTCATGTTAGTGTTCTACACATCTTATTTGCATATTCCCATCCAAAAGGTATCATTTACTTTACTTATAATATTGATAACTCTCCAATCCTCTTTGTGGGCCACAAAATATTCTAATATTTGCATAGTCTTATCCAGTCATGTGATGAGATTTACACCAATAATGGCTAAAAAAGATGTGGTGAATTACCCACTACACATGAAGATTGACCTAAGTGGAACATGTATTGATTTCAATAAAGGTAGATCACTTTTTCTTATAGGATGGAAGGAGTTTCATGTAGCCAAATTGACACAAGGAGGATGGTTGGTTTTCTATGGGCAAGCTGTGCACCTAGAGAAGCAGAACTAGCTTTGTCTTCATGAGACAGAACTCACATTGTTTGACTCATGCATAAGGTCTATCCCCGCCACCATGTTCATGCTGTTCCTGGTGTCATTGGTCATACTTTTGGAGGTTGTTGTTGTTGTTATGTGCCTTCGAGTCGCTTGCGACTCATAGCGACCTTATGTACAACAGCTCTAAACCCTGCTCTATCCTGTGCCAATTGCACTGCCTCTGATACACCTATCCCGATTACCCCAGTCACTGAATCAATCCACCTCATAGAGGGTCTTTCCCTCTTGCGCCGTCCCTCCACCCTACCAAGTATGATGTTCCTTTTCCAAGGACCTGTCCCTCCTTATAATATGTCCAAAGTATGTCAGACGAAGCCCCAGAATCCTTGCCTCCAAGGAGCAGCCTGGTTTAACCCTCTCCAGGATGAATCTGTTTGTTTTCTTGGCAGCCCATGGTACATTCAATACTCTTCTTCAGCACCACAGCTCAAAGGCATCACTTCTCCTTCTATCTGTCCTAGTCATTGTCCAACTCTCTGATGCATAACAAGTGATTGCAAAGACCATGGCCTGTACCAGATGCACCTTAGTCTCCAGGGTGATACCATTACTCTTCAGTACTTTGGAGAGGTCCCTAACAGCAGACTTTCCCATTGCAATATGTTTTTTGATTTCTTGGCTACTGGTTCCAAGAGTGTTGACCATGGAGCCAAACAGACTAAAATTGTTAACAATCTCAATCTCTTCACCATCCATCCTGATGCTGCCAATTGGGAAAGTCTTTTTCTTCAGGTCTGGGGTGTATATATATATGCAGGCGACTCATAGCGACCCTATGAAGGAGAGTCCTCAACGCTTGGGTGCCTTTCATCCTCTCTCCAGGTTCATAGGGTTTCCGGAGGCAAGCTATTATGGAAGTGGATGCCACCACTCCTTCCAAGATATTAATATAGATAGATGATAGATAGATAGATAGATATAGATATAGATGATATAGAGATAGAGATATTTTCATGTATATTAGTATCTTTGAAGCAAAGTTTGGACCGAAAAAAGTTTGCACACCTGGTGCCCACTCCCAGAAAACCATGCATCTGATTTTCTAGTCTTGTTCTTTCCAGGCTCCTAAACAACCAGACCAAGCTGCCACTTCTTCCAAAGATAATAATCAAGTATATTGATCAAGCTAACACCTGGTGGGAATGTGGCAGCTATCCACTTCCAACTCCCAACAACACAATGTACTGACAATCTTTGAGCCAAGTTTAAGGCTTTTCCTTATCTTTCAGATGGCTATAGGGACTCTGAGAAGCCACATAAGGTTCGTGACCCTATATCTCCATCCACTTCCATTTGTTCAAGACTTCTTCCCCATCTTTGACCCATTAGGAAGTGGCCCTTCATCTTTCCCACATCTGGTCTCAATCACACCTGTCATAGACAAGATCAGCCGGGATTTTACTTCCTTTTGGGCCCTGAATGGGGTGCTGCTTTCCACTGGCCTCAGCATCCTCGTGACATTAATAACCATATTAATAATAGCTGCAATAGCTCTTGCTGGTCAGGACAAGGGTATGAATGTTAAGGGCTCAAGTCACATAAGTGTCGAATTTTTTTCCTCACTCTTGTCCTGGACCTGATAATATAAGATTTTTGCATACATTTATGTTGATAAATTTCATTGAGTAATTGCAGTTAATATTTATTATAAAACAAAATGTATATGAATGACTGAGTGAAAAGCAATAAGAGTTTTACATACCTTATCGCATTTTATTCTCACAAATAGATGTTATCACCTCTATCAGAGAGGTTTGTTTTCCCAAGGTCACATTGGCAACTGACATAGCCATGCTTTTCTGATTTTAAGACCCCAACTCTTTACCACCAAATTATATTAGCCCATTCACATCATCTTGGCCTGGGAAGCTCCCTGCCAGTGATGTTCTGGAAAATGGCAGGTTTCCACGCCCACACTTACTGACCGACCAGGTTCCCTAAGTGTCTCGGTTGCAGTGTGACACATGTTTCATGCGGGCGCCTCCAAAAGTCAGAGCGGAAAGAAAAGGAGTCGCTTTCCCACAAGGATCCACTAGATGACGCCCAACACAAAGCCACTGATCTCCGGTGGCCGAGTGGGCGGCCCCTCAATGCCGAGATGCAATGTGGTATCTTCCCCTTTCCTTGGTTCAGTTTTCCCTGGAACCGGGACCTGGAGCTTTTTCACTCAGCCCCAGATTTCAGCCTCGCTGCAGAGTGCTATCCACTGGTTTAGTATCCAGTCCTCTTTCGTCTTCTTGATTTCTGCGTACCCGTTCCTTCCCTCCTACCTTCTGGAGGATGGTTTGGGTGACGAGGGACCTCCCAGGACTCTTGGAAGGAATTCTTACATCTTTCTCCCGGAAACGGTCTCCTTAGTGGTGCTTGGTGTCTCTCAGAGCTTCCACAGCACTGTCTCTTCCCTCCATTCCCTTGCTGAATTCCCCAATCCCTCCCCATCACCCCCACCCTCTCAGCTTCTGCCAGTCTTCCGAGGCAGGGACCATTAAGGCAGATTCCACAGATTTGGTGATGCAAATACATGCAAATATATGCAAATCGCCGTGTAAAGGAGGCTTGCCACTGTGGTTCTAAGTGGCTGTCACAGCTTCTCTAACACCTGTTCTGAGAGACAGCTGCCCTGCCCCCTCCTTCTCACGTGTCTTTGTGGCACTTGCCCCTTTTCCCTCCTCCAAAGCTCTGGCTTCTGGCCTCCTCTCCTTCAGGAACACTGACCCCTTTTCCTTCCACATCTCTGGGCTGGCTATGGTTACCAAGGACCCTTACAGTCTCCTCTCCAAACATCCTAAAGGGAGCAAAGAACATAATTTACTGAGCACAGACTTTGGCATCAGAAAACTTGGGTTTGTGGCCCCACTTCATGTCTGCTGTGTGGCCTCTAGAAAGTAATTTAACTTCTCTGGGCCTCTATTTCTTATAGGCAGAAAGAGAATAACGGCAGAACCTATCTCCTAAGGCTTTTGGAAGATTCTGTGTGAAACTACTGGTAACATGTTTGGTACCTTGGAACATAAGAAGCACAGCAACTGTTGATATGATGATTGTCATTGACCCTGTGGCTTGGAGACAGGTGTGCAGATGGGCACAAGTCCAGGCACATACCCATGCGTGTGCACACACACCCCTCAGCCTTCTACACTGGTGGGGCGCACGCGCTGGTACACACACATTCAGAAACATACACAGGAGGCGGCTGTAGGAGGTGGAATCTGAGTCATCAAGACCAGATCTGTGGGTGGTGCTTTTGTCCTGGTTTCCGGGGCTCTGTGCTCCATTTTGAACAAGGAAATCTATGGGGGTTGGCACAGCCAAGCCGCCTTCAGTTATGAGGGTCCCTTTATGAGGCTCTGGCCAGGGCAGCCCCCTCCCAAGCCTGCTGTCATCCTGATCTTGAGTCAGGTTCACATTAGCAGTACTTCCTCTTCCTTGATCCTGCTCCCAGCTTCAGGGAAGCCCAGAAGGCAAGAGCCAGGGAAGGCCCACTGGGGGCCATGACGTCAGGAGAACCAGCCTTCTGCGTCACAGAACAGGTGGTGTCTGCGGAGGTAGCTCCCCCAGTGCACGCCTCAGGAGTTTTGTGAGCGTGGTGGGGTGTGGGTCTGAGCGACACAGCTTATGATGGTAATTAAGAGCCTGGTATTGAGTACGAGGTTGACACGGGTTCAGGTCCTGGCTTTGCCTCCTTGGGAACTTTTGCAATGGTCTCAACCTCTTTGGGCCTTAATTTCTTTATCAGTGAAACAAGGCTTCTAACTCAGAAGGTTTCTCTCATTTTTAAAAATGAGATAAAACGCATAAGCATGCACTTTGCTTTGTTACTGCTGTTCTGAATGCCCACACGTGGTCATCATTTGGGCTAATGCTTTCTGAAGTGAGAGCAGGGCCTCTGGCAACTCCAACACACAGTGGACACACTGCAGCCCCTGGAGCTGCCCCTTCCACACTACTCGAGCCTGGAGGGAAAAAGAAAGGGAAGTGCGACAGGAACTTGGGGGTCCAGAAAACCACCTCTTGTGGGGGAGGGGCTTGATATATGTCTCAGGAGATGAACAACTGACGAACGTTTCTTCTCTGGTGGGAGATGATTGGTAGAGAAGTATCAGTCACAACCCTCTCAAAGGAAAGGAAGGTCCCTGGTATTTCTGTGCACCTACTGTGTGTCTGGAGCAGGAGCTCCTATCACAATTTGCGATCTGTGAAGTAGATACTAGGCTCTCCAGTGTACAAGACAAGAAGAAACTGGGTGACTTGCCCAAGGACACATGGTAAGTAAACACAGAAACTGGACTGGGACCAGCTCCTAGCCTACGCTCGCTCTTTTACCTCACACACACATCAGCGTTTGTGACTGACTCATGTGGCACAGCGTCAGGGAGGATCCATTCCTGGGCACGCAGGCCCTGCCCGCAGTGCTGCCCAGGACAGCTTGAGCCTTGAGGGGGAGGGATCTTTTTCTTGTGTCAGTCTCCTGAGAGCCTTGAGGGCAGTAGTGGGGCTGGTATGAGCTGGTTAATCTACTGGAAATGTCCCCAGGTGTCACACACTTGGCTCCCAGCCAGCAGCTACATGATGTCAGAGAAGGGACACAGGTGCACAGGATACAGGTGCACGGAGGTGGGGGTGGGGTGGTGGCAGCCTAGACACCTGCTGAAGGCCCAGTGCTGTGCCAGTGGGTGGGTGGGTGAGGAGGGGGAACAGCAGATGGACAGGGTCAGGGAGAGGGTGGGGATGCTGAGTCTGCTCAGAAGCCCAAGGTGACTCCAGAACCTGCTGGGAAGAGGGAAGTGTGAAGGAGAAAAAAGAAGATTAGAGAAGGGGAGCAGTAGGGGAAGAGAAATTGAGGCAGCCCTGAGAAAGGTCATTGGAGTCAAGATAGGTGATGGAGAGATTAGCTAGTTGTGTGGGCCCTGAACATAGGTAGCGAAGGTGTTTACCACAGCTCTGCCACTCGCCTGCTGTGTGGTCACTGGTGAGACACTGTCTGTTAGTCTCCTTGGCAATGTACAGAGTGCAAACAGGGCCAAACCCTGTAACGTGTCTTCTGCAACCACTAGAACCTGAACTTCACTCTAGCTGCCGAGTCCCAGCCACAAAGACCTCAATCCCTTTAAGCCAGGAAAGGTCTGCCTCAGAGGCTTGAGACTAGTCACCCACCTACATTAACTTAATTCTCCAAGTGTTGGCTGCCTTATCCTCCAGACCCAGGTCAACCACCATGTCTTGCTTATCAGTTGATCGCCAAGTACATAGTGGTCTTCCATGAATGTGAGACTCATTGCTTTTCGGTTGGAACTGATTCCAAGCTGACCCTCCAGTGGCTTTTCAGATGCTATAAAGCAAAATAAGAGGAGATTGCCCATCTTCCTCTGGTGGCTTTGAACCACGAGAGAGGTATCATTTCGGGGTTAGCAGTGAAAGTCCCTGTATACCGCCAAAGAGTAGTCATCATGAATAGTCATTGAAAAGATGCTCCAGGAGAGCTCTGGTGGCCTAGTGGCAGGAAACTGCACTGCAATCCCAGAGGTGCGCAGTTCAAGTCCACCAGATGCTCTGCTGAAGAAGGAGGAACAATCGCCTCCTGTACCAGTCAGATCCAATTTGACGGTACACACATAAAATAAATAAATAAATAAAAATTAAAAAAATAAAAGATGCTCCAAACAGTGTCAGGTGGCCAGCACATTGCTCGATAATTGTCCCTCAGCTGATCTAATGTCAGTATGTATTTCTTGAGCATCCATTCTGCGTTAAACAAACAAGATTGGTTGCTATGCTGATGGATCTCACAAATCAGTGGGTGAAGAGTTTAAGGTTGCAATGTGTGTTAATGGTCTGACTTCAGGGCTATCCCCAAAGTGAGGCACAAAGGAAAAGGTGGCCAAAGCTTGGAGGAAAATAATGTGTGTGGTTTAAGTGGAGTGGGGAACAGATCCCTAGAGTCTACTGAAGCTAGCCTTTCCTGGCCCAAAGGGATTAAGGTCCTCGTGGCTGGTTACTCAGCAGCCAAGCCGGAAGAGAAAGCCCGTAATTAACAAGCTGGCACGAACACAACCACATGTCAGCACGCCCAAGCGCTGGGATAGCTGTCTGTCAGTTGTAACTGCTGGTGGAATTTTTTAGACAGCTGGGCTCAAGCCGGGAAATGAATATAAGTTACATTTCTATGCGTCGTTGTTCGTGGTGGTAAAAAAAAATTAATCAGTGACATAGCTGTGACACATACTCATTTAAGAGTCTACAGAGAAATGTTCATTTGTCAGAGGCAGCAAAGAAGAGATTATGTGTCAGCCAGGGAGGGGTGAAATATTAATACAATGGCTAATAAACACCGGTGTGTAAGGGGGTCAATTGATTGTGTCAGTGGCCACATGACAAATACGCCATTGAGCGCCCCTGGGCACTACCCCTGTGCACGGGGGCACCATTCTGATGACAAATACACAACTTGTTACTATTAATGCTCCCCGCCGACCACCAGCTCCATCCTCTCCGCTGGCTGGGCGACTGACGATTGCTAAGAAGCAGAACTCCCAGGGAAGCTGCCTACCCTCAACTTCATTAAGTTGAACTCCAAGTTGGTAAATGACTCCCCAAATACCAAAACAGCTGCAAAAACCCATTTCTTTGTATGTGTGCTGTTTTTCAAAGCTTCATGTTCCCGAATTTCAGAAGGCTTAGGAAATTACTGGCTCTGCTCTCCGCCTCCACAAAGACCACGTCACCAGCACCCCAAATGCAGGCCTTACCCTGGCCCAGGCCTTGCTTTCCTTACTTACCCCACTCCTCTGTGTACTGATCACTGATGGCATAGAAATGCTGGACCCTCGTTCAGCCTGACTATTGCTGATTTTACCTCCATCCCTCTTCTAGCAGCTGAGACCCAGGTCCAAATTGCTTCCTCAGTAAAGGTATATTGATGTGGACACATGGTCTTTCTGACCCTGGCCCTTCAACTGTTATTACCTAAAGGGACCGTGGCCTGGTTGGCCTGTCATTTCCAGTCCTGAGGCCTCCACTTCTTGGCCCTCTCCATGGGAAGTGCACTTGAACTTGTGTGGTTGATTTCTGACCTCCTCAGAGAACATATCAGATCAGCTAAGACTGTCCACTACTAGTTTTAGAGCCTGGTCCCATGCCAGACACGTAGCAAGCACTCTACATGCATTATGTCATTGAATCTCAACACAACCCTTTTTGTTTTTCTATGCCATTTAGTGGATTCTGACTCATAGTGACCCTTCATGACAAAGCTGAATTGTCCATCAGGGTTTCCTAGTTTGTAATCTTTACAGAAAGGAGCTCTGGTGGCACAATGGTTAAGTGCTCAGCTGCTGGATGAGACTGGCTGTTTGAACTCACCAGCTGTTCCATAACAGAAAGATGATGCAATCTGCTTCTGTAAAGACACATTGACTCAGAGCACTCTGGGAGGTGACCCCACTTTGTCCCATAGGGTCACAATGAGTCACAGTTGACTGAGTGACACTGGGTTTTGGTGATTACTTTTTCCAGGAGCAGACTGCCAGGTCTCTTCTCCTGCAAAGTGGCCGTTGAGTTCAAACCATCATCCTTTTGGTTAATAGACAAGAACTTAACTACTGTGTTCTATTGTTATTGTTGTTGTTGTTAGGGTCCGTTGTGTTGAGTACAACTCATAGAGACCCTGTGAACAGCCAACCTGAATGAACCCTGCCCTGTCCTATCATCTCTGACACACTAGAGCCAATTGCTGAAGTCGTTGTGTTAATTTATCTCATTGGGGATCTTCCTCTCCTTTCCTGACCTTTCATCTTTTCAAACATGATGTCCCTTTCCAAGGAATAGCCTTGCCTATTGACATGTCCAAAGTATGAGAGATGAAGCTTCACCATCTTTACCTCCAAGGAGCACTCTGGCTGCACATTTGCTAAAACATGTCTGGGTTTTTTTTGTGGTTTTTTTCCCCCAGTCCTTGGGATATCTAGTTCTTTTCTCCAGCACCGTAACTCAAAGGCGTCAATTTTCTTCTGCCATCCCTAGTCATTATCCAGCTCTCTGATGCATTACAGGTGGTTGAGAAGACCATGGCCTGAATCAGGAACACCTTAGTCTTCAAACTGACATCACTGCTTTTCATTATTTTATAGAGATCCCTGAAAATGGACATGGGTAAGTAGAATCACCAGTCCAGTTTTATGGACTAGGAAAGTAAGACCCAGAGAAGCAACTCATCTAAGACACACAGCTCTAAAGATGAGCTGACATTCAAGTGGTAGAATGCTAGAGATAACCTTCTTGGATTTGATTTGCCTGTATGAGGGTTAACAACAAAACAATCTTTATTCCTATTTTACACAACTCATATTTTAAGAGATTTATTCTTTACTATGCCACATTGAAAAACAAGGAACTCATGCAATATTATTCAAAGTGGGTGACCCTGGAGGACGATATGCTGAGTGAAATATCTCAGTCACCAAGGGACAAATACTGCATGGTGCCACTGTTGTAGAATGGGACTGACATCAGGGTTGGGGTAAGACTGAGAAAAAACTGGATAAATTATGTATACTGCATTGAAATAGATGAGGGAAAGAACAGATTAGAGGCTATATATGATTGAGTATTATGGTTAGCACAGGAGTCCAGAATTAAGGTTGCACAGAGAAGTGTACTCAGTGTGTGTGTGTGTGGGGGGTGATGGGGGAATTGTATATCAATGAAGGAATTTTTTTTCTTTTCAAAGAGAGGAGTGAACTGGTGGGGAGGAGTGGGCAGGGAGAAAAGTGCAGCAATGAATGAATGGAAATCCAAAATCTCTGTAAATGTTTATTAAAATTAATAAAAATTAAAAAATATTTGGGAAATATGAAAAATATTTTAATAAATTTTTTCTTAACTCTAGCAGTTTGTAAGAGCTCTGGTGGCTTGGTAGACAAGGAGTTGCATTTCCAATGCAAAGAAAAGTTGTTCGAATCTACTAGATGCTCTGAGGGAGAAAGATGTACATTTTCCTGCTGGAGGGTCAGCTCTGAGACAGTTTTGACTTGACAGCACATAACAACAATAATAGCAGAAGATTGTAAGCTTCTGGTGGTAGGAACTGTGCTCCCTCCAGATACCTTGTTCACACTATACACTCCAGAAAAGTCTGGTTGATTCTATGTCTAATTATAACCATGCCAAGAAGATGTTGTTGTTGTTGTTAGGTGCTGTCAAGTCCAGTACGACTTATAGAGACCCTATGAACAAAATATATGAACCCTGTTCTATCTTGCGTCATCCTCAACTCTTCCTGACACACAAAAGCCCATTGTGGCAGTAATCATGTCAGTCCACCTGGTTGAGGGTTTTCCTCTCCTTCACTGGCCCTCCACCCTTCCCAGCATCGTGTCCCTCTCCACGGAATAGCCCCTCCAAGCAACATGCCTGAAGCATGTGAGTCAAAGCCTCATCATTCTTGCCTCCAAAGAGCACTCCGGCTATGCCTTCTCCAAGACATATGTGTACGTTCTAATCATCCGTGGGATGTTCAGTTCTCTTCTCCAAAGGCATCAGTTCTTCTTTTGGCCAAGAAGTTGTTGTTGTTAAATGCCATCAAGTTGCCTGCAACCCATAGCAACCCTATTTACAGCAACTTTGAACCCTTTCCCTGTCCTGAGTCAGTTTCATTAATTACAACACACCAACCCCCACTGCCCCAGTTACTGTATCAATCCATCTTATTAGGGGTCTTCCTCTCCTGCACTGTCCCTCTATGCTTCCAAGCATGATGGACCAATCTCTTCTGGCCATGTGCCCAAAGTATGTGAGATGGAGCTTCAAAACCCTAGCCTCCAAAAAAAAACTTGGTTTCACCCTCTCCAAGAGAGACCTGTTTGTTTCTTGGCAGTACATGGTATGTTCAAGACTCTTCTCCAGCACCAAAGCTTGAAGACATTGATTCCACTTCTGTCATCCTTAGTGATTATTCACCTCTCTGAAGTCTAACAAGTAATTGTGAAGACCATGGCCTGGATTAGGCACACCTAAGTCTCAGCACTCTGGAGAGGTCCCTGACAGCAGACTTTCCCAATGCAATTCATCTTTTGATTTCCTGACTGCTGGTGTTGAGTGTTGATTGTGGAGCCGAACAAGCTGTAATTGTTAACAACCTCAATCTCTTCTCCATCTATCATGGTGCTGCCAAGAAGAGCAACTCACAATTCCAAGTGTGCCAGGGCAGAAATACAGAGTTTTCACTCCGCCAAGAGAGATAACTTCCCCTGCCCTCCCTGAGCCTGCTCTGAGCCTTGTGCCTACTTCTGGTTGACGTAATGCCCACTGTCATGTATATGACATCAGTATCTGATGTTTGATTTGGGATGAGATGACACCTTCAGAAAACAGTTGCAGATGAAATTTCACACATATCTGTGAATGTGGAGATTACAGATCAGCACACGTTGCAACACGTTTTAACTTTTTAAAATTAAATTCCTCCCTTATGAGGTTGTACTTAACTTTAGATTTCCCACTGCAGGTCTGTTAATGGTAATATTAATGATGGCGCTCATAATAGAGATTGCATTTATTGCCTATTATATGTTAAAGGATTTGTTTAGTTTAATCATCACAACAACTTCATTTTATAGAAGAGAAAACCGAGTCAATTTTTAAGACATTCCTAGTAGAAGCTAAGATTAGAAACTCTGGTGATGCTGGCTTTGGAAATCCTTAGGTAGTGCCAATGGTTTATGTACTTGACCAAAAAAAAAAAAAGGCTAAGAGGTTCATTTAGAGTGCCTCAAAAGATTAAAAGGATCTATTTCCAAAAACGTAGCCATTGAAAATTCTATGGGATACTGATTTAAACAAGCTTGGAAGCAGGAGTGGCATCCACTTTCCAAATAGCTTGCCTCAGAAACTCTGTGAACTTGGAGAAACGATGAAAGTCTTTCATAGGGTTGCTAAGTTGTCTACGACTCAATGGTACTTAACAACAACTGTTCTACTTAGACAAACATAAAGTCACCACAAGCTGAAATAAACTTGTTTTATAACTGTCAGCTGCAGGGCCCCAGGACTCTTAAATATTGAGGCCGAGTTCACTCCTATTGAGGAGTAGTGGTTTCACCAGTCCAGACTTCAGCCCTATTGAACTGTTTTAACTCCTCCTACTGTCTGGAAATGTTCTTCCTTCTGCCTACTTTCAAATGGGTTCCTTGCTGGGGATTGCTGGGAGTAATAATCCTTGGATCTTACATCGTCATCCCATCCACGCCTTCCAGGAGCCCCCAAGCTCAGCCAATGAGCTTCTGGCCAAGTTTATCCTGGAAGACTGCCCTCTGTACTGCCTCACAGCTGCGGCTCTGAGGGTCTAGCATAAGAGGTGACTGGAGAGACCTGTGCTGCGGTGAGCAGCCTCCCCTGTGCTCGTCCCTACCCTGCGCAGCTTCCACAGCATCCTTACATAGGCCTGACCAAGTCACTTCTCCATCCTCTTCCATCAATGCACGGGCCTCGTCTTTCTCTCCTCCTCACTGCTGTCTGCTCTCGACAAACTAACTCACTTAGAGGTCCCTGCACAGCCTCGGCTCTCTCTTACCTCTGGCTCTTTCTGCCTGTAACAGTCTTCTGTCTTTCTTCTCTACTGTTTTCTCTCTCCTCATTTTTCAAGATTCATCTCACATGCTCTTTCCTCCAGGAAGCTTTCCCAGATTTCCTTAGCTTAATCTAGTACTCCAGAGACTGGACCGTCATTCACTGTGGTTTTTCTTATGCTAGGAGCAGAAGAAAGAGACATTGGAAAATACAGTCAATTGTGTATACAAATAAATGTGTTATCCAGGAGTGCAGATAACAGAAGAGAGAGGCCTGAAGTGATCCCAGACAATGGCAAAGAGGCCCTGGATGTACGAGATCTGAGTATTGGCCTCTATTAAGCTAGGAATTACCTAAAGGTAGGGGTTAAAGTCCAAGATTGTTTAAACAGAACAAGATTGTGTCCATAAATAGTTTACCTGACTCCAGATTAATTTCATAACTTCTCTGAGGTTTAGACACCTCATCTAGAACATGAGACCTAATAATAATAGTAAAAATAGTTGCTGTTGTTAGAGAGCTGGAAGGAATCACATATGGAGGATACTCCCCACAGGAGCCTCGGGATCCCAGGTAAGGACACAACCAGGAGCCCTGGACCATTAGCCCCGGTGTATGAGTCTTGGGCCCAGCTCTGCCCCCCTTCCCAGGCTGTGTGACCTCAGGTAAGAGTTTTCCCTTTCTGAGTTCTGGTTTTCTCTTCTGAAAGACAAGGACAATAATTTTCCCCCTAGTAACTACTCAATAGGATTACTGTGGGAGATAGGAGATAACATATATGAAAATGCTTTGAAATATTTTCAGGGCTATATAAATTCAAGGAATTATGATTATCTACAGGCAGTTTTCAGGGGCTTAATTATTAGCATTCATAGCTTTGGTACAGCCTCACAAATGCTCCCTGGGTAGCCCCTCCTCAGGGAAGGCCCTGTGGAGAAACTGAGACCTGCTTGCCAGCATGACTCCAGAAGCCCTTGGCAGTGGAGTGTGGGACTGAGAGGCATTCATGGAGCATGAGTGGCCTCACCTCTGCTCTAATCTCTGGTTTCAGGACGTCCAGTCACCCTTACAGAAGAAGGAGAATGTATGAAAGGGAGACAGAAACTCCTTGGCTTAATGTGTGAACTGCTTCAGATGCTGCCAGGGGCGGCTCTCTGGGTTTGCTCCCGGCAGCTCCTCAGGCTGGAGGAGCAGGAGACAGGCGCTGGCAGCAATGACTCGGCATCTGCAGCGAGTCTGCAACTGAATGTGGTGGGGAAGACTCAGAGCTATGAGCTTTAGAGGACAGAAACGAAGAGGGCTTGCGGTGTCCAGGGCCAGGTCTGGCTTGGGGAGGGGGGAGCAGGAGCAATGACGACCCACACATTGCCAGGGTGGACAAGCAAGGCTGAAAGGACCCAGGTAGAGGAATATCCTCAGGAACCAGGACATGACCTGGAAATGGATGGCTACAGAGGAAGAAGAAGCCTCCAAAGACCTGGTCATAAGACCCCAGAAATTATTACTCTAAAGATGAGAGAAAGAGTGTCAGTGGGAGAGACTTGAATCAGGCAACATGGATTTCAGTGTTATACATCCAATTATTATGAAAGATATTTCTTGACGACCTGACCAACTGACTGGAAGATATTAATATTATTAATATTTGTTCCGATTAATAAAAAGGTGATTGACAAGAGTGTGAAAATTATCGAACAATATCATTACTATCACATGCAAGCAAGATCATGCTGAAAATTATCCAAAAAGGACAGGAACAGCACATCAACAGAGTACTGTCAGATGTACAAACTGAGTTTAGAAGAGGCAGTAGCACTAAAGATATTATAGTTAATGTTATACCAGAAGAATGTCTATCTGTGCTTCTTTGATTATGCAAAGGCATTTGACTGTGTGGATCACATCAAACTGTGGCGGACTCTGAGAAGAATGGGAATCCCAGAACACTTGATTATGCTTATGCAAAATCTGTACTTGGACCAGGAGGCAGTCATCAGAACAGTACAAGGAAACACAGCATGGTTCAAAATTAGGAAAAGTGTATGCCAGCGATGCATCCTATCTCGATACCTTTTCAAGTTATATACAGAACAGATCATCCAGGAGACTGAGCTCTATGAGGAGAAATGTGGCATCAGGATTCGAGGAAAACTCATCAATAACCTGCATCATGCAGATGACACAACCTTGCTTCCTGAAACAGAGGAGAACCTGAGACATTTGCTGCAGAAGATCAAGGATTGCAGCTTCTAATGAATTGAACTAACATCAAGAAAACAAAGATTTTCACTACTGGGCCAAGTGGCAGCATCATGATAAGAGGGTGAAAAGATTGAGAATGTTAACAGCTTCAGCTTGCTTGGCTTCACAATCAATACTCTTGGTACCAATAGCTAGAAAATCAAAAGATAAATTGCACTGGGGAAAATCTGCTGTTAGAGACCTTTCTAAAGTACTGAAGAGCAACAATGCCAGTCTAGAGACTAAGGTGCACTTGATCCATGCCATGGTCTTTGCAATTACTTATTATGTATCAGAAAGCTGGACAATGACTAAGGATGATAGAAGAATTGATGCCTTTCAGCTGAAGAGCAGTATTGAATATATTGTGGATTGCTAGGAGAATAAGAAACCAAGCTGCTCCTTGGAGGCAAGGATTTTGAAGCTCTGTCCGATATACTTTGGGCATGTTACAAGGAGGGACCAGTCCTTGAAGAAGGACATCATGCTTGGAAGGGTGGAGGGACAGTGCAAGAGAAAAAGACCTTGAATGAGATGGATTGACTCAGTGACTGGGATAATGGGGGTTAGTGTGTCAGAGATAATAAGGTTGACTCAAGATAGAGCAGGATTCAGAGCCGTTGTACATAGATAGGGTCGCTATGAGTCGCAAGTGACTCGATGGCACTTAACAAGAATAATCTACCATATGAGATCAAACTCAATTCTGACTTATAGTGACCCTCAGGACAGCATAGAACTTCCCATAAGGTTTCTAAAGCTATAAATATTTTCTGGAACAGATGACCTCGTCTTTCATCTACAGAGCAGCTGGTGGGTTCCAACTGGCAACCCTTTGACTGAAACTGGGCACATTACCTCCAGCCCCAAGAGTGCTTCTTACTATAAGCTAGGTACTGAAAAGAGTCATGAACAAGAAAGTCTGGTCCCTGACTCTGGGCTGTTTTGCCAATTGCTGTTGAGTCAATTTAAACTCACAGAAACCGTATGTCTGTCAAAGCGAAACTCCTCTATAGGTTTTTTTCAATGGCTAGTTTTGGAGAATAGATGACCTCTCTTTCTAGGCACCTCGAGGTGAACTCAGATCCCCACCCTGTGGGTTAGCAGCCACGTGCATTAACTGGACCGCCAAAGAATGTCTATGCATTTTAGACTCTAGCCGAGAAGACACTCATCAAACATGAACATTTGACAAGAGAAGTTTAGGAGGAGCTTTTAGAAGGTGACAAAAGAGGTGCCACGCAACTCAGGGAAGGCCTTTCCTGAGAAATTAACTTTACTGGTGGAAATGTACAACCACTATGAAAAACAGTTTGGTGCTTCCTTTGAAGCTGGGAACAGAAATAGCATTTGATCCCATAATTCTAATAGTGGGTATATGGCCCGAAGAAATAAGAGCTGTCACACAAATAATATATGTATGCCCATGTTGACTGCAGCGTCATTAACAACAGCAAAGAGATGCAAACAACCCAAGTGTCTGTCAGTGGATGAATGGCTAAAGACAGCACAGGACACATGTGATCGAGTATCACACAATGCTGAAGAATGATTAACAATTTATGAAACACTGTACAACATGTAAATCTAGAAGAAATTATGCTAAGATACATATGTCAGTTGCAGAAGGACTATTGTGGTATACAGCTGCAAAAAAATAAAAAAGCTAAAGAAAGGTTTTACACAGTTATAATATTTCCTAGATGATTTCCAGGGATGAAAGAGAGAGGGAGAAGTAAAAATTTCAATAAATAGACAAGTTAGGTGAAGGGGAAAGCAATATACAATAAAGGGTCACTATAAGTCAGAACTGACCCACTAACTATAGGTTTTGGGTTTGATCTAATTTGGCAGACATTGTAATTAATTACGTCAATCAACTATAATTAATGTTATAAAACCAAATTTGTAAGATAAATAAATGAATAACAAATTGTTTATAAGGGAAAAAAGACATCGTGATGTTGGAGCGGAGGCCAGAGGATGGGATGAGGAGTGGATTTAGTTCAAGTAAACAAATATTTCTTGATCATCTACTGTTGATGAACATAAAGCCCTGCTCAGCGAGATTAGAGTTCAGAAGTGTCTCTAGATGGAGCAGCAGGTACGAATGCAGAGACAAGCCAGGCAGATCTCAGGAGCCAGCAGGTGGTCAGTGCACCAGGGGCAGCTGGGCTGAGGGCTGGTGCTGAAGAACACTGCAGGCCAGGCGAAGGCCTCTGGGGCTTGTTTGAGGACAGCAAGTGAGATGTTCTGATTTGCATGCTTGAATGGTCATTCTGGCTGCAGGAGAAGGTTGAAGGAGCCCCTTGCTCTGTAACTGCAGACAGTGCACACAGATGAGAGGTCAGTGTGGGAGCCTCTGTGCCACATTCCTCTGAGCTCAGGCTGGTCTGAAGGGAGGTCAGGCTGCATCCAGTCTGCACAGCCGAAATGGCTGACTGAGACTGAGTGTATCTCTCGTAGACCAAACACAGGAGCAACTGCATTTGTATGTCTGCCTCCTGCCTCTTAACTAGTTGCGGTGAGCTGGCAACATCACAAGAGATCTGCCCAAGAAGCAGAGTCAGGATTCATACTCCCATTTTATAAACAATAATGATAGCAACAGCTGACTTCTTTTTTTTTTTAAAGGCTTTATGTTGTGAAGATTCTGTGCACTGGCCACCTCATCAAAAATCCCCAACAACCATGCCCATTTTACAGATGAGTGGATTAAGTAATTGCCCAATGGCATGCATCTGAGACCAGAATTCCAGCTGTTTCTCCTGACATCCTGTCCCTATCCCTGGCCTTTCAGCCCCTCTCCCTCCTTTCCACCTCTAGCCCTTAGGGCCACAGAGCTACCCAAATAGTAACCTGGTACAGGAAAACCAGCTCTGTCTCCTGAGTCTAAATTATAAACTTAACTCCTTCATATTTACACCTATGTCACAGCCTAACACCTCTGGAGTCACTGTTTCCCCAGTTTTGGAGCAGAGGATGCCTGGATGCTTCAGGTCCCTGCCCACAGCAGACACCTACTTGCCCTTAAATCTGTCCAGAACTAGGACTCCTCCCATCTCCAGCGACAGAGAGGCCCAGGGAAGGCAGGATTGATGTGCAGAGAACTCGGTAATAACCCTGGCGCAGGCAGCCAGGCTGCTGTATAAAGACAGATTAAAAACTCATTGGGTCGAAATGAGGAAATAATTCAGGCGGTGGCACGGTGGGAGAGCCTGGGGCTGCAGGTGCGGGTGGTGGTACATGTGAGGGGCGCCAAGGATGGGAGCGGCTCCTGGCCTTGGGAGTTGACATCACCTCTTGCTTCCACCTCCAGAGCTATCTTCCTTTGCTGAGTGCCTTGAAGCCAAGGCTGACAAATCCCAGCCCCTCAGGGAGCAGTGAGGGGGAGGCAGGCTGGGGGAAGCCGAGAGCACAGTCGCTGCCTAGCTCCACACCCTGGTGTATTTCCTTCTCAGCACTGAAGTTATTTTGCTCATTTATTTGTTTACTTGTGGGCTGTCTGTCTGCTCACCTAGACTATGCACCCTGCGATGCCAGGGACCCAGCTGACTTTTGAACTGTAGCATCCCCAAGTCGTTCTCTTAATAACTGTTGAGTGATCGCATGGGTTGTGATCCTGGATCTTGCTATGCCTAGTTGTATTACTTCTCTGAACCTTACCTTCCCTGAGCTCCAAATTTGGCACAGTAGTATCCCTTAAAGGAGATCTCAGCCTAAACCTGGCTGCTAAGAAGTGCTCGGATAAGGATTTTGTTAAATCTATTTCAGCAGAAAACGAAAACGGCATCTGACGCATGAGGTGCCATCAGGGGGCGCACTTGTGCAAGACGCTCTGCTCGCTGCGCCCTCCGCAGGCTCTGGCCCCCCTCGCGTCCGAGGCCGCCCCATCCTCCCGGCCACATCTTAGGAGGGGTTACCGCCTCCTCCCTCTGTCCGTTTCACACGCCTCCCCCTCGGAAGCGTGCATCCCAGTCCCTGGGAATGTCTCCGAAGCCTAATATCCCCCTCCTCTCCTCTCCGCCTCCCGGTTCTCCCCTCCCTTCCCCC
>NW_006399845.1:8816886-8864150 GCF_000299155.1 Elephantulus edwardii | reverse complement strand
CCCCCCCCCCGCCCCGTCCAGACTCCTTCCGCCCACGCGGCCCCATATGGTGGAAAGAGCCTCCCACTCCCCATCTGTCGAGCCACTTCCTTGCCCCCATTCCCGGCTCAGCTGCCATCCCCTCCTCCAGGAAGCCGGTCTTGATTGGGGCGTGGTGTATGTGTTTGTGTGTGCAGACAACCCCACTCGCTAGGGCCCTGGCCTTCACCCTTTACCTCCGCCCACTTTTGGAGATTTTGGAGATTTGCTCACTGCTGTAGGCAGACAACCCCTAGCGCCAAGCTCTGAGCGCTGAGGCAGAGCTTTCGAACAGATGTGCCATTCAGACCCGTGGGCAGGCCCTGTCAAGGTGGGGAGTTGGAAGGGCTCGTCCACAGGGACCCTCGTGGCATGTCAGGGCCCTCGTGTGGCTGACTCGGCTGGCCCGGGAACAGACTGCAGTGCCTGGCTCCGCAGGCCCCGTCGCGGTAGGTGCCGAGGTTCATAACTGCCTGGCTATTTGCTCCCGTGTCCTGGGCAGGTGCGCCCCCACCAGTGCGGAACCACCACCACGAAGGGCGGGGGGACGCAGGGCCTTGTGCGCACGGTGGGTGCAGAGGAACACAGTCTGCTTTTCTCGCCTGAGGGACTGGTTTCATTTTGCAGATTGATTATTGCGCGGGTGTGTGTGTGTGTGTGTGTGTGTGTGTGTGTGTGTGTTGTTAGCTTTCTTTCTTTTTTTTAAATGTACCTTGCTTGTCTAATGAATGTTTGATTGCACCTACATCCTGAGGCTGTTTTAATGAAAGGTAAAGAGGGAAATAAATAAGGGATCATTCCCCAACTCTGCCCCCGCCGCCTCCCCAACAGCTCTCCATCCACAAGCTGTCTTCAGAAGCCTATGCCCTCGCGGAAGAATTCTGTTCCTGCTCCAATGTTCCCATGTAAATGATGCTGCTCTCCCGGGGAAATCACACCCTTCAATCGGTCAATCTCAGGGCTTTTATTAAGAGTGTGAAGGGGAGATGAATGAGTAGAAAGAGCTGTGGAACGGAATAGGAATGGAGAAGCCTTTTCCTGGCGTCCGGACAGTGGTTTTGTCCACTTGTTGAGCAAGTGCCCACTTTGCTCCAGGCATTGTGTTGAGACCTGTGGATTCAGAGAAAGGCAGCACAGGTTAATACCAGGGCCATTAGTTCAATTCGTCAGCTATTTGCCTGGCATTCCATTGCCACATTTTGACACCCCATCCCCATCTCCTCCCAACCTCCATGCCAAGGCATCTACTTAATCTCAGAAGGCCTTAGCTTCCACATTTTTAAAATGGAAATGGTAGTCATGTTTATCTTATGGATGGTTGGAGGACTAAGTGAGACAATGCATGTGAAGTGCTAAGCACCGTGCCCAGCACACAGTAAGGCCTCAGTAAATGCTAGCCCTCCATATTATCTACCCTGTGTTAAACAGGAAGGCCCTTAAAGACTGTGAGAAGGCAAAGGAGTGGCACATAGTCTAAGAGTTTATTGGAGAGTGTATGAAAATTTCACACTTTGAGCTGCCATTCATTCGTTCGTTCATCAGCTGTTTATTGAGTTCCTATGTCCAGGCTGGTTTCAGAAGGGGTCGTGGTACTAGAGATATTATAGCTGATGTTAGATGGATCTTGGCTGAAAGCAGGGAATACCAGAGGAATGTCTATCTGTGTTTCATTGACTATGCAAAGGCATTTGACTGTGTGGATCATAACAAACTGTGGCTGACTCTGAGAAGAATGGGAATCCCAGAACACTTGATCGTTCTAATGCGAAACTTATACTTGGACCAGGAGGCAGTCGTCAGAACAGAGCAAGGGAACACTGCATGGTTCAAAATTGGGAAGGGCGTACTCCAGGGATGCGTCCTATCTCCATACCTTTTCAACCTCTATGCAGAACAGATTATCCGGGAGGCTGGGCTCTATGAGGAGAAATGTGGGGTCAAGATTGGTGGACGATTTATCAACAATCTGCGTTATGCGGATGACACAACCCTGCTTGCTGAAACTGAGGAGGACCTGAAGCGCCTGCTGCAGAGTGTCAAGGACTGCAGCCTACAATATGGATTGAGGCTCAATGTCAAGAATTCAAAGATTCTCACCACTGGACCAATTGGCAGCATCAGGATGGATGGTGACGAGATTGAGATTGTACACAGCTTTAGTTTGCTTGGCTCCATAGTCAACAGTCTTGGCACCAGCAGCCAGGAAATTAAAAGGCGCATTGCCATGGGAAAGTCTGCTGTTAGGGACCTCTCCAAAGTGCTGAAGAGCAATGGTGTCTCTCTGGAGACTAAGGTGCGTCTGATACAAGTCATAGTCTTCGCAATCACCTGTTATGCATCAGAGAGTTGGACAATGACCAAGGAGGATAGAAGGAGAATTGATGCCTTTGAGCTGTGGTGCTGGAGAAGAGTATTGAGAATACCATGGACTGCTAGGAAAACAAACAGATTTGTCCTGGAAAGGGTTAGACCGGGTGGCTCCTTGGAGGCAAGGATTCTGAGGCTCTGTCTGACTTACTTTGGACATGTTGTGAGGAGAGACCGGTCCTTAGAGAGGGACATCATGCTTGGGAGGGTGGAGGGACAGCGCAGGAGAGGAAGGCCCTCTATGAGGTGGATTGATTCAGTGACTGGGATAATTGGGATGGGAGTGTCAGAGACGGTGCGATTGGTACAGGACAGAGCGGAGTTTAGGGCTGTTGTACATAGGGTCGCTATGAGTTGCAGGCGACTTGACGGCACATAACAACAACAAACAACATGTGCCAGGCACAATTCTCCACTTTTGTAGATACAACCATGAGACAGACAGTTCGTCCACGAAGAGCTCGTTCTAGTGGGAGAGAGGCAAGCCCATAAACAGACTCTCGAGTGAGCAGAGAGCTTTAGCAGAAAAAAAATCCCAGCCAACCACAGGTGCACAGAGAAGGTATGTCATCCTGAGGCTTGGAAGTAAGCTTCCCAATGCAAGTAATTTTAGCCAAAGTTGTAGTGGGTGAGGATGAAAGGGTATGTGTGAGAGAGAGAGATGAAAGAATGTTCTAGGCCTGGCAGAGAGGGAGAACATGGCATGTTATAGAAATGAAATTTCAGTCTTCCATGATTATTAACAAAACAGCTTTGTAATTGAAAGCCTACATTCAAATCCTGAGTCTGCCAACCTGGATGACCTTAGTCAAGTTATTTACCCTTTCTCTGCCTGCTTCCTATTCTGTGAAATGGGGTTGGTTAATAAGAGGCTATTAATATCAGTACCCATTTAATTGAGGACTATTGATTGTTTTGGAGAATGAATGAGATGGCATCTGTAAAGTACTTAGCCTAGGCCTGGCATGAGGTAAACATTCAATAACTGTTAAATAGTGTTATTAATCACTGTTGCCGAAGATTAGACCCCAGGTGAGAGGAGTGAGAGATGAGTAGGCAGTTAAGATCATGAAGCGCCTTATAATCCATGGACTTAAACCTAAGAGCGACAGGTAACTAGTGGAGTGGTAAGATCAAATCTGCCCTTATCCTTGGAATCATGGCTGACTCCTCTTTCTCACACCTTATATCCAATTCACCAGCAAATATTATCACCTCTACTTCATAAATTATCCAGCATCTGACCTCTTTAATACTTCTACTGCTGCCATCCTGGACCAAGCTATCATCATCTCTTCTCCTGCGTTGCTGCAGTCGCCTCCTTGGTTCTATACTTGTCCCTCCCCTCCCGCACCCCAGTCTATTCTCTACAGAGGAATCCTGTTAAAATGTGAATCAGATGGTGCCACTTCTCTGCTCAAACCTTCTAACATAATTGTCTTAGGGTGAAAACCCAAGTATTAATAACACTCAGATCAAATTCATTGCCATAGAGTTGGAACTGACTCATTGCAGACCCTCCATTGGATTTCTGAGGTTGTAAATTGCATGGAAGGAGATTCTTCATCTTTCTTCCAGGGAGCTGCTGATGGACTCGAACAGCCAGAGAGATATGGCCTTCAGGTTGGCAGTGCAATGCTCTATGGACTACGCCACCAGAGCTCCCTAAGTCTCTTTGGCCTCCTCCCAAAGCTCTCACCTCTGCTAATTCTCTTACTCCTCCGGCCAAGCTGCTGTCTGACTGTACCTCAAATGGGTACTTGCCACACACACTCCCATCTCAGGATTTTGCACTTGTTGTTCCATCTATCTGGAACATTCTTGCCCTAGGCATTAGCAAGACTCTGTCTTTTATTTCTGCTCAGTGAGCACAACCATGACTATACCATATGCTTCTGTCCTCCCAGAGCACTCTCCCTATCCTTATTTTTTTCTCTATATATAGCATTTTTGATACTACTATACATTTACTCAGTTGTTATTGTTAGGTCTGTTGAGTCAAATACAACCCAGGCCCTGTCCTATCCTGTACCATCCTCACACTTCCTGACACACTAGAGGCCATTGCAGCAGTCACTATGTAAATCCACCAAGATGAGGGTCTTCCTCTCCTTCACTGACCCTCTGCTTTTCTGAGCTTCCCCTCCTAGCAGCATACCCAAAGTATGTGAGGTGAAGCCTCATCATCTTTGCCTTAAAAGAGCATTCTGGGCAATTCCACTACTGGGAATATACCCTAATGAAACCATAACTGCCACCCAAGCAGATATAGGCACACCCATGTTTATCATGGCTTTGTTCACAATAGCAAAGAGTTGGAAACAACCTAAGTGCCCATCAGCAAGATAATGGATAGAGAAGCTCTGGTATATTCACACAATTGAATACTATACTGCATTGACTAGCAAGAGCTCATGAAATATACAAAATGGATGACCCTGGAGGACATTATGCTGAGTGAAATATCTCAGTCACAAAAGGACAAATACTGTATAGTGCCACTCCTGTAAAATGGACTGACATCAGGGTTGAGGGGAGACTGAGAAAGAAGGAATAAATAATGTATACTTCATTGAAACAGATGAGGGAGAGAACTGTTTAAAAGTGATATATGATTAGGTATTATCATGACAGGAGTCAAGAATGAAGGCTGCATAGTAGTAGACTTGGGGGGAGGGACTGTATAATGGTGAAAGTATTTTTCTTTTACTTTTCAAAGATAAGAGTGAATTGGGGGGAGGGGTGGATAGGGAGAAAAATGCAACAATGAATGAATGGAAATCCAAAGTCTCTGTAAATGTTCATCAAAGAAGATTAATAATAATAATAATAATAAAGCATCCTGGCTGCACCCTCTCCAAGACATATTTGTTCTTTTGGCCATTTATGAGATGTTTAGTACTCTTCTCCAGTACCACAGCTCAAAGGCATCAATTCCTCTTCTGTCCTCTTTATTCATTGTCCAGCTCTCTGATACTTAGCAAGTGATCAGAACAACCATGGCCTGAATCAGACACACCTTAGTCCTCAAACTAACATCATTACTCCTCCATAGTTTGAAGAGGTCCCTAACTTCAGACTTTCCCCGTACAATATGTCTTCTGATTTTCTGACTGCTGGTACCAAGGGTGACTCCAAGTAACATGACATCGTTAACAGTTTCAATCTTCTCTCCATCTATCATGATGTTGCCTATCGGTCCAGTGGTAAGAACATTTGTTTTCTTGACATTGAGAAGCAATCCTCGTTTGATTATTAGTAATTGCCCCACACCATAATGTAGGTTCTGTGAGGGTAGTATGAGCTATTCTGTTTGCTGTTGAATCTCCAGCATATAGAGCAGTGTTTGGTACATATAGGTTCTCAATCATTGTTGAATAAATAAAGCTGTGAATGGTATGGTACAGTAGAATTACTGGTTACATTCACTTTCCTAGTTATTAATTTTTACTTTTGATGCCTGACAGGATTCTTGTTGTTGTTATGTGCTGTTGAATTGGAACGACTCATAGCTGACTCTCCAGCAGGTTTTCAGAGGCCATAAACTGCACAGGAGATAGTCCATCTTTCTCCCAAGGAGCAGCTTGTGAATTCAAACGGTGTGCCTTTGAGTTTGCAATATAGCTCCTTAACCCTAGGTCACCAACGCTTCTATGACAAGTTGTTGTTGTGTACCATCAAGTCAGAACCAACTCATAGCGGACCCTCCCTTCTTTTCAGAGAAAGCAAATTGCATGGGAGGAGTTTGCCCATCTTTCTCACAGAGCAGCTGGAAGATCCAGATTGCCTGCCTTTGGATTGGCAACACAACTCGTCACTAAGGTACCAGAGCCCCTTACTGTTATGGGAGAGGATTATGCTAATAACATGGATGAGGTATAGAACACCTTTTGGGTGGGAATATGCAAATTGAGTGTATAAACTCCTATAATGCAGGCATTGATCAATCTTGCCATCCCACAGGTTTAAATTGATCAGATTCAGGTGGAGAAAACTAGAATGTTGCTACCACCAAGAAAGAAGTGAACCGTGTGTTATGCATCCTTTGGGGCCAGAGATTTCTGCATGGCATGGAAAGATTGAGATAGAGACAATGCAGCAGCTGAACTGGAACACCTTTCCCGGGAGCCTTTGCCCAGGCTTCCTGGAGGGTATGGCAGGACTATCTGAGTTTTGTAACATTGGCTCAAAGTTGCAAGGTTGAATGTCAGAGGGCCAATGCAGTCCTGAGAAGCTGTCTTGATAAAAGAATTATATCCCATTTGATTCATACCTGAGATGTACCTTGTTAACTTCCCTTATAAACCCCATGATCTCATGATCATGAGTATTTTATGCCAACTCTATGTGGCCATTGCAACAGATTAGCAGACCCAGGAGCAGAGCAGTGAAGACCCTGAGGGGGATGATGATTGGTGTTACAAATGATGGAGGTAGGTGTGAGGGCATATTTTGTACTCTTGGTGTCATGGATGGGGACTCTTCTCCTTTGTGGAATTAGTGGAGGTAAGATATTATTGCTTTGATGACCCCAGCACTGTTTTACAAATGGACATCAGAGAAGACTCCTGTGACTGTAAAGTACAGCGTGGGGTGGGTTGAGGCAGTAGTGGACCAGGGAGTCCTCTTTAATCTTCTGTAGGAGAATTGATGACTGTCTTGCAAGAACCGACGTGGTGGTAATGGAGAGAAGTGAGTAGTCTGGAGATTTAGGAAGTGTCAGCAGATTTGGAGATTATCTGATGTAAAGGGAAAGTGAAGTTAAAGATGGTGGTGTTGCCAACATTCTGGCTGGAGCATGTTAGTGGATGGTTTAGTGAGATGATAGAAAGGGAATGGGTTGAGTGAGAAGTTATAGATGTAAGCCTCCCTGAGCCTCATTACCTTACCTATAGGGAAGGAAAGATGGTTCTTGCTCTGTTCACAATTTTTGTGTGGTTTAGGAGACAGAGAGAGGAAAAAGAAACCTAGAGAAGCCCTCTCTGCAAATGCCCAGATGTGAGAGAGAAGTAGTATTATTATTACAGAGGATTTGAGGAGCTTTGACAGGCAGGTGAGATGAAAACCTGTGGTATAATCTAATCAAATGCTAGCCTAGGTGGAAGTAAATGCCAGAAAGCATGATTCAGTCAATATATGCTTGAGTGTCCAGAAAGAGGAGAGAAGATTGTGGCCTGAGCTGTCAGATTTGTGGAGGGTAGAAGCCTTGGATTCTAAAGAGAGGAAGGGGAAACAAGAGCAAAAATTGGGGTCTGGCCAGAAAGCTGTGCACAAGAGTGGTTGCAGGGGAAAGTCTAGGAATAAGCAAGGACCTTTGGACATAGGATGAGTGGTGATGACCACCGCTGGACTTATACCTCCACATCTCCCACCAGCCCAAAAAAGAGAATCATGGAGATTCTCAGGCAGGAAAAGGAGGAAACAAAGCTTGGGAAATGGACAGAGTCCATCAGGATGTGGCCGGTAAAATCTGTCTCGACCACACCAGCTGTACATACTGGGTGTCAGGCCCAAAGGCAGGGATCACGGAGATTTACCCACCATGGTTTACCAGGCACCCAGTAAGTGCTGGAGACTCAGTCATGAGCTTGTAGACTTGGTCACCACCTTCGGAGAGTTCAGGGCCTAGTATGGATAGCACTCACAGGGCACAGTGTAGAACCCCACGAGGTGGGTGCCGTCAGCCTCCTCATTTTACAGATGAGAAGCTCTTAATGATAAGACACCTAGTCAGTTATTGTATGAATTTAAACCAAGATTCTAATGCAAGGAGGTTGGCTCCAGTTTGGCTTGCACTTACTAATCCCATTGCCCACAGTCAGACAGTTTGTGGCCAAATGACTTATCCAGAGAGGGAACAGATATGAACAATTCTGCCACCATATCCTCTGTTGTCTGGGACCTCTGAAAGGTCACCAAAGAGTAGTTGAGGGACTGAAGAGACACTTAAAGCAAAAGATCTTGGAGAGAGGTCCACTGGGAGATAGGATTTTATTCTTTCTTTCATTTATTTATTGTGCGAGTAGTTATTTGGTGTTGTCTTAGTATCCAATGTAGCTATAATGGAAAATACCACAAGTTGTTGGCTTTAACTAACAGGAATTTATTGTCTCACAGTTTGGGAGGCTGGAAGTCTGAATTCAGGATGCCACCTTTGGGGTAAGACTTCTTTCCTCTGTCAGTTCTGGAGGAAGGTCCTTGTCCCTTCTACGCTTCTGCTCCTGGGCAATCTTCATGTGACCTGACTTCTCCCTTCCCCATCTCTACTTGTTGACTTGTTTTAAATCTTTCATATCTTAAAAGAGACTAATTCAAACATGCCCTACATGAATCTGAAGGTGACAAAAGCAACCTATTCCAAAATAAGATTATAAACACATAGTATTGTTAGATGCTTTGAGTCAACTCCAACTCCTAGCCACCTGTGCCCAAACTTGCATCATCTTCACAATCTCTGTGGTACTTAAACCCACTGTTACTGCTCTCGATCCATTTCACTGAAGAGTCTTCCTCTCCTTCTCTGAGCCTCCACCTTTCCCAGCATGCTGCTCGTTTCCGGAAACTGGCTCCTCCTGACAATGTACCCAAAGTATGTGAGATGAAGTCTCACCATCCTTGCCTCTAAGGCACAGAGGTTAGAATTTAGAATGCATATATTTGGGGGGCACAATTCAATCCATAACTGGTGCCTCCTGTGTTCTGGGCACTGGATGAGATGCCTGCAGGTAGGAGATCATTTATTAATTCACTAAACACCTTTTATTGTGGAATCCTTGTGGTGTATCTTGGGAGAAAGATGGGCAGTCTCCTCTTGGGTGATTTACAGCCTTAGAAACTCAATTACAAGTCAGTTCCAACTCGAGGGCAATGAGTGTGATGGTGATGTATTGAGCTCAAGAGCTCGTGTGTGTGTTTGTGTGTGTGTGTGAGAGAGAGAGAAAGAGAGAGAGAGTGAGTGCGAGAGCACTCTTGCACGTGCTCTTTCCACATCAGGGGTGTCTTCCCAGCTCTTACACAGCTGTCCTGTTCACCGTCATTCATTTATCAGTTCAAACAATGGGCTATCTCTGGCCATACTTTCTCAAGTAGTCCTCCTCAGCCCCTCCTCACTCAGTTTATTTAGTTTTGATTCTCCAAAAGCACATATCACCATCTGAAATTTTATATTTTACTAGCTTAGGGAACTCTTGTGGCCTAGTGATAAGGAGTTACACTGCCAGCTCAGACTCACACAATTCAAACCCCCAGCTGCTGCACAGGAGAAAGATGGACAATCTCCTCCTATGGAATTGAGTTGCTTCTGACTCAACAGCACAAAGCAACAACAGTTGGTTCATGAATTCCACGTGTTTCCTCTGGCTGGATTACAAACCCTGTGAGGTAAGCACCTTACCTGCCTGGTCCATTCTCCTATCTTCACTGATTAGAACCATGGTTGACATATAGTAGGCATTTAATAAATTATTTATAGAATGAAGGAATTCTGTTTTTGTTTCTTCTTCCACAACTAACTCCCCTAAAAAAGACAAGGAGGAAAATCAAGCCTATGCACTTATATACAGGCTGTACTTTGTATCTGCAGAGATTGGGCACAGTCTTGAGACACCAGTGACTGTGTGTGTGTGTTGATGAGAAGCAAGAAAACTAAAGTTCTTGTTACATAAAATTCAAGTACTCCTGGAGCCTTAGTCAATGTTCTACTTCTTTTGGGGAGCAAGTAAAAGGGAGAGGAAAGGGAAAAAGGGCAGATTGTGAAAATGACCCATAGAGATAAGCAGGTGTTTGCAAAGCCTCATGCTGCCAGCTGGGGGCGCCTCACTAGGCATGACCGCATCCTCCTTGCAATTTCCCGACCACTCTGAACCTAAGCTGCCCCTCCTACCAGAAAGGTGTCAAAGTGAAGAGGGAGAATTTGTTCTATCAAGTGTGACCCAGGGTTGGTGATGAATACCAGAGATGGTAGGATCAGCTAGAATAACATGTCACACGGTGGGCTGCGTTCAGGAATGCTGGATTTGGTAACTGGCAAATTGAAAGGTTGCTTCATACTATAATGGTTAAAGAAAAAGGGAATTATCTCATGCCTTTCTTTTCGTCTATCAAGGTGTCAGTGTATGCTAATTACCTGGCAGAGGCTTCAACGGGAAGAGGAAGAACAACTATTATATTTCTGAGGAAAGATTTATCTTGCGTTATTGGCGCCAGTTGGAGGAGGAGGTGGGGGAGCAGGGGGGTCAGAAAGGCGAGGTGAGAACTGTTCTTTGACTTGAATGGAATTGAAAATGTCTTTGAACTGAGGCTTCTCTCCTAAGATTAGAAATAATAGGTCTTGTTGGGAAAGAGGCTTTGTTCTGAGCTCTTGGGTCAGAGGAGGGGGCAGGATGGGCAGAGGACACCAGCATCCTGAGAGATTGTGGGGAGGGGTGAAGCCAGGTTCAGCTGCCTGGGGAGGGTATGTGAGGGGCCTCCACTAACTCTTCTATCACATTAAGGGGGGCTGTAGAGGATGGGAGTGAAGAAGCACAGGCTTGAAGTCAGGCAGCCCTGGTTTTCAGTCCTGACACCACCACCTCGAGCGGTAGTCCATGGCACATGGCTTGCTCCTTGAGGGTCCCAGTTTCCTTATCTGGGGGGAAGTGATATCCACCTGAGATGATTACTGCCACAGGTAAATGGCACAGTGTAAATGACGTGCTCAATGCAGCTCATCAAACTAGCAGCTGTGGATATGAATATTCAGCAGATATTTTCTTGAGTACTTCCTGTAGTCCGAGGTACCCAGGAAACAGATGAAGAAGACAGGTAGGGCTTCTGCCCTCGAGGAGTTTGTCCCCAAATGGAGGACCTATCTCTTCTTATGGAGTTCTGGGGGTTTAGTAAGGAGTTGTGCTGCCAACCCAAAGGTTGGAGGTTTGAATCCACCAAGCCGCTCCTCAGGAGAAAAATGGACAATCTCTTCCCGTGTAATTTGCAGTCTCTGAAAACGCATGAGGGTCAGCTATGAGTCAGTTCTGACTCAACAACCCACAACAACAACATCTCTCTTTTGTCTGCTACTCCTACAATGATTTCAGAAAGCAAAAAAAAAAAAAAAAGGAGGTACCAGAAGCAGGGAAAGGTCCTCAAGTTTTATATGAGGCTCAGCTTATTCTCATAATAGCAGTTCATGGGAATTAAGTGTTTGACATGCATTAATGCAAAGCAGTTTGGTGGGTGGATGGGTGGGGAGGGGTCCAAGGATACTTCCAGCTATGAGGAGGGTGCTTGGAGGAGTGAAAGCTTTTGATGACTGAGTCAAAGAGACAATGAGAGACTGTGGGAGGGGCTGATCAAATCTGAGCTGTGGAGGTCAGCTTTGGGGGACTGGTACTTGGGGTGGGGGAGAGGAAGGGGTTTTCCAGCTATCCCAAGCTTCCTCCCTTCTGGGAAAGACAGCCTGCTTGGTGACAAGCATATAGGCAGTGATCAGAGGAGATCTGCGTTCAGATCCTCTCCGACACTTACCAGCTGGGTGGATTTGAGCCAGCTCATTAGCCATGCTGTGCCTCAGTTAAATAAAGATACTAGGAATTAGGAGCCCTGGTGGTGCAGTGGGTTAAGAGTTGCACTAACAGAAGGGTCAGTGGTTTGAATCCACTAGCCTCTCTGTAGGAGAAAAGTTTACAGCCTTGGAAATGCTCTAGGGCAGCTGTGCTCTGTCCTGTAAGGTCACTGTGCAGCAGAATCAACTTGGCAGTGTGTTTGGGTTTGATGGGATTGTTGGGCAGACAAGAAAAAGCACTTGGCACCCAGTAGGTGCCCCCCCAAATGGAAGAGATGATTACCGAAATGGATCCTCCTTGCTGCCTGTGTCTGATTTCGTGCTGGCCCCGTCCCTGTGGCCTGGAGGGGCAGCTACTGCTCTGAGAACAGTGGAGGTAGGCATGGGAGCTCCACCAGGTAGGTGTGTGGAAGGAAGAGACTTTGAACAGGTAATGGTTGTCAGAGACCAGCAAATCACAGGTGTCTTGAGAACAACAGGCGATACACTCAGACACCAAAGAACAAACATGCAGCACAAGACGTTTTGCCAAAGCAAAGCTGTTTTGATTGTTCCCGAATGTGACATGTATCGCATGAGGAAAGAAAGCCTCCTGCACTGAAGCTTGTTAATTGACAGCTGGCTCCTCCATCAGCAGAGTGGCATTGAGCGAGGCGGGGGAGAGACAGAGCAGCCCACCTTCTAGCCACTCTCACACTGTCCCCCTCTGCGGGCAAGCCTTCCTGGGCCCAGACGCTCTTAGCGGAGCTGACTGGAGTGAGGGACCCTCATGATTCCTGAAGCTTCCAGATCCAGCCCCTGCCTCCACTTCTCCGGCCCCATCCTGCATCACTCTAAGCCTAGGCTAGGTGCCAGCCTAATTGAACTTCAAGAGTTTGCCAAGTGCACCAGGCGCTCTCTGGCCTCCAGGCCTTTGCATATGCTGTTCCCTCTGCCTTGGATTCCTCCCCACTCCTCCCACCCACCTGGCTAGTAATGGCAAATGTCTACTTAATAAGAAAAATAATTGCAGCTTGCATTTATTGAGCACTTACTTTGTGCTAAGTGTTTCACTAATGTTATCTCATGTAGTCCTCAATAAACTACAAAGTAGTGAAAATGATAGGTGATATGTAGTAGATGCTTACCTTCTACCTGACACAGAATATGCCAGGCACTGTTTTAAGACCTTGAGATCTCTCTCTCTCTCTCTCTCTCTCTCTATATATATATATGTATATGTATATGTATGTGTGTGTGTGTGTGTGTGTGTGTGTGTGTAAGGTGCATGATTCAAATCCACTAATTACAGGCGAAGGATGGGCAGTCTCCTCCCATGTGATTGACTGCCTCTGAAAACCTGTTGGAGGGTCAGCTGTTAGTCGTTTCTCATGGCACAGAAAACAACATAGGTACTAATTTAATCTTTCTAACTCTATGGAGTGAAAAAACTAAGAAGCAAACTCATTGCCATCAAATCAGAATGGACTCGTAGCAGGTTTCCTGAGGCTGTCAATTGCAAAGGAGGAAATTGCCCACATTTGTCCCCATGCCACAGGTGGATCCAGGCTGCCGGAGATGCACTGCCTTTGCTTTAGCCACAGTGCAGCTTCCTGTGAATTATGCCCTCAGAGCCCTCCTCTATGGGGTTTGTTGTTGTTAAGTACTGTTTAGCTGAGTTCGACTTATAACGAACCTACGAACAGCCAGCCAGACCTCTGCCCTATCTTGTGCCACACTCATTATCTCTGACACACTAGAGGCCATTGCCGAAGTCACTGTGTCAAACTATGTTGTTGGTGGTCTTCCTCGCCTTTGCTGACCCACCATCTTTCCTAGAACCATGTCCCTCTCCAAGGAGTTCTTCTTGTTGTGGTGTTGTTAGGTGCCTTAAATATGACGCATAGTGACCCTATGAACAACAGATCTGAACCCTGTGCTATCCTGTGCCATGCTCACACTTCCTGGCACACCAGAGTCCATTGCAGCAGTTACTGTGTCAGTCCACCTGGTGAAGGGTCTTCCTCTTCTTCTCCATCCCTCTGCCTTTCTGAGCATCATGTCCCTCTCCTAGCAACATGCCCAAAGTATGTGAGGTGAAGGTTTATCAGCTTTGCCTCCAAAGAGAATTCTGGCTGCATTTTCCCCAAGACAGATTTGTTAGTTCTTTTGGCAGTCCATGGGATGTTTGGGCTGGGAACCTTTTGTTTAAACCAATTAGGACCTGATGGATGGGCCTTTGTGATTGAAAATTGGTTTAGCCCTCAGGGGCCTGAGGCCCTCAGGCCTGGTATGAAGACTGATTTTCTACAGAGTTACAAACTAAATTGTCAGTTTGCTGTGTTAGGGAGAACATTGTTCTAATTGGTGCAGATTGGTACAGCACTTGTCTGTCAGTTTCTGTACTAAGATAACTTTTGTGTTGCTTGTGATACTGAAAGCTATGCTACTGGTGTGTCAATGCCACAAAGGTTACCCATGGTGGACAGGTTTTAGTAGAGCTCCCAGATTAAGACAGATTAGGAAGCAGGATTGGCCATCCACTTTTAAAATAACAGGCCCCCCCAAAAAAACCAAACAAACCCCAACCCCCCCAAATAAACAAACCAACCAAAAAACCCCCTAAAACACACACCTCTGAAAACCCTATGAACAGTAGAGGAATGAGGATAGTATTAATGGTTGTTGAGCCCAGGTTGGAAGTCAATCACCATAAGGAAAAATAGTGGCAAACATCTTTAATAATTAGAACATGGAATGTACATAGTTTTAATGTTAGAAAACTAGAAATTGTGAAAAATGAAATGGAGTACATGAACATCAATCAATATTTTAGGCATTAGTGAGATGAGACAGACTTTGAATTAGATAATCATGTGATCTACTGCACTGGGAATGGAAAAACAGGAGAAGAATGGTGTTGCGTTCATAGTTAAAAAAGTCTATTTCAATTCTATCCTGAAATATAGTGTTGAGTGATAGGATTATCCATACTCATGTAAGGAAGATCTGTTAATACCATTATTAATCAAATTCCAAGGAATGGCCTTACCTATTGACATGCCCAAAATGTTAGAGACGAAGCTTCACCATCTTTGCCTCCAAGGTACACTCTGGCTGCACTTTCCCCAAGACATATCTGTTTGTTATTTGGTAGTCCATGGGATACTCAGCACTCTTCTCCAGTATCACAGCTCTAAGACATCAATTCTTCTCCTGTAATCATTATTCATTATCTAGCTGAGATGCTCAAGAAGACCATGGCCTGAATCAGACACATCTTAGTCTTCACACTGGCATCATTACTCTTTATCATTTTTGAGAAGTTCCTGACAGCAGCCTTGCCCAATACTATGTCTCCTGATTTCCTGACTGCTGGTACCAGGGGTGTTGGTTGTTGATCCAAGCTTCAAGCCTTTCTCCATCTCTCATGTTAACTATTGGTCCTGCCGTAAGGAGCTTTGTTTTCTTGATATTGAGATGTAATCCATACCGAAGGCTGTAGTCCTTGAAATGCTGCAGCAAGTGTTTCATATCTTCCTCACTTTCAGAAAGCAAGGTTGTCTCGTCTGCATAATGCAGGTTCTTGATGAATCTTCCAATTCTGATGTCACATTTCTCTTCATAGAGTCCAGCTTCGTGAATTGTTTGCTCAGCATACAGATTGAATAGGTATGAGGAAAGGATACAATCCTCATGCACATTCTTCTTGATTTTAAACCATGCAGTGTTCCCTTGTTCCATTCAGACAATAGTTTCTTGATCTAGGTCGAGATTTCTCATGAGCATAATTAAGTGTTCAGGGGTTCCCATTCGTCTCAATGTTAGCCATAATTTGTTCTGATTTACACAGTCAAATGCCTTTGCATAGTAAACAAAGCACAAATAGACGTACTTCTGGTATTCTCTGTTTTCAGCCAGGTTCCATCTGATATCCACAATGATATTCCTGTTGCCACAGCCTCTTCTAAACCCATCTGAACTTCTGGCAGTTCCCTGTCAATGTACTGTTCCCACCTATGGGGTAAACTACCATTACTATTATTATTCCTATGTTATGTAGAAGGGAGCTCTGGTGGCCTGCCACTTGGTTGTTCTGCCAACCCAAATGCAGGTGGCTCAAATCCACCAGCTGCTCCCTGGGGAGAGACAGACACTCTCCTCCTGTGCAGTTTGCAGTCTCTGAAAACCAACGGAACAGTCAGCTATCAGTTTGTTCTGATCAGTGAGTGAGTGGTGTTACACAAGAATAGACTAAAGCACAGAGAGGTCAAGTAACTTGGCCAAAGCCAACAGCCCAGGCTCCCTAAGGCTGTCTGACTCTAGAAGTAGAGTTCACATTCACTTCACCATCTACCTCCTGTGATCCTTCAGGACCCACTCCAGATGCCAGTTTCTTGAGGTGTCAGTCCCTTTCCTCCGAGTTGGTAATTTCTTTCCTCTGAGCTTCCATGGCTTTCTATCCTTATCAGCTCTCACCATCTAATACCTGCCAGCACTTAGCACTCCTTGAAGGATCTTGGGTGGCATAGTTTGCATTCAGCTGGAAGGTCGGTGCTTCAAATGCAGTTAGTGGCACCATGGAAGAAAAGGCCTGGAGATCCGCTCCTGTAGATTACAGCCAAGAAAAACTCCATGGAGCAATTTTATTCCAAAACTCACAGGATGTTGGGATTGATTAGATGCCACACAACACATATGCATTCATGCACTCACACACACACTCACACATCCCTCGGGGAGATTTGTTTGCCAGTCACTGCCCCACCTCCTGTGGACGAGAAACCCCTGGCAACAGCACAGCCCACCAGGTTCACGTCTGTTTCCTCAGTACTTAGCATAGGGCCTGGTACCTCTAGCAAGGGTCCATATATGTTTATTGAATCACTTTATGAATCCTGCTAAGGTGCATTCCTGCTGCAGCTCCCCTTTTTCAATCACAAGAACTGTAAAAACCCACTCAATGCAATAACTGGGGTTCAAAAATTCAAGCACATAAAATCTAGGTTCTCATTTTTGTAGAGTTGGCAAGAAACACTATTTTCTGTCCATCTGAATCGGCATAAAAAGTAAACCTGCTAAGGCATTCTGTGTACAACTGACCTGACACTGAACTGAGAAAGTTCCCAGTAATGACATGGCTGTCACTTCCTAACACACTTATCCGCTTTTGAGAGCAGGTACCGGGCGGAGGTCAGGGGCCCGCCGCCAGTCTCCCTTCAGTCATGTTGCGTCTGAAGTTGTGTTTCTCGTGGGATGAAGAGGATGTCACCACTCCCACATTGTACCCTGCTTTTGGCTACAAACTTTCAAGGGTAGAGCAAGGCTGAAGGTTAAGGACCTGACAGGAGCTGTGGAACCTGGAGGGTGGGAGGGGTTCTGGTTTCATTCCACACATAGTTTCTGTCCTTAGTAACAGCCGTTGCTTGAGCAAACTTCCACTCAATATTTACTTTCCCACTGCTGAGAGTGACTGGTGGTTGGCTGATTTCTCTGGAGATGATGAGGAGATAACAAGATCTGCCCTGCCTTAGAAGGAGCTGCCAAAGGAATGGGGAGATGGGCGGCCCAGAGAAGAGAGATTCCTGAGGTAGGCAAGTCCAGGCTGGCTCCATGGAAGAAGTGGCATTTGTTCTAGCCTCTGCCCTCTGCTGGCCTTTCACTATGATTACAAGGAGCTCAGAAGGCCACATAAACCTCAGCCTGGATCTATCCTTTGAGCAGGTGGACAGTTTGGGGAGAGGTTTTGACAGCTTTTGGGAGATGAGAATCAAGTCCCCATTACTGCACAGTCCCCCCCCGTCCATGGGTGCAGCCTGCGGAGTCTGGCAGGCTGTGAGCTGGGAGATGTGGGTGCTTTTCTTTCCTCACCAATAAAATGTAGATAATGATAATACCTTCCTCCCAGGCCTGTGGTGAAGATCAAATGAGAGAATGCAGGAAAAAGCGTCTTATATGCTATAAAAGGCCCTGACAAATGCTCATTATTTCTTCCTATTCTTCTGCTGGAATTTATCAAACACTTTATGAGCCCTGGAGGTATTTTTCTGCCTCCATTCTGTGTGGCTTCCTCTGGTCCACAGTTCTTCTCGCCTCTCTTGCTGTCCTGTAGGGAAGCAGATAGCACCATGGCGAAGAAAATCAGGTGCACTGAGGTTGGCTTTCGACCCCAGCTCTTCCCAGAGGTCTGACCCAAGCAAGTCACACAACCTCCTTGAGTCTCTTGAAATAGAACCAAAATCCTAAGGCTGTGTGAGGACTAGGTGAGATCATTTGTGCGAAGTCCTTAGTCCTGAACCTAAGTGTTGACTAAAGCCAGCTGTGATGGTGGTGTTCTTGTGACCTCCTTGGTGGAGGAAACCTACACTTTGGCTCTTTGAGTGGCTGGACCAATAAAAAGATCTGCAGGCACAATTTTCCTAGACTTCCTTGTCCTGACATGCAGGAAAGGGGTTGATCAAGAAGCAGATGAGCTGTATCTACATTCATGCTACTAGCCTTTTTGAGTGCTTGCTCTACTCTTAGGACTCTGCTGGGTGACAAGACAAAACAAGTTTAGTTCCCATCACTGGGGCGCTCACACTGCAGTTTGGATGGTATGTAGCCATTCAATCAGTTAGTCAGTCAGTTATCATTTAGCTGCAAGTCTCCCATGCCAGGTGCTGTGCTAGACTCAGGGGCACAGAGCTGGAGTGGGACAAGGAGCCAGAGTCTGAGAGATCTGACTGGAATCCTTGAAGCTCTGTCTCTCTTGGAACTGGTGTTTCCCCATCTCCTGTCACTTGGTCTCAGTCTCCTCACCTGGATGTCAAGGGGTCGGTTGGGTTGGCCCCTAAGCTCCTGACCCACACGAACGTTCCAGAATGCTGAAACAGGATGCACAAATGCCGAGTGACACCCCTGTCTCTGTGCCCAGCCCACGCGCTCACTTGGGGCGCGGGCATCGACCAGCTCAGAGCTCATTAGCGGCCGCACAGCCGTTGCCACATGTCACAGACTCTTAAAGTCTCCATTACCGAGGGCCGTCGCTCCTCTGTATTTTTAGCCTGAATCTGGAGGAGATGGCTGGCGTCTCCAGCAGTTATACATGTCAGGTTCAGCAGTTCCGACAACACCTCAGGCCTCTGGGCGCCTGGCGGCAGGGGGTGGGGTGCTCAGAACTGCTCCTGTGAGAGCCCTGGAGGTGGGAGGTGTGTTTGTGGAAGCCGAAGGTGGGACGTAGGCCCTCTCTGCTCCCAAACCTCTCCTCTACACTGACTTCTCCTAGGTATAACAAACCAGATGGACCCCCACTTGTCAGGGCTACTCAAGACTCAGTGGGACAGCTCCCTGGGGTGAGGCTAGATGATGTCAACTTGGGAGCAAAACCCAGGAGAGTTGAACATCCCCAAGGACCAGCCCTGGGCTCTGGCTGCAGAGAGGCAGTGCAAAGGCCAGGGAAACCGTCCAGCAGGGTGTTGTCATCCAAACAGGTTTCTGTCTCTCAGTAGCCTGTGAGTCCAGGCTCTTCTGCACTCAGGTGAGATCCCCTCATCTCACAGACCTCAGAAGGCTCACAGTCCACAGAGCTCCACCATCAGTGGCCTGGGTGGGGGCAGGCTGGGAGGAAAGACCATACACAGCTTGCCTGGGAGGGGTGGACGTGCAACACAGAGGGGGTGAGGAGGAAACTCATGGGAGGGGGACACCCCCCAAGATGGAAGTGAGACCATGCCATGCCGGCAGCATCATAGCCTGAACTTCCAGGAAGAACAAAAACTTCCAGTAATGACACAGTTTCAATTTCTCCTTCCCCCAAAAGCCATATACCCTCAGACTTGCTAATAGAATAAGATAATAGTAATGAACAGTTATTACTCTGTTAGTCTAAGCCAGGCAGTGTACTAAGTGCTCTCTTTGTGTGTGCCGATTATTTTACTGATTCTTTATGTTCAGGCAGGGTTGTTCTCATCTTCTAGAGGAGGAAGCTGAAGCCTAGAGAGACAAAGCAACTTACCCAAGTTCACACAGCTGGTAAGTAAGCCCGGAACTTCACTCCAGAAAGCAGGCACACACCCCTCTGCTACATGAGTAGCCTCCAGATGCCAGAAATGGAATGAGGCGTGTGCTCACTCAATGGTGACATTTTACTGAGGACAAAGTGAGAAGAACATTGACATGAGGTGTTGCAAGGTTCTGGCTCTGCTGCCAGATTGTGGTTCCGACAAATCCCCCTTTTCTCTGGTCCTCGATGAGGTGGGGATGGACCAACGCCAATAACACATCTGAGTGCTGACAAGATGATTAATAGTGATAAAACAACAATAATAACAGCAGCCATTCTTGAACATTTCCCTGTGCCAGGCACATTACATGTGCTGTTTTATTTAATCCTTACATCTCCCCATGAACGATTCTCCATGAACAGAGAAAAGGTGGCTCAGAGAGGCCAAGCAGGCTACGCAAAGCCACACAGCTCACAGGTGACTGAGTTGGAATTTAAAAGGCGATCTGCTCTAACCACTCCCTTAGTCCACCTCCTGTGGGCTCAGTCCTGGAATGCCTAGATGTTTTGAGAAGGAGGGGCTTGGGGTACCTTTTGTCAAAGCTGAAGACCCCGAGAGTAGCCTGCATTATCTCCCGGAAACACTCAGCTCCTCTGTTATCTACACCAGGGTGGCAGCTTCCTTACTCTGAAGCTCAGGGAGCCCACTTCACTTTATCCCGTCTCATTCCATTCCATCCATTATTGATGCCTCACTTATCTCCATGCCCAATGAGCACTTCCCAAACACCAAATACCTCCCAAAGGTGGAGGATGGGGGGGGGGGAAACTGGCCACACCTTTGCTTCAGCCTGGAGCAATCTGAGGGGCAGCAGTGGGGACACCAGGCATAGGACCCAGGGCTTTCTGAGCTTCCCCACCATACAAGGTCATAAGAACTCATGCTATTTAAAGGAAGAAATGAGAAAAGCAGGCACACCTGATGCCCCCTTTGCAAATCATCCTGGAGTTACTTGCCAAAAAGGAGAAGCAGCCCTGAGGTCTCCAAAGTTCTTGTACCTGAATCCTAGTCTACCTTCAATTTCCACAGGTTGTAAAGAATTTGACATGGCCACTGCATGGGGTGGTTTGGTTTGAGGTATTCCTCTCCTAGAATTATCTCTGATCATTTGGTTTGGTTTTGGGAAGCTTTGTTACCATGTGTGAAATCACCAAATATTAACTATGTACCTACTTTTGTATCAGGCTGCTTAAAGAGTTGTGCCCTGCACAATCCCCTGGGGTTCCATTCACCCTGTACCTAACCCCCTTCTGAGAGCTGATAGTACAGTGAGCAAGGCTACCTTGATCCTGACCTCACAGGAGATGCAGAAAGGGCAAGTGTGGCCAACGCGGTAATAGGAAAGAAGCATGGACTGTGGGGGCCTGGAGAAGCTGACTATCTTTCTAGTCAAAGAGGGCTTCCTGGAAGAAATACCTTCTAAACCTAGAGCTGAATGATAAACAAATACCTCATTGCCATCAAGTCAGAACCTACTCATAATTGATCCTCAAGCGGGTTTTCAGAGGCTGTAAATCACAAGGGAGGAGAATGCCCATCTTTCTCCTGCATGGCAGCTACCAGCCTTTAGATTGATAGCGATACACTTTACCCACGAGGCCACCAGAGCTTTCTGAATGATAAATTGGCAATGCAAATAGGATAAAGAGTATTCTAGGGAGAAGGAAGAACAAAAGCAACTAATTATAATACAAGGTAATATAGACCATAATTTTAATACAAACAAAGCACTGGGAGCTTATATTCATTCAATCAATCTTCTACTCATTAAAACACACATTTATTGAGGATGGTTATGCTTCAGAGTTGGAAAGGTCTTACTGAGAAGATGACATTTGAACTGGGATTTGAAGGATGAGTAAGAATTTTCCAGAGGGAAGAAAAGAAACATTCAAGGAGAGTAAATCACATGAGCAAAGACGTGAGGTGGAGAACTTCTAGAATGTTTTCTGCTCAAAGTTTAGAATGCTTTCCTCAGGCTACCCTTGGTAGCTCTTTGTCTCTAACCTTACTATTTATTATTCATTTTTTAACATGACCTCATCTGTTCATAAGGGTTCAGATAGGAATACTGGATGAATGCCTTCATGAGTGCACAAATGAATGGATGGGTGGAAGAATTAATGCATGCATGAATGAAGGACTGTGAGAGTGAGTAATAATAGCTAATGTTTATTTAGTACTTTCCGTGAGCCAGGCATTCTTCTAAGTGCTTTATTAAATCATTAAATCCTACCACAACCCTAGGAGGTAGGTACTGTATTATCTACATTTTACAAATGAGAAAATTAAGGCACCTGGGGTTAGGAATGTGCCCAAGGGCACAGAGTTAGGACATGGGGGAGCCTGGGTTTGAACTAAGACAGTTTGGCTCCAGAGGATATTACAAACTGGGTTCCAGGGCAAATGCTGGCTGTTAGTCAGTTCCTGTTTCACTCTGACATCTTCTTTCTCAATCTGTAGTGGATTCTTAGCTCCACCTCTTCTAGAAATAGGCTGTTTTTCTGGAGTAGACCTGAGTGTATGTGGCCAGTCTAGTGCTGGCTGAAACAAGAAGTACCTGGGGTCCTACACCCCAGCGCTGAGAGTGGGTTTGCTCCTTCCTTGGGCAGGTGGGATGGGGAAGCAGGATGTCTGGCCTCTACCATAGAATTGTGTGCAGGAGAGGATTGCCCATCCTTCTTGTGCAGAGTGACTGCTCGATTCAAACTGCATGCTTTCAGGACTGCAGTGCAGCTTCTTCCAGTAGGCCACCAGTGCTCCAGAAGTTGTTGCTACGTACCACAGAGTTGGAGCCAACTCATAGCTTACCCTCTGGTGGGTTTTCAGAGTCAGTTAGCCACACGAAAGGAGATTGCTCAGTAGCTGGGGGACTTGAACTGAATGTCTTTGGGATTGTAGCACAGCTTCTTAGTACTAGGCCAGCAGAGCACCCTAGTAGAGATAGCACAAAAATTCTGAGAAAGTCTCTGATCATTGAGTAGGAAGCTAGGAAGTTTGCCTTTCAGGTTGATGATATTAGCATTTTGGAAGAATCCCCCTTCCTGTGGAGTGCATTAACAATTCACTCTGGCTGGTCTCTCACCCAGGGCAGGCTCATCTGTGAAGTACCTCTGATTTCCTAGGAATCCTCTGAGACATTTTGACATTCTGATTGTCACTGCCAATGTGGGCTGAGAAGGAATTAATTGACACGGATGAAACCTTCAATTTCCAAGGGCTGTGTAATAAAATAAAGGTTATTGTATTATTGCAGATTCCGCCACTAATGAGAAAGAACTAAAGACCATGATAATATGGCATATTTGATCCACCTCCCCCCTCAGAAATAAATATACCATCGGCATCAGGTTGATTCTGTCTCATAGCCTAGAGGGCAGAATAGAACTCGTCCACAAGGTTTCCGAGCCTTTAAATCTTTGAAGAAGCACGTTACAGCACCTTTCTCCAGTGGAACAGTTGATGAGTCCCAGGGACCTTCCGATGTGCCTTGCCTACAGGATCAAGCCTGTGACCTTGTCATTATGAGCACCAGGCTCTAACCGAGTGAGCTAAATGGCCAGTTGTGGGAACTCACCTTGATTTCCATAGGCAGCCATCTTGAACTTTAAGGAATTACTATTATTAATATTTCTCAAGAACTTATGCTATATTAGGCATTTTACTACATGAGCTACAGATATTATTTATTCCCATAATAGCTCTATCTCCATGAAAATGAAGAAACTGAAAGATGAGACAAAGTCAACATGACTATTGTTGTTGTTGGTAGGTGCTGTTGAATTGAGTATGGCACATAGCAATGCTATGAACAGCTGACCACAACCCTGCCCTATCCTATGCCATCTTCATCTGTGACAACATGCCTAGTAAGTTGAAAAGTGGAAGCAGACAACGAGATAGGAACTCTTATACATTGTTGGTGGTATTGTAAAATGGTACAACCACTCTGGAAGGCAGTTTGGTGCTTGCTCAAAAAGCTGAACATAAAATTCCATATGACCCAGTTACTCCACTGCTTGGAATATACCCTGGGAATATGAGAACTGAGGCACAAATGGAGACTAGTACACCAGTGTTCATAGCAACATTATTCACCATCGTAAGGAGATGGAAACAGCCCAGATGTCTAATCACAACTGAATGGATTGAGAAATTATGGTACATTCACACAATAGAATACTACACAGCACACAGAAGCAATGATTTTGTAAATTATTACATAACTTGGGAGGGACTGGAAAGCATTATGCTGAATGAACTAACTCAGTCCCACAAGGACAAATATTGTGTAAAACCATTATTGTAGAATAAGTATAAGGATCCAAGGGGAGAAATGGGGGAGTTTAGGGATGAGGGTGTGAGGAGGAGAGGGGGATTGATTAATCATGTGGTTGTACAATTTGATGTGTGAAGAGGTGAGGGAAATTGGAAAAATCTGTTCTGGGAAACAATGTATTATAATTTTGTAAATAAACTGGTACAATTATAATTTAAAAAATCTCCTTGGCGGTTGAGTGAGAATTAAAATTCCTGGATTCCATCAGAGTGAAAATATCAGCCAAATGTGTTTGTATTCACTTTCCAGACTCTTGAGAGATCATCTCTGTTCAATCCTCAGACTCCAGGAATCCCATTTACCCATTCATTTACCTCCTAATCTGTCTTATTATCTACTGCTACTTTAACAGTATGAGAAAAGGTACAGCCTTGACGGACCCTTTCTTGATTTTGAACCATCAAGTGTCTCCCTGCTCTGTTCTGATGACTGCCTCTTTGTCTAAGTATAGGTTTCACATTAGCACAATCAAATGTTCTGGGATTCCCATTCTTCTCAGAGTCAGTCATAGCTTGTTGTGATCCATAGAGTCAAAAGCCTTTGCATAGTCAATGAAGCACAGATAGACATTCTTCTGGTATTCTCTGCTTTCTGCCAAGATCCATCTTACATTAGCTATAATATCCCTAGTACCGCGACCTCTTCTAAATCCAGCCTGCACATCTGGCAATTCTCTGTTGACATATTGTTCCAAACGTTTTTGGTTAATTTTCAGCAGAATCTTGCTTGCATGTGGTATCAATGATATTGTTCAATAATTTCCACACTCTGTTGGGTCACCTTTCTTTGGAATGGGAACAAATATCGATCTCTTCCAGTCATCCGAGACGCTGGGCTGTACGAGGAGGAATGTGACATCAGGATTGGTGGAAGAATCGTCAACAGCCTGCGTTATGCAGATGACACAACCCTGCTCGCTGAAACTGAGGAGGACCTGAAGCGCTTGCTGCAGAAGGTCAAAGACTGCAATCTTCAATATGGATTGAAGCTCAATATCAAGAAAACAAAGATTCTCACCACTGGGCCAATTGGCAGCATCAGTTTGGATGGTGAGGAGATTGAGATAGTTAACAGTTTTAGTTTACTTGGCTCCACAGTCAACACTCTTGGTAACAGCAGCCAGGAAATCAGGAGACTAATTACATTGGGGAAAGTCAGCTGTCAGGGACCTCTCAAGAGTACTGAAGTGCAACGACATCAGGCTGGAGACTAAGGTGCTCCTGATCCAGTCTATAGTCTTTGCAATTACGTGCTATGCATTGGAAAGTTGGACAGTGACTAGGGATGATAGAAAGATAATTGATGCCTTTGAGTTGTGGTGCTGGAGAAGAGTGTTGAATATACCATGGACTGCTAGGAGAACAAACAGGTTTGTCCTGAAGAGGGTGAAGCCAGAATGTTCCCTGGAGTCAAGGATTCTGAAGCTTTGTCTGACATATTTTGGGCATGTTGCAAGGAGGGACTGGTCCTTGGAGAGGGACATCATGTTTGGGAGAGTGAAGGGACGGCACAGGAGAGGAAGACCCTCGATGAGATGGATCAATTCTGAGAGTGGAGTGGTGGGAATGAATGTGTTTGAGACAGTGAGGTTGGCACAGGATAGAATGGTGTTTAGGGCTCTTGTACATAGGGTCGCTATGAGTAGCAAACGACTCTATGGCACATAACAAAAACAACACCTTTGACAGTAATACCATAGGGGGACAGCTTTAATAAACATAACTTATTCAGTCACAATTTAGGAGGCTAGAAGCCCAAATTCAAGTCATGGATTTTAGGGGAAACTGTTATCTATTGGCTCTGGGTGAAAGTCCTTGTATCCTTTTGCTATTTGTGGGCCTGGTATTTCTTAGGGATCTCCATATAGCTTGGCATCGATATTCCCCTGGGTCTAAATGGTGTTCAGTGCAGGGAACTTCACTTTGCTTGTTGCTCCTCTTTCTTGGTGATAGTTAGGTCCCTCCTTCTCTGCTTGCTTTTCTACCCTTTTATGTTTTGAAAGACAAAAAGTGATGTAAGCTATCCCCTTACCTTGGACCAGGGCTGTGACTTGAATAAGGGTGTTGTACAACTAATTAACCAATCACAATAGAAACATCTGGAGAACTATTATATCAATCACATAACTGCCAAATTACATCATCACATAACTGCCAAGCCACTGAAACCACAGCCCCACCAAACCGGCACATATTTAAGGGGAACACAATTGAATCCACGGCACCATGCATCCATACAAAAGAGATCCATCCATCCATTCATCATCTATTCCCCCATCCATCTGTTTACCTGTCATCCATTCATCCATCAATTTATTTAGTCATATACTCATGTATTTATTCAAATAGGGTGCCTCTGACTTCTCTTCCTCGGTTCCTATTATGGAATAGACATTTCCCTGCTCTACCATGAGTGCCTGCTATGACTAATGTAGGCAGCTGAGAGTAGGGAAGGAGGATAGGAAAATATAGCATCAGCTCCACAATTTGTAGAGTCCCTTTAACTTTATAATTTTTGTCTCCTTGTATGTAAAATGGGATGATAATACTTGCAAGGTTGTGAGATTAAAACATGAAAATATGTGACATGCTTTGAAAATATAGTAGCACTGCACAAATTTATGTCACCATCATTATCATTACTAGTACAACATTTGCTGTAACCTAAAACACCCTTACATCTGAGAAGTCAGCATATGCAAAATGAACCATTTCTTATTTTGTTTTATAGAAATTCTGCAAAATTTAGAAACATGAAATTCTGTAAATGGTAATTACTTAAAGTGATGTAATTATTTGGCTTTATAATAGTATATTTCTTTTCCATACTTTTAGAGCTACAGGAAATATTGGGGAGTAGGAAGGAAAGTTGACAATAGGGGTACTTCATGGAACATCTAGTCTAACATTCTTGGCATAAACGGTAGAGACTTTCTGAAGTTAATATTTATCAAGGTGATAATTCAAAGCTCATTTCTATTGATTATAAAGAAGAGGTAGAGGGATTATAAAGGGGGAAATATGCCTGGAAACTTAGGAAATATGCACAATCATATTTCAAGATGGATAGGACCTTCAGTAAATGCAGGTCTTATGAAACACTGTGTATTAGTCAGCTTAAGTTTAGTTATGCTGCAGAAACAAACAATCTCAAAATATCAGAAGTTTCTACTAGAGTCCTGTGGAACACAGATAGTGTCACTAGAGTCCCTGAGTGACACAGAGTAACACTAGTAAAAAAAAGCCAGGTAGCTTGAATCAACCCATAGCATCCTTTGGAGACAGTACTAGTAGTGTCACAGCTTTGAAAATCCAATGGACCTGTACTACTGTGCCCATGTGCGGTTACCGTGAGATGAAATGAAACTGATGGGAACAAACAACAACAACACAAGTCTTTCTCTCTTACACTCCATGTCTGCTATGGGCCAGTTGCTCTGAAAACCAGGTTGATGGAGGAACACATTAGTCCTTAAAATTTCCCCTTGACTTATGTTGGCCGAAGCAAATAACATGACTAAACTTGACGTCAGTTGGTGGGAGAAGTATAATTCTTCTTCAGAAAGGGATGCCCCAAGGAGACACATCGAATAATAATAATACAACTTTCACACATTATACCAGCATGAGAAGGTTATTTGAACATTGAAGTGACTCAGGAAGAGGGAACTTTGCAGGGGCCTATGGCTCCTCTGTTATTTGGTTTAGTGTCTCTCAGTGGGTTCACCTCTTCCTCTGTCACTGCCCACTGACTCTCTGTGCTTTCCCCAAGTCTTGTGGCTTCTGCTTTTCTCTGTCTGTGTTCCTGTTTCCTCATGACTTTGGCTTCCCCTTAATGATCCCCTTGTCCTCTTTCTACCCTATGACCCTTTCACCTTCTGTTCCTGATACGAATTAGCCAGAACTCTTTCGGTTCAGGTGCCAGAAACCAAATCCAAATTTATTTGTGGAGCTTTTGTTTGTTTTTTAAATAAATGAAGGGAGGGATGTTTGTTGGCTCTGTGGTTAAAAATCAAAGGTGGAACTTAACTTCAGCATGACTGAATCTGGGCATCTCAATGACATTCTTGTCCTCGCTCATCTTTTTTTCCTCTGTATTAACTTTACCTTTAGGCGGACTCTGCCGTAATGATGGCAGGATGATGGGTATGGCAGAGGATCCTGATTGCCCTGCGGTAATTTTCTCCTCTTCTTCCAATGCGGTGGAGTTTTTATCTAGCAATGTCTCCCCTTGCAACTACGTGTGGTCTGGGACTAACTTCTTTCTCATGGGCTATGAGCAAAGTGATGTGGATACAAAACAACTGTGAAATATCATCTCACCCCAGTAAGAATAACAACATTTAACAGAACAGCAAACAACAAGTGCTGGCAAGGTTGTGGAGAAACTGAAACCCTTATTCGCTATTGGTGGGAGCATATCCACTATGGAATGCTGTATGGTGCTTTCTCAAAAAGTTGCAAATAGAAATACTATTTGACCCAGCAATTCTACTACTGCGAATATACCCCCAAAAAACCATAAACGCCACCTAAGCAAATATATACACGCCCACGCCCATGTTCACCACAGCTTTGTTCACAATAGCAAAGAGTTGGAATCAACTTAAGGGCCCATTAACGAATGGATAGAGAAGCTGTGGTATAGTCACACAATGGAATACTACGCTGCATTGGAAAACAAGGAACTCATGCAATATTATTCAAAATGGGTGACCCTGGAGGACATTATGCTGAGTGAAGTTACCTCAGTCACAAAAGGACAAATACTGCATAGTGCCAGTGTTGTAAAACGGGACTGACATCAGGGTTGGGGAGAGACTGAGAAAGATGGGATAAATAATGTATATTGCATTGAAACAGATGAGGGAGAGAACTGTTTAAATGGGATATATGGTTAGGTATTATTGTCGTGGCAGGAGTCCAGAACAAAAGCTGCATAGTGGAGTGGATTTGGGGGGGGGAGGATTGTATAACAATGAAATAATTTTACTTTTCAAAGAGAAGAGTGAACTGGGTCAGGGGGAAGGGAGGGCAGGGAGAAAAGTGAAACAACGAATGAATGTAAATCCAAAGTCTGTAAATTTTCATTAAAATTAATAATAATTTAAAAAACAGAAGAAAAAAAAGTGATGTGGGTAATTTATCCTTTTTCCTGCTTCTTGGCTGTTTGGAATGAGAGCCTGATGGTTATAAGGGTAACCGCCAGAGGGGACAGAGTAACAGCACAGAGGGTACCTGGGTACCTGAGGACTTTGATAAAACACAGCTGCTATATTAATTTGCTGTGGTGTTGGAGAAGAGTATGAACATCCCATGGGCTTCCAGAAGAAAAAACAAATTATATCTTGGAGAAGGTGTAGCCAGAGTGCTATTTAGAGGCAAAGATGATAAAGCTTCCTCTCACATCCTTTGGGCATGTTGCTGAGGGGCTATTCCTTGGAGAGAGACATGATGATCAAAAGGCAGAGGGTTGGCAAAGGAGAGGAAGACCCTCAACTAGGTGGATTGATATGGTGACTGCTGCAATGGGCTCTAGTACGTCAGGAAGTGTGAGGATGGCACTGGACAGGAAAGGGTTTAGATCTATTGTTACAGGGTCACTATGAGTCACACTTGGCTTGACCTAACAACACCAATATTTTCATTTAGGCTTTTATGTGAGAAAAATATACGCTTTTTAACTGTTTTTAATTAATTTTAATTAAAGTTTACAGAGACTTTGAATTTCTATTCATTGATTATTGCACAATTTCCTCTCTGCCTACCCCTTCCCCCAGTTCACTTTTCTCTTTGAAAAGTAAAAAAAAAAAATTAAAAAAAATTCTTTCATTGTTATACAAACCGTCCCCCACTCCCAGTCCACTCCATTATCCAGCTTTCATTCTGGACTCTTGTCATGACAATAATACCTAATCATATATTCTTCTTAAACAGTTGTTTCCCTCATCTGTTTCAATGCAGTATATATTATTTAACCCCTCTTAGTTTCCCCGCAACTCCGATGTTAGTCCCGCTTTACAATAGTGGCACTATGCAGTATTTGTCCTTTTGTGACTGAGATATTTCATGCATCATAATGTCCTCCAGGGTCACCCATTTTGTATAATATCTCATGAGTTCCTTGTTTTTCAATGCAGCATAGTATTCCATGGTGTGAATATACCACAGCTTCTCTATCCATTCATTTGTTGATGGGCACTTGGGTTTTTTCTAACTCTTTGCTATTGTGAACAAAACCACAATAAACATGGATGTGCATATATCTGCCTGGGTGGCAGTTACGGTTTCTTTAGGGTATATTCCCAGTAGTGGAATTGATAGGTCAAAAGGTAAAAGCGCCATACTGCCTTCCATAATGGTTGCACCATTTTATACTTCCACCAACAGTGAATAAGGGTTCCAGTTTCTCCACAACCTCACCAGCATTTGATGTTTGCTGTTCGCTATTCTGACTGGGGTGAGATGATATCTCATAGTTGTTTTGATTTGCATCTCTCTTAGAGTTAGGGATTTTGAACATTTCTTCATATGTTTGTTTGCCATCTGAATGTCTTCTTTGGTGAAGTGAAGATACACACTTTTATCAGTTTAAACCACTGCTATTTGAGGGCCTTTGCTACAGTAACTGGAACAATACCTTAATTAATTCACCTCCCCTTCTGAACCTATCACTGTGGTAAAATAAAATCTTCTGATTGGGGGTGAAATGAGCTCACTTACAGTGGGGACTAAAAGGGTGAAGGAGTAGCTAGTGCCCAAGGAATACTGGAGTATTATCTTAGTTATCCAGTGCCACGATAACATAAATACCACAAGTGAATTATTTGAACAAACAGAAGATTATTCTTTCACAGTTTAGGAAGCTAAAAGTCCAAATTTAGAGCAACAGTTCTGTTGGAAAGATTTATCTCTCTTTTGGCTCTAGAGGAAGGTCTTTATCTCCTTGAAATATCTGTAGGCCTTGGAGATCTGAATATGTCTTGGCAACACATATCTCTGAATCTAGGATGTTCTCAGCATGGGAACTCTGGGTTTAAAAACATGCTCTACTCCTGGTTCTTCTTTTTTAGTAGTAGTTAACACCTTTGATCTCTTGCAAGATATAAAGTGATGCAGGCCACACCCTAGGGAAGCTTCCCTTATATCGAATCAAACTATGACCTAGGAAGGGTCTTTCAATCTGCTCTAATCCTCTTACTATTGATTGGCTGATCTCATCTTAACGGATACTTACATTGTCACATAATTTTCAAACCACTGAATTATGGCCTAGCCAAGTTGACTCAAATCTTGAATCAACTCATGAAAGATGTTATCATGGGGGGGGGGGATGTGAAGTAAATTCTAGGCAAGCAAAAACAACACATGTTCATCACACTTGCCTAATTTCTCATTCTCATTCTCTAAATAGGCTTGTCTAGTTGGATTCCCTGATGAATTTTCATTCAATTGACTGCATTGACCCTTCTCCCTAACCCACCAGATCATAGCAAAGGTTACTGGCCTGTGGATCAGTTGCCTCTGAGGTCTAGTCAGCTGTGGCAATGGATCTGGGTCACTCTTAGTTAGTCCTTATGTAGAACAGGCAGCTGTGTTCTCATGTTTTCTGAGCCTCTGCCCATTTCCTGCTATGAGTGGGATTTGTGAATGGCCTTGAGGGAGATGGTTAAGGTAGGTCGGGTTCCCGAGACCTAGGGACTGGAATACAGTATAGTCTTGTGTGTATTTATTTATCTTTGTCCTCTACACCAGAGTCCAATCATCTGCCTCTGCCTGTGGTCATCTCTGCAAAATGAGACAAGGATCATAGTTGGGTCATCTTCACTGCGCCAAAGGCAAGACAAGTCCTTTAAATTTACTGCAAACATTCACTGGGGATAGACCAGAGTGTTTGTTAACTCCAAATGCCAATAAATGTTGATAAATAATGCTATTAAAAATGTATTATTGCTCTGACACTTTGTTATAACATCTTCCCTCTTACTTTCCCCCATGTAACATTTACTTTAAAAGGCCCCAGCCAAAACCAAACACCAATAAAACGACATCAGGTCTCCCAGAACATCTTCATTTCTGAAACATTCAAAGACTCAGCGTGTGGGGGGAAATTCACTAAAATATTCCACTGTTTTGTAAACTTTGTGAAATCGGTGGTGCCTGTGGTTGAGGCCTAACTGCATGTTGAACTTAAAATTTTGAAGCTTCAATTGGTTAAAAATATTGTAACTGCTTCTCAAACAGGAAAATTGCATTTGATTTCCCTCTGTGTTTAACCTCAAGACTGGCAAGAGACAGTCTTCAAATTTCTCCAGCAAATGAAAATCACTTTAGGAATGAGATTGCATATGGATGGTTCCTACTGCAAGGAAAAAAAGAAAATATTCAGGAACAAATACCCATACATTGTTTGCTGTGCCCATAACATGGAGAAAGAAATGATCACTTTTGGCCTGTAATCCACAGCATGAGGGATTTAGGAAAGAGACAAGGAAGACATTCTTGAATATGAGGTTTAGTCACACCTGAACTATTATTAAGGGAAATTGAAATGTCCTGCACTCTATGTTCTGAAAGCCAGCTTCTTGCAAAATTATACAAATTCCTTTGGCATTTTCATGTTGAATCTTTTCCCCACAGAGACTCTAATGTTTTCAAGCCTCCTCTCTCTCCAGTCAGTCTTATAGCTCATTCAAACTAAAGTGTGATTGGTTGCTCTGTAAAGAGTTCCAGTGAAAAGTGGGCAGAACTTTATGAAACGGAATGAGTCAAAATTTGTGAAATAGTAGGCAGTTACAGTCTATTAAATGGAGTGTTGGATGGGGCTAACTAGGTAAAATTTGTTTTACCTGTGATAAATATATCCACTTTCCTTTGTTCAGAAAGCTCTCATAGTCCATTGTTGTTGCTGTGTGCCAAGTCAGAACCAACTCATCATAGCTGATTCTCTAGCAGGATTTCAGGAGGCAGCCACCCATCTTTCTCCCATTGAGCAGCTGGTGGATTGGAAGCACCTGACTTTGGGTTGGTTGACATCCAGCTGGTGGGTTTGAACACGAGCCTTATGGGATGACAGTGCAACTCTTCACTCACTAGGCCACCAGAAGTTCTTGGTGATTTGTAAGAGTTGCAAACCTAAAGGCAGCATCTCTCTGGCAGTTTGAACCCAGCAGCAGCTCTAAGGAAAAAAGATGGGGAATCTATTCCCATGTAATTTACAGCTTCAGAAACTTGTTTGAACAGTCACTTCTAACTGGACGTCAATGACTGACTTTTCCTCTCTCCTGTCCTCTGTCTCTTCCTTTCTTCAGTCCGTTTCATAAATTTCTCTTGGCCATCCACTGGGTTCCATTCCAGATGTTGAAGTATTGAGACAGCAACTTTTACAACAAAAGGAATCAGGTTCAGGAAATAAATGTTTGAATCACATAATTGCTGTTATTGTCAGCTGCCAAAGAGTCGACCTCTGATTCACGGAGACACCGTGTATCACAGATTAGAGCCGCTTCATAGGATTGTCCTGTCTGGAACAGTTTCCTAGGTTTTTCTTCCATTAAGCTACTCGGATAGATTCAAACTGCCAGCCTTCAAGTTAGCAGCTGATGGCTAACCACTTAAACCACCCAGGCTCTGTGTGTCTGTGATTAGCTCTTATTGAGTGCTAGGGCTATGCTAGAAACTTTATATGAATAGTATTTAATCCTCATGACAGCCCAGTGAGGTTGACAAGAAAATGGAAGTCCAAGGCCACACATATTAAATGTGGTACTAGGGTATCAACCCAGGCAGTCTGACTTGAGAGCTTTCTTTCCCAGGTGAAATTAGATTAAAGTGGCATACAGGGCAGGCTTCAAGGGGACAGTGTTCAGAGTGTTTCACTGAAGGGTGGGGCTGAGAGGCAGTACTGAGAGTTTGAGCTTTGGTGGGGAAAGCCCAAGTGGGTTTCCTCTCTTCATCCCTGCCCCCTCCAGCCTCAGGGTCTCCTCCCCCACTGCAGACACCAGAAGCCAGCACCCTGGCTTTATCCCAGGCGTGGCTCTGGTCAGGAAGAGGGGATCTTTTGTGAGTTGCTGGCCTGCTCTCTGTTAATGCCAATTTCTGCCTGCTCTGAGCTGCAAGGGCCAGCAGGCTTCTGTGATCTTGATGGCTAAGAGGTTCTGCCCTAGAAACGCTCAGGATGTGGGACAGAAGTCAGAGTCCGAGGGGCGGGACTGTATCAGTTGAATGGAGAGGAAATGAGGTTTCACAGAGGCTTCATGGGACCCAGCGGCCTTTAAGGCAGGCCCGACAAAGGGGAAGGGAGAGAAAAGTGACATCTAAGGTTACCTCTGTCCCCCAATTTCTTAACTTTCCCACCTCCGTGAATATCAGTGTGGCTTGAGGGACTGCTTCCTCAGAGAGGAGAACGTGGACTCTGACATTCAGGGCTCGCACGTGATTCTGGGAAAAGTTCTCTTCAGTGTTTTAGGATTATGAATCTTATCCTACTTTAAAGCAAGGCCAGAAAACTGGCCTCAAATTCCCCATGAGCCCTAATTTGTGATCAAGTTGGGGTAAACCTGAATAAATGGTATTATTTTAGCAGACTGGGTTCCCATGGAGGTCTGAGCAGAGTCTGTCACCCCTTATGAAGCTGTCATCAGGCTTCCAGAGGGGCTGGGAGTTGGTAGCTGGGCCCAGCATCAGCTTGTCCCAGATATCTCCTGTCTTCCTGCTCCCAAGCTCCTGTCCTTTGCCCTCTGGCTCTTTCAGGTTACTTCCTCATCTGTTCTTTTTGTCTGATTTTGCTCTTCTCCCTCCATTGAGCTGGCTGGGCAGGACAGTCCTCTGGCAGTGGTGACAATCAATTTTCTGCCCTTAATGGGGCTAGACCTTCACTGTGGTGCTTCCCATGGGAGGGCTGCCTTCAGTGCCACTTTTCGGAGCAGCCACAGCTGATGTCCAGGTGCTGAGGAGTGTGGGTCCTCTCCTGGGCTGCTGGCTCCACCTGATCACCCAGCTGCTCTCAGTGACTCACCCAGATGTCCCCAGGGCAATGGTTTAACAGAGTTTCGCAAAAATCATTTCACCTTCCCAAAGCAGCACTTGTCCTCTCTCTTCCTCCCCACTAGGGGCCTTTCTGAGCCACGCTTGAAAAGGGGAGACTCGAATAGGAACAGTGTCACATCAGACTTCATTTCCTTGAGCCCCAAGCCCCTCTTCTTTTGCTTGCATTCTCTGCTCCTTTCTCAGAGGTCTCTTCAAACTCCTGTCACGATGAACACTTCTGACCCCATATACCTCGGAAATGGATGATTTCAGATTAGAGAAGAGGCCTGCAGAGTGGTAGAAATCTCTCTTCTCAAGCTCCAGATTCAACCCTTTTCTGTCCCTGTAGGATGATACCTTCACTGAGAGGACAAATGATCATTTCTCGCTATACTAAAAAAGAAAAGCTCATGTCTCTTCACCCTCCTTGGAAAAGGCAGGTACTGCTGCCCCCACTTCCCTGCTAAACCTCTTCTCACTCCTGCCAAAGCTCCAAGATACCCCTCAGTCAGGAAGAAGCTCAGGCTCTGCCTGGCAGCCATGAACCTGTCAGGGAGCAGTTTTCTCTAGGTTGCTGCCAGGGGTCACCTGGCTGGTAGAGGTCAGGCTTTGTTGCAGGAGTTGAGACAGCAGTTTAGGTGGCCATCAGGTAGGGGCTTTTCTGCAGTCTGGGCAACCTGTGAGATTTTTATCTGTCAGTTGCTTAGACTGTGATCAAATCTCTCAGAGTCTAGCCACTTACTAATATTCACGGAGATGTGATGCGAGCATTCAGACCAACAAACAGTTGGGTCTCATTTCCTGAGTGGTTAGTGAGTCAGTCGAGCCTCACAACCTTGTTGGAGAGAGCTACAATTACCCCACATCAAAAATTCACTCAACTACTCATTGCCTTTGAGTCAGAACTGACTCATAGCTGACCCTCTAACAAGTTTTCGAGACTATACATCACACGGGTGAAGATTGCCTGTCTTTCTCCCGAGGAGCCTCTGGTGGATTCAAAGTGCCAGAGAGGCGCCAGCTTTGGGTTGACAGCGTGACTTCCTATTGACTGTGCCACCAGAGCTCCAGTTAACAGCTGAAAAATGAAGCCTCACAGAAGGTAACAGTGTGTCCAAGGGTACACAGTAAGAAATGGGTGCAATTGGGATTTGAATCCAAATCTGCCTGACTCCAGAGCTTAGTATTGTGAGGCTTTCTTGGCAGGAACCACAGTACCTGCTGCAGCTCATCCTCAGGGCCTCTGGTGGGCACAGCCGTTGCTGGATTCGTTGGCTGCAGAGCTGGGATTGGGGAGGCCAGGTGCCTCTTAGACCCGCTCTAGGGGACTTTCTAGTGTCAAGGTTCTAGAGCCATCTCCTTTCCCTCCATCCTTCTCTTAGAGGCCCCCTAGAATGGAACGCATTTCATAAGGAGATGAAAGGTACATTGTGGTGGGAAATGAAGGCTTTCTCTCCCTCTTGACCACCTCCCTCACCTTGTCATTGGTGACTGACAAGGGCTGCTTTGCCCACAAAGGCAGCAATAAAGCTTTCTGTTAGCTTGTCACCGTCCTCTCTCAGAGAAAGAATGGACAGAGAGACCAGTCAGTGGACTTGACCCTGCCCTTTCAGCAGGTGCCTCCACTTGGCTTCCCAGGGAGCAAAGGAACCCTTGTCAGGGCTGCTGTGTGTTCCTACAACTGAGACACACAGTTAGGATGTCCCTGCACTATCCCCCTGCAGCCAGGATCATAGGATTTGAAAAATTACTCCTGTGGTTGGCAGGAAGAGCCTGGCCACGACAAACTAGAGCTCCCTGACCTGGCACTGAGAGTCCCTGGCATCTGCTCCCACCTCTCTGCCCCAACTGCCATCACAAGTTTTCCCCTTGGGACTGATTCCTTCTAAGACCTATGGACAGGCTCTGAGCCTTTGCATGAGCTATTTCCTCTCCTTTCTGTCTGTCTGTCTGAATCCTGCCAACCCAAGAGGGCTCAGCTCAATCATCACTTCCCCCAGGGAGCCTCCCTTGACTACTTCATCCCACAACAAGAGCCTCTTTCCTCTGAGCCCTCACAGCCGAGCGCTGACTTTTATATTATCTCTCATCCTACGTTAGTCTTGTTTTCCAATTAGCCCGTCAGCCCCTTGAGGGCAGGAGACCATAGGTGACCCCTTTTTGCCTCTCCCAGAGCACTTAGAGAAAGTTTGGGCTTTTTTTGGAACTCAGCCATTTTTTTACTAGTTTACTAATTAGAACTTGCTGGGCTGTGTTCAAGATCTGGCATTTGCGTGTGTTTGCTTGTGTCTAGTGTGCATGCTTTACTTACAGGCTCAAACTCACATCAGATGTGTGTGCTCATGCATAGTCATGCAGTCACATATATGTAGTATGTGTACAATGGTTTTATTCATTCAACAGGAATTGCTGAGATGTTGTCACAAGGCAGGCACTGAGCCAGGTCCTGGGGTTACAGTGGTGAGTGAGAAATGGACTGCTCAGACCCTGAGAAGTGGGGAAGAGACTACTGGGGAAGCAATAGCAATAACATGAGTTAAGTGCCATGTTGTGGAGGCTCATGGCAAGGTCAAAGACGTTAGCCCATTGAAAGGACTTGAGGGAGCAGCAACTTAGAGACTTATTCTCATCCTGTCAGGTGAAGGAAAAAAGAGGAGTGGTCTAGTCCTAGTGAACAAATTCCACAAAGACTTGAAAAATTAAGAGCATGGCAGACAGAAATGGAAACTTCAACAGTGCTAGAGTGTTACCTGTTGCTGTTATGTACTGTCGAGATGAAATCAACCTGTAGCTGACCCTCCAGTGGGTTTTCAGAGACAATAAATGGCACAAGAGGAGATTGCTGACTTTTCGTCTGAGGAGTAGCTTGTGTATTTGAACCATGTGCCTTTGGGTTGTCAGTGTACTATTACCTAGAAGGTGAGAATAAGAGTTTACTTGTGAGAGCACGTGTATATGCACTTATGGATTGCATGGTGATGTCTAAAAGTGGTCGTGTTCATGTGTGCACTTTTGGGAGTTTTGTATGTCCCTTCACACTTTTGTGATTTTAGAGTTTCTGTGTGTTCTGACATGATCTGTGTGTGTCCTGATCCACGTGTGCCTCTTGTATGTCAGTGCATGTCTATGATTGGCAGGCACGCTTGTATGCTGAACCAAAGAATAGCTGGGCACAGGGAGATTCTTGTCTGCATGATTGGTGCTTATTGTGAATGGCAAAAACCTTGCTCAGACTGTGTAATGACTCGGGTAAAGCCCAGGAGCTCAGAGCTCATCTGTCCTGCTTCAAGAAGATGAAGGCAGAGAGGAAGGTACCTGGACTTTGTTAGCAAGAAACATGTGTCCTCACGTCTGAGAGCTAACGGTGGTCTTAGAGATACTTCAAATTCTTTTGGGGTTTAAGCCTAGTTCCTATTGACAACCAGCATCCTGTGATTTGGTCAATTCTCCACTTGCCTGGAAAGCATCTTCTTGAGGGAATCTACCCACTGGACAATGGTTGTTGTTGAGGTAAGGGATCAGAATAAAGGCCATCCCTAGTCCATCCCAGGGTCTCCTGATGGCATCTGCAAAAGTTAGATGTAGGTGCATTTTTTTTCTGGGTAGAGGCTCCTGGCTTTCTTCATGGTCAGAGAGTCAGTGACCCAGGAAATCTAAGAACTATTTATCTGGTCTAGGCTGACATTGAGGGTGTTCGTGTGTATGGCAGTGCAGGTGTGTGCAAGCATGCGGAACTCCCAACCTGCTTCCTCTCTGAGAATATGGTTGGATCAGGATGTCAAGTGCACCCCCAGGCCCTGCCAGCTGCTACCACGGTCAGATTACAGGGGGCTGTCCTTGACAGGGCTAGTAGAACAGACAGCCTATGATAAGGACAGGAGAGAGTGGTAGAGCTGTTGTTCTGGTAGGGGAGGACTGGCTTTTCATTTGGAAGAAGTTCTTGAGCTTGGTTAGCTGACTAGTCCCCATATAGATCCCATCTTTGCTTGATCTTGTAGGTTAAGGCAGGATGGGTGGGTGAGGGATGGGGAGAGGGGGTGAGGGGGATTCACTGGGACACAAGAATTGTGAAGTCCCTTTGTAGACGGAATTGGAGCTGTTCAGCACCTTGGCCAGCGCTCCTTCCTCCCTGCAGTCTCTCTGGCTTCACTTTTTTCTAACCTGCATTCTTACTGTGGGAGAAGGCACTAGGAACAATGCATCCATGTATAAAGTTGTAGGCATTAAGGGAGGGCTACAGGAGGATCAGAGAAGCTTGATGGTGATGAGGAGGGTCTTTCATACAAAGTAAGAGGTGAAGGAGAAGGATTTCCTAGGGCTCAGAGTCTGGGCAAACCAGATAGGAGAGCTCTTGGCTTCAGATCCAGCTAGTTGGGTAAAGAAGAGCAGCCCAGATGGAGATGGAGTGAGGCAAATGAGCAGATCACTATGGTTTGGTTTGGTTTCTCCTGTCTGGAGCCTCGGGCACTGGGATGAGCCAATTTAGGCCTAACTGCCTCCGTCCAGCCAAACTTTCTTTCCCCTGTGGGCCCCCTAAATGCTTTCCACAATAGGAGTTTCCCAAAGACTTCATCCCCCTACCTGCCTCTCATATCCCTTCCTGCATTTGCTGTCCCCTATCACAATGCCCACTAATTCCCTCTGCACACACATGTTGAGGCCAGCAGACCTTCAGTGCTGCCACTGCCTAGAGGACCTCTGGCTCCTAGACATGATGGTCCTCTAGTACCTTCTCTTCCTTCCAAAGAACTTTATGTGAGCAATCAATTAAGCTCATTACATCCTTTCTGTGGAGCCCAGTGCAGGAAGGGAAGAAAGGATGGGGAGGCATGCATTGTTTTCTAAAGACAGTTAGATAGACTTGGCTCTATCCAGGCTGCTCCTGGGGGTATTTTCTTCTCAGATAATCCCTGCTCCTAACCTTGGAGATGGTTGTGACAGAAGCCCAGCTCCAGGGACAAGGGGAGTCTCCCTGGCTTTCTCCCCAAACTGACAAAGGCCTTTCTATGTCACTTGCTGCCTTCAGTTGCTTCTACCCTTTTTCTCCAATCCTCTCTCAGGCCACTTCTGGGACGAAAGACAGAGCACAAAAGACTTGGGAAAGAATGCAGATGAGTCTAGAAGAGCACAACCTCAGGCTGTACAGATAGCCTTTCCCCTGGACGCTGTGCCTGCCCTATTGGTGCAGCAAATGGCATGGAAATGCAGTATGTGTGCATGCAAATGTGCCCAGCCATCCCGCCCACTTCACTGACAGAGGCCCTGGGTAGGGCCTGATCTCTCATGGACTGAGGAACGTTCACAAATGCTCTGGCAGTGAGTGAGGGCAACACCAGGTCCACCTCAGCTGGTCTTGATACCAGTAGGTAGGACCCATGCCCTCTGCTGTGATACTGAAGCTAGGCCCTGAGGTGCCCTCACTGTGACAGTCAGGAGGGATGGGGCCAGAACTGGGGCTCAGAGAAAAGACAAAGGAGGAGAGAATGATGTTTACTGTGTGCCTGTTGATGGCAGGCCCTGAACTCCATACACCATACACGTTAACTCATATCATCCTCTGACTTCCCAAGAAGTTCTTTTGGAAATATGTTCAGTGAGGCACAAGAATAACTAGACCAAGATTTTTATTATCTTAGCAAAATTTAAAAACATAGATCATTTCATTCCCTGCTTATGTCTCTCCCTTGGCTTTCTAGTGCATTTAGGATGAAATCCCTTTTCCTTTCTACAACCAGAAAGACCCTGACCCTCTCTCGTCTCCTCTTTCCCCACATCTTCTCCCCCACTCTGCAGTAGCTACTCAATTCTCTTTCCAGGCCCCACCCACTGCTGTCTCATTCTCAGAACTCTGACATGTGCTGTTCCTTCTACCTGCAACACTTTTCTTCCAAATCTTCAGGGATCTTCAGGGGTCGGTTCCTTCTTGTTCTTTAGATTGAGTGCTGTCTCTTGACGAAGCCTTCCCTGACTACCTGGGCAACAACAGCCTCCCTGCATCCCAAGTTCTTTCCTTCACAGATATTGACAGCATCTGAAAGTATAGTTATGTATTTGTTCATTGTCTGTTTTGCCCATTTGAAGGATGTAAGTGCCTTCAAAACCATGTCTTGTTCACAGTTCTATCCTTTAAGGAACCCAGTTAGTTAAGCACTCAGCTCATAATTAATACATTGGTAGCTTGAACCTATTGGTTGCTCAATGGAAGAAAGACCTGGCATCAACTCCCACAAGATTATAGAGAAAAGGCCAGAAAAGTCTAAGGGCAACTCTACTCTGTCACCAAATCAACACTGTCTCACCTAACAATCTTAACAATAGCATTGTATTCCTCAGGCCTGGAGCTCAGCATGTGTTCACTAAACGTGTAATGAATGAATGACTCCAGAGAAGCATCATTTAGACTCAAGGGGGCAGCTAGAGTCTGGATGTGTCCGCTGGCCAGAGAACTTGGCCACTGGATGACAGGCCACATTAGTTCTGATCGTTGACTTTCTGGGGTTTTTAAGAGAGTCCACCTGGGAGCTCTCATGGCCTAGTGACAAGAAGCTGCACTGCAATCCCATAGGTATGCAGTTCGAATCCACCAGATGCTCTGCTGGAGAAGGAGGGGCAATCTCCTCCTGTACCAGTCAGATCTGATTTGACGGTACACACAAAAAATAATGAAATAAAATATGAAAAAAGATAGTCTACTTGTTAGCCCCTAAGCTTCCTCCCTCTCAGCACAGGAGTGTATGTGAGCACCTTGTTCTCAGACTGCATGAAACCGGGGGGGGGGGGGAGGCGCAAGTCTGCCTGGTGTCCATGGGCCAGAGGTGAAAACCTTGGGATCCCTGACTGCTCATAGCTTTTCTAAGTTTGGGGCAAGCTCAGCAGCAACTCAGGAGCCCACCATGCCTGTCCCCAGGGTTGCAATAAGCATTGCCAGGCAGAGAGGGAGGGGACCCATTGCTCAAGGAACCTGATCTTTTGCATTCACTGACATTCTTGGAGTTGGCATTTACAACCTCAGGGTTCCATTCCAAGGAGGCCTTTTGCATTTGATGTAAATATTATGGTGATGAGAGGCGACATGGAGAATACCCTGTAGGAAATGTAAATCCACCCCCACCAGGCTGGGAGCCTCTCCCTGCTGCTGCTGTGGGTTGTTATTCAGGGGATTGATTCCTCCCAGTTCTGGGGTTAACCCTGAAGAGCCCCCTTCACCCGCAGGCAGCAGGGTCTGAGAGTAACACATTAGTTCTTTTTCCAATTTGCACCAGCACACCCATCTATCAGCGTGGCAGAGCAACTGCAATGAGCCTAGTGGTTCTGCAGCCATTGTTCAGAAAGGATGTCACCTCTGGAGACTCAGGTGGCCCCCAGTTCTGGGGGAGTGGGGTTGGGAGTTTCAGGGACTGGGGATGGGAGTTCCTTGAAGCTAGGTACTCTTCCAATCACTTCCTTAATGACTCCCAGTCTCACTCTCAACAGAGTCAACCCTTGACTCTATGTCTCTCAGTTAACATTGGGGGCTCTCTCCAACTGCAGTGTCCTTTGTGCGCCATGCCCCTGCTCTCATCTCAAACATCACAGGGCATGATGTTCATGATTCCTACCTTGGAGCTGGTACTGGAGCCACTGTCCTGAGATGGCTTCCAGGCCAGGGAAGAAGGTAGCCTTTTTATACTGATAGGTCTTTGATGTGCTGTGTGGCCAGGCATCAATGACTAAATCTCTCTGAGCCTTGGCTTCCTGTATTTTTCGAGGTGGAGTGAAATATCTATGTCATACAATTGTGTTCAGATCCAAAACGAAGGTTCATGTCATGGGCCTAGGATAGCTTTTGGCATAAACTGAGAACTCAGGAAATGGAACAATTGTCATTATTCACAAAGATTTTTATGGGGCATAGAAGGCACCAAGGCTGTTACTATGGAGTCAATGCCCTGGTTCGCTCCCCTCATGCAGTTAAAGAATTAAACCAGGTGGGAGAGACCAGAGGAGGGGATGGCGCCCAAGCTACCAAGGTAGCACTGTGTACAGCAATTTCAGTGGCCTTTGAGAGAGCCGGCTTTATTGCACAGTATAGGGCGATCCTTAGGAAGGCTGATTTTAGAGTTCTGCGTGGGGCCCTTTAGAGAGACCATTGCTGGTCTTGTTCAGAATAATCCTAGTAGGAGCCAAGTAGGCCTTGTTGGACCTCAAGTCAGAGAGCAGAGACTAAAGCATTTATTAGAAGAGGAGGCTGAGGAAAAAAAGGAGGCAGAAGTGAAGCAAAGAAGATACAAAACAAAGATAGATTCATTAAAATAGGTACCTCACTAAAGGGACAGGCCTATCCTCCCCAGAAAGGAAGGAGTAGAGGGGGCTGGTACCACCTAGGTGAGGCTGTATATAATGCTTTCTCATCTGGGCGTGCCTTGGGCTGACGTGTGGATCAGCCGCAATGAGACGCTGTCTTGAAGAGTTCAAAGCTTGGTAGACGGTTTGTATTCCAGTTACTTATGTGACTAAAATATTAATTAGGTTGCCTCCAGGGGTGGTCAGCCTTTTCCACACATGTCGTTATTTGCTTCTTGGTCCTGATGACCCAAGTTTTGCCAGGCATAAACTTGCGCCTCCTCTATCTCATTAGGAAATCCTAACGAGGCCAGATACCAGTTAAATATGCAGAGCTTATGGTTTCTCTTCCTAGCTTTCTATGAACCTTACATGTACAGTGGCCAGTTGTACAATCAGTAACTATCGATTATTTTGAGGTACAATGAGTGTTTATTATTATCAGCAGCAATCCAATGTAGCCTAGAGCTCAGATGCTGGTGTTAGAGGCTGGCCCCTAGATACTGGGCTTCTTCAAGTTTGGGAGTCTTCAGCTAAAAGAAGGTAATGTTAATAAGATCCATGTCAGATGTTTCCAAGAGTAAGTGGCATAGTGCTTGGCACATAGCAAGCCTTCCATGCACTTTATCACAAAATTTATGTGTGGCATCTTGGGAAAGACTCCAGACTGGAGATCAGAAGGCCTAGGTCTGATCCACTTCCGTCTTGTCTTTACCCTGAAGCCTTGGGTAAGGCTTCTGCCATGATGCCTCTGTTTCCTTATCGAACAGGGTCAATGCCTCTGTTTTAGATTATCGTGAGGAAAGCACATTATTTGGCATGAAGGGAATGTTCAGTATTTTTATGATGAAGAAATAAATGCAGTAGAAAGACTTGAATTTGGAGAACTTGAATTGGAATCCCAGATATACCATTTTCCTCCCTGTGGTTTGGGGCAAGTGACTTCACCCCTCTGAACCTTGGGTTCCCCCAATATAAAAATAATATGGTAATCTCCATCTCCAGCATTACTGTTAAATAGTTAATATTATAATGTCTTCTGAACCATAGTGCAAAAAACCCACCAAATAAACCATAGTGCACTGTGCTTATTCAAGTTTAATATTATTTTGCACAGAACTCTGGGATGGAAGTTATGAGGACTGCAAAGATATGCAAAGTCTTTGGTTTTAGCTGTAGAGAAATTGTAATAAATTTGTGGAGAGAAAGCACAAGAACTACACAGAGAACTCCATCCATTCATTGATTGTACACATATTTACGGAATGCCTCCCAGGCACTAAGTATGAAAGGTCTATTGGAGAGTTTTGGTCAGCCTGACAGAGGGGCTTGACTTGAAGGCCAGGCTAAGAGCCAAGGTCCTGGGTAGACAGTCCTGGAGAGGTCTGGGAAAGCTTGTGTGTCACCTATGCTCTTGAATTCCCTTGTGGGAAAGACCTCTGATGCGCTGAGTCACTTCCCTCAGTCACTCTCCGAAGGCTAAGTGTTCAGAGTCCATTGTAGGGTGAGCATTTGCATCAGCCATTCAGTGGGTGGCCTCTCCCCAAAGGTCAGTGGCCTATCTGGCCACAGCAGCTGACAGCCACAAAAGACCTGCAGAGAATCCAATCTAATGGAGTGGCAAATGCTCAAGCCTCTCTTCCTGGGAGCAGGAGGGTGAATTGCAAGGTGATTTTGCTGCTGTCACAATCTCCCTTTAGACACAGGCTGTCCTCGAGGGCAAAAATAGCAGCTTCAGAGGCAAGAGAGTGTTGTGACATCATCCCCAGGTTCAACTAGCAAATCCCGCTCCAGCCGGCTGATCCAGCCTGCACCTTGGAGACTTGGGCCAAGGTCCTAGGGGATGGCTTTGGTAGCCTCAGGCCCCTGTCAGCCTGCTGGCCCCAGTTCTGCACTCTATTAGCAAAATCCTTCCCTCCTGGTTGTTTATCTACCAAGTGAAGAGGAGGATGTGTGACACTCAAAGATGCACTGTGAATGGACCCAGGCCCACCTCCGGCTCCCCAGGACTGAGTGCTGCAGACCTGTGGGTAGCCTCTCTGGACCAGGAGCAAATAGTCTAAGCTGGAGATGTTGAGGATGGCACCTAGCCTGTAGGCTAAGCAGAGACTGGGGGAAAGACCCTCAGCAGTTCCTGGGAAGTAGGTGGGAGGAGAGTGGTTTATCCATACGTGTGTGTGTGTGCGTGTGTGTGTGTGTGTGTGTATGCAGAAGATGGCAGAAATGGGGACTACACAGCCTCCACTGATTAGAAAGAGTTTTGAAATTGATAAATTACTTTGTATTGGGGCAAAATGATTTGACCAGATTTCAAATGTCTCAGAGAAGGGAAGCTTCTCTTGGGCCAAGTATTGATTGCATTTAATAGAGCTGGGACTTTCTCACTTTAAAACAACAAAATAAACATCTAGGAGAAGGCTCTAACCAACCCCCTCTCCCTCGCTCTCCTCCTTCTTTCTAATAACAGAAAAGAATTCAAAGACCCAAAGCTTCCTCAGAACTAGGGCGGGAGTTGGGGCAGAGCTAATGTGGAGCCAGGGAGTTCCTTGGGGGCAGCTTGATGGTAGGGGGGCTCAGGAGAACAGAGGGCACTGGGTTGGTCCCATTCTTCACAGATCGATTTTTGCCAACCAGCGACTGTTGGAGCCTTTGATAAATCACTAACCCAAGTGATGAATGCCCTGAGGCTGGGTGGGGTGGGGAGAAAGATGCTAGTCTGGGAAGCAGCCCAAAGGAAGAGAGGGTGAGGATGGAGGGCCGATAGGCAGAGGGAGGCAGTCAACGCTGAGTTCTAGAAATTCTATGAGATCCTCCTAGATAGCTAATCCTGGGCTTGTCTCTCAATATGATTTGACCACAATCATTAACTTAACGGCACTTCAAAATTCATTTTCTGTTTGTCTCTCATCTGTCTCTTGCTGTCTGTCTCACTGTCTACCTCTTTATCTGGCTTCCAAATGGACTCTGATGGTTTCCTCCCAGAAGAGGGTTCCCTTGGGTCTCTTGGAAAATGTAAAAGAGTTCGGGGAAGGCTGGTCACAGGTAGGGACGTGGTGGTGGAGAGTAGGGGGAGATGGGAGAGGTGGAGTCCAGCATGGATGAGGGGGAGGCTGCAGGAGGAACCCAGGACCAGCAGAGAGCAAAGGGACCCAGGAAGACAGGTCTGAGTTTGTAGAGCTCTTCTGGCCAAAGAGAAGCTTTTGTAGGGAGTCTCATTCTTCATAGAAGAAAAGGTCATTGTCATGTGGTTCCCTGTATCTTTCCCCAAGGAAGTGAAAGCAGAGACCTGTCTTAGCTAGACTCCCTGAAGAATAACAGGAAGACAGGAGAGGGAGAGACACCAGTCCACTCAACTGATCTCTCATCATGGTGAGAGCCTGAGGGCGGGGGGGGGGGTAGCGGGAGTCTGCTCAGAGTGACCTTGGGCATATGACTTAGCATCACTCCCCTTCTGGTTCTTTGTTGATAAAATGAAATAATAGAATAGGATTGCAGGAGGTTTCTATTAATTTTTTTTCTTTTTCTATATTGTATTAATTTTCATAAACATTTACAGAGATTTTGGGTTTCCATTCATTCATTGTTGCACTATTCTCTCTACCCTCCTCCCAGTTTGTTCTTGTCCA
>NW_006399845.1:8748159-8815878 GCF_000299155.1 Elephantulus edwardii | reverse complement strand
CCTCGCCAGCATTTGTTGCTTGCTGTTCTGTTAAATTTTGCTATTTTGACTGGGGTGAAATGATATCTCGGTTTCTATTAATTTAAGATCATATGTACAGAGTTATATACAGTGCCATAACAAGCGCTCAATTGAACATTCTTGCACTCCCTGGTAGCAGCACGGCTGCTTCTGAAAGCTCAGATGTGTCAGCCATTTATTTGAGAGTCAAAAAAAAAAAAGACTCTCAAATGTGTGAGGGTGGAGATCCCAAACCACCAATCTTCAGTCCAGGCCGTATCCTATCTCCTGTCCCCACTGTCAGTGGTGATGCTTTACAGCTTCTCTGTGAAGACGGCTGGAACCCAGCCCTGAGATGCCTGCCAGCGCCCTGCGTGGGCGTCAGCCCCTGCGAGCTGGGCTTTGCTCCTTGCTCCCTCCGCGAGGCTGCTTCCAAGCGCCTGAGCCCCTCGGCCCTGTCCATGGTGCTAACCCACATCCTAGTTGAGACTTGCCCACTGTCCAGAGCCATTCATTCCCTCTTGCCCCCCAATTTTAACAAACCTCTGAACATATCCTCCAGTCACCAGGAATGAATTCTGAGCTCACGTTCTGGAATGCTGCCAGGAAAAAGGAAGCAGTGTTAGTATAAAGAATCACACAAAAGGCCGCAGGTAATTATGTCTCTTTTAAGCTGCTAACAGGATTGGCCGTTTGATAAATGGGAGGATTTGAGGCTGTTTTGTCACTGACAAGCTGTTGTAAGATCATATTGGAAGCCGAAGACAGTTTATCTTCATGTGTGTGGTGGAGAGAGGGGAATTCTCCGTGGATTTTACACCCTCTTCAAATTAATGTGATTTCCTAGGCTGGTCCTGTGCACAGGAGTGAGTGATCTTTATGACTCACCCCTGATTAGATTACCTGGCTCAGCAGCTCCCTCCAGCCCCTCTGAGTGCCCTCACCCTCCAAAGGCCCCTCCCTGCTCCCATTCCTCCCCCCTCCTGCCACCCCAGCCCCCCTCTGCCCTGCCCTGCCCTGCCCTCCCCGCCCCCAGCCCTTCTCTCCAGTCCTGCTGTTGAGCGAGCCCTCAGCTCAATTACCGCTCACAAGCCCAGAGGCTGAGGGATCTGGTTTCTTCAGTTTCTCTTAAGGGAACAGGAGAGAGGGAGGTTGGGTGGGAAGAAGAAAGAAAGAGTCAATAGGAGAAGGAGGGGGGAGAGTAACAGAGGAGAGAAGAAATGAGACAAAGGAGTCTCAGCAGAGAAACAGAGAGCTGAGCTATGGTAAAGAAAAGAAAGGAGAGAGACAGGGAAAAGTAGCCAAGGAAGAGAAAGGATTTTTTCCCTTTCATTTCCAAAACATTGTTCTCCACAGGCCCCACAGTAGCCTTCTTCTCTGAGGCCCCAAATTAAGCAGGTCCCCTGAGACATTTCTTATCAGATAACTACCTCCTTTTTGTTTTATCTTTTACAAAGCACTTAATATGATTATCTTTTTAATTTCATGTGTGCTTCTTTAATATCTACCCTCACCCGCCCCTAAATTATAAAACTTATGAAATCAGGGGTCATGTCTGCCCTGCTCTCTGGATCCTAGTACCCAACACTTAGTAGGTTCTGATAGGGGGTTATTGACTGAGGCAGGATCAGGTTGGAATCTGAAGGGGTGGGCCTAGCTTGCCCCCCCATGTAGAAATCTGTAGATCAAGGGGAGGGGAGTGGCCCAGGGCTGGATCCTAAGGATGCCATCACTAGCTGTATTGGAGGAGACATTTTTGGAGAAGAGAATGCTTTGGTATCTTTTTTGGAAAGAATTGGTCATCTTCCAGGACGGAGCTTCTCAAAATGTGCTTTGTGAACCACTTACATCAGAGTCCCCTGAGGACCTACATTTTCACAAGTGTTCCACGTGATTTTGATGCAGCAAAGTCTATACTTTGGAGACATTATCCTGGGGAATGTGTGAGCTGGAGGGTCTCCAAGGATGAAGTGGAATGTTCTGTGTGTGTGTGTGTGTGTGTGTGTGTGTGTGTGTGTGTGTGTGTGTGTTGGGAAGGGTAGTGGTTGAAATACCTGCAGTAAAATGAAGAAGCTAAAATCTGTGATTGCCAGCAGGTGTCATCTCAACTCTGCTAGCTACCTGTGAGAGAGACCCAAAGTTTAAAGAAAAGGGCAAACCTGCAGGGAACAGTTTCCTCCCCAGCTCTGCCAGGACCCTTGAAGAAGAGGACAGCAACCGATGTGAAAGAAAGAAGGAGCCCCTCCCTACTCCATACCCAAGAGCCTCTGCTCCCCCACTCATAGAAGTCTCCACAGCTGGTAAGTCACGCCTTATTTACCAGGCAGGCTGTGCACCCACCCCCAGGCCCCAGGCCAGGCCTCCTTCTTCTTCAGGAGACCTGTCCCAGGCTTCTCAGCAATGCGTGCTCTGGGATTGGCTGTTAGCCCAGCATCTCTCTCTCTTTCTCTCTCTCTCTCACACACACACACACACACACACACACACCCCAAAATGTCACAGACCAATTTGGCAAGGCCTTTACATGACACCTGAAATACAGTTGTGATGATAAGGGACAGTGTGTCTGAGTAACCCAGCAGCTTGAGTCTGTTTAAGCTGGCCCTCAACATGGGCCCAGAACAGCTCAGGGATGAAAGGCAAGGGTCAGCCAGTTTAGAAAGAGAGCTCACCTCTCCCATCTCCGACTCAAGACATGCCCCAGCTATTGGAGCCTTCCTTCAAACCTCAGACACTGCCCTCTTCTGCCTAAGCAGCCTTCTTACTCACTGTTGCTCTGCCTGTGGGGCTCTTCTGTGTTCTTCATCCCTTTTACCTAATAACCTGCCCTTCTTGGTGGGCCTCTCCAGATCCCTGACTCTTTACCTACACAATTTGCTCCAACACAATGTTCTTGAGCCCCTATTATGCCAGGCATGGTGTTAAGTGAAAAAGTGTCTCTCCTATCTTAGAGGCTGCAACCTTATACGAAGATTGAGAGTTGTCAAATAATTATTTAAATTAATATAAACTTAAAATTGTGACAAGCACTATAAAGGAGAAGTTCAGAGTGACAAAAATGCATGACACCACAACAAGCTAAAGGTAAATAATCCAATTGAAAAATGGGCAAAGGATATGACCAGACACTTGACCAAAGAAGACATTCAGATGGCCAACAAACACATGAAGAAATGTTCAAAATCCCTAGCTCTAAGAGAGATACAAATCAAAACAACTGTGAGGTATCATCTCACCCCAGTAAGAACAGCAAAATTTAACAGAACAGCAAGCAATATATGCTGGCGAGGTTGTGGAGAAACTGGAACCCTTATTCACTGTTTTTGGGAGTGTAAAATGGTGCAACCACTGTGGAAGGTGGTATGGCACTTTCTCAAAAAGTTGCAAATAGAGATACCATGTGACCCAGCAATTCCACTACTGGGAATATACCCCAAAGAGAGTATAACCGACATCCAAGCAGATATATGCACACCCATGTTTATCGCGGCTTTGTTCACAATAGCAAGGAGTTGGAAACAACCTAAGTACCCATCAACAAATGAATGGATAGAGAAGCTCTGGTATATTCACACAATGGAATACTATGCTGCATTGAAAAACAAGGAACTCATGCAATATTATTCAAAATGGGTGACCCTGGAGGACATTATGCTGAGTGAAGTATCTCAGTCACAAAAGGACAAATGTTCCATGATGCCACTGTTGTAAAACAGGACTGACCTCAGGGCTGGGGGGAGACTGAGAAAGATGGGTTCAATAATGTATACTGCATTGAAACAGATGAGGGAGAAAACTGTTTAAAAGGGATATGTGATTGGGTATTTTTGTCATGATGGGAGTCCAGAGCGAAGGCTGCATAGTGAAGTGAATCTGGGGGGAGGGATTGTAAAACAATGCAAGAATTTTTCTTTCACTTTTCCAAGAGGGGGAGGTTGGGAGAGGAGAAAATTGCAACAATGAATGAATGAAAATCCAAAGTCTCTATAAATTTTCACTGAAATTAATGATAATAATAGTAATTTAAAAAAGAATACATGAAAAAGGGATTTGGTCACATGAAGGAGGTCAGGAATGGCTTCTTTAGAAGATATAATTTCTCTGAGATAGAGAAGGTTCTGTAGATCAACAGTGAAGGAATGTTCTGGAGAGAGGAAACAGCATGTGCAAACGTCCAATGGCAGGAGGGAATGTGGCTTCTCCAAGGAACTGAAAATCCAGGAGACTTGAGTATGTAGAGTGAGCAGGGAAGCGAGAAGAGACCAGAACACAGAGGGCCTTGTCTGGTGAGAGAGGAATTTGTTTCTTCATCTAAGACCAAAGTGAATAAACATTGAAGAGTTTAAACAGCAGGGGAGTGGGTACAGGCAGTAGTGTTATGATCCGAACTGCATTTTGAAAAGGTCACTGAAGCTTCAGTGTGAAGAAGGGAGGGAGGGGCTAGAATGGAGGCAGAGAGACCAATTAGTTGTTCTTTGCTGCCAGTCCAAGCTTGGAAGACAATGGTAGTGGTAGAGATCTAGAGGAGTGAACTATTTTCGAGAGAAAAATTTCAACCACAACCACAGGATAGTGACCAAATCAGGATTACTGCAACATTCACACCTCCCTGTGACTGTTGGCCCTCTGAAATGTCCAGTGAGCCATTCAGCCTAAGCCACAAAAGGAGGGGTTTCCAGGCCTCCCTGTACTCTTGCTCCCCTGTCTGCTCACATTCTACGTAAGAGGTTTGTCCATATGTTCTTCACTCCAGGCTGGAAGGCTTGGCTGGACATGCTCTCTAGGAGTGGGTTTCTCTCATAGCCCCTGTACTTTGCATTCTGGGAATTGTAGTTATGGAGCAGGAAAACTGGGCCTGCTCCTGACTGTGGGTCTGGCAGGCAGCCTGGTTGCCATGGCAGCAGTTGGGCAGGAGCCACCGAACCATTTCATCCACAGCTCTGCTGGCTCTGAGAGCCTCCCAGCAAGAAAGCCTGGGCTCTTGGGAGGAAAGGGAGGGAGGAGAGGGAGGAAAGGGAAAGGAGGGAGGGGAGGGCCTCCTGGGCCTTCTCCACAGGCCTGGGCTGGGCTTTGCACTGCTTTGGGGCTTGTGCACTGGGTTGGGGACTCATTCATCCTCAGAGCAGGACTCCAACACAGCTAGGTGCCAGTTCCGCTGCTCTATTCTTGTCAGTCAGACCCATAGACTCATCTCTGTGGATGCAGAAGCCTGCACCAGACATGGAGAAATAGGGAACAGCCCTTCCCCCTTGAGACTCAGAGCCTGGGTAAAACGACAAAAAGGCCTCCAAGAATTACTCAGAAAGCAAAAATCCTTGTCCATTTTTCCTCCAAAATGCTCTAAGAATCCACTCTCTTCTCTCTATCCTTTGGCCACAGTCCTGATTCATTCTACGTCCCCTGGAGAAGTCTTTCTAAAACACAAATCTGGTCCTGTCACACCCCTGCTTAAAATTCTTCAATGGCTCCCCTTTGCCCACGGCTGGATCAGGTCCAGGCTCTCTAGTAGGATCATTCATGGCCTTTCAGCTTCTGGCCTGGGGCTCCCTGTCCAGTTTAGCCTCTTGCCTCCCACTGGCCTTGGTCACCTGTGTATCTCTGACCCCTCTTTCACATTTCCTGCCTTTGCACTTGCTCACCTCCGCCTCTTGTGTCCTTCCCTCCCCCTTCCAGACTCTGACCAACCCAGCTGAAACACCTCCTCCTCAGTGAAGTCTTCCAAACTCCTTCTCCATCAAGGGATGAACTAATGGCCTGGTGCGTTCTGTTCCCAGAGCACTTTGTACATCCCTCTCAAGCACTTATCACCCGTGTTGTGATTATTGTCTCTCCGTAGCTGGCTCTCCCTCTCTCTCTCTCCAGCATCTGAACCACCCCTGTGCTCAGTGCCCAGCACAATGTCTGGCACAAGGTAGGCACTTGATTAATGGTGAATGGAATTGAATTCACCAAAGAGACTATTTGGGCCCTTGCCACTCTTTCCCTGTCTCCCTCCCTGGGCTGCTGGCCTCCTATTTCTGGCCCCTTCTCTCTGTTTTTCCCTGGGGACCACACACCTCAAAATGCATCCCCTTTTCTGACTGGCAGGCCCATTGGAGCAGAGCCTTCTATTCTGGGCAGGGGTGGCACAGCCACCTGCAAGTCTCTCTGTGTTACTGAGAGTACACATCAAGTTGCACCTGGTCTCTAGAGAGAAGATACCCCTGCTTTCAATGGAGTCATGATTTATGGACCTGGCTCCTGGAGCTGAAAAAAACCAATTAGGATTCCCTGTTTCTCCTCCTAGAGGCAGGATAATTCTAGGGAAGTCCTTTGTCCCAGGTAAAAGCTCTTGGTACCTAGGTATTATTATTATTATTATTATTATTATTATTATTATTATTATTCGGTCATTTGTCGTACTTTTTCCTCCCTCCATTTCCCCCCCTCCCCCAGTACACTTTGCAATGCACCTCTTGTTTCAGATTGTTGTCATACAAATAATGCCCAAGTATATAGTCCTTTTGTACTGTTCTTCCCCTCAGCTGTTGCAATGCAATGTTCATTATCTATCCACTCTTTTTCTGTTCCTCACTTCCTCCCTGCCAGTCCTATTTTATATCAGCAGTGTTATGCAGTGCTTGTCCTTCTATGACTGAGCTATTTCACTCAGCATAATGTCTTCCAGCCTTATCCAAGTTGTATAATGTTTTACAAGTTCATTGTTTTTCCATGCTGTATAGTTTTCCTTTGTTTGAATGTTCTGTAATGTTTCTATTCATTTGTTTGTTGATGGGCACTTAATTTTCTTCTGTCTCTGTGCTATTGTGAATAATGCAGCAATAAACATGGATGTGTATACATATGTTTAAGTCATGGCTCTAGTTTCTTTAGGATATATTCCCATTAGTAGAGTTGCTGGGTCAAATGTATTTCTACTTCCTACTTTTTGAGAAAGCATCAGACTACCTTCCACAGTGGTTGTATGAGGTACCTGGACTTTAGTCCTAAGGCCTTCGTGTATCCAGCAGCCCAGATACCACCCTGCCACCAATCACCATCTCGCTGCATTAGAAGAAACATTTTTCCCAGGTTTCATTCATCTCTGATTCTCATTTCCCCTTCATAATAGGAAGTTAAAACAATCCTGACTGTCCTAGATCACTCATACATTTGTACCATTTACATAGTCATTCTACAAAAATGTGTTAGGTCCCTGCTGTGGCCAGGAAAAGTATGGTGCAAATGGCTGATGTGCTTGGCTGCTAAAAAAAGATTGGATGTTCGAGTCTACCCAGGATACTTTGGAAGAAAGTCCTCGCAATGAGAGTCCAGAGAAATCAGTTACTAACCATTTTATGAATCATTTTATGTAGATACACATGGCAACACCATGAGCCTTGGGCAGGTGCTAGGGTCATCATTAAGTCAAATGAGAAAGGAAGGATTACACTGAGCAGAGGAGCATCTTGAAATGCTTCCAGGGAGAGGGAAAGACTATTAAGTGCAGGCTGGCCAAGCTGAGGATCTTGATATTTACTCACTCAATGAATATCTTTCTGTGCACTTATGACCTGGAGAATAAGCATGAGACCAACCTAGGCCCTTCTTTTACTCAACACTTGCTTTCAGGAAAACACTGCATATTCCCTCTACGTGACTGTGAGAGGGCTGGAGAGAAGAATGGGGGCTCTGGAAGCAAAACCAAAGGAGTCCTTTGAACCCAGTGCAGGTGAAAATGAGTGGGCAGAACTTTTGTAGAAAACTGACTGGGCTAGAGCAGAGCAAGAAACCTCCCCAGATTACAGTATGGGGATTGGGGTTTGGAGCAAAGGACTCCTGCACAGAAAAGTTGAGAGATGGAAGAAGGACCAACTACCTAACGAGTGGAGATTGTGGTGTGTTTCCAGGGAGGGAGAAGGAGGCTGTGATGCTGCTACTTCAGCCCACTCTCCACCATTCATCCTCTCTGTTCTGGAGGCGGCCGGCAGAGTCTAATCCAGGTGTCAGTCCAGTGAGGCGGTGGAGAGGGCAGAGTCCACACAGCAGCTGGCTCAAACTGTTCTCACTGCTACCCCTACTGCCAGCCCACATTCTGGAACCCTCAGAATCTCTCTCTGCCCTCTTAGCTGCGGGGTTGGGGGTGGGGGATGTCAGGGTCTTGACTGGAGGAATCCAGATACTCTGTCTTAGAGAAAGATAAGAGGTGGTAGAGAATGGGGGATAGGGTGAGTGGGTGGAGATTCATTACTCTACTAATCCTTGATATTTCCGGAGGGGGCGGAGGGACAGCTGGCTTGCTCTGTGAGCCTTGGGTTTCTTCCCCCTTCTATAAAATAATGGGGTTGGCGTCCTCAAACTCTAAGGGTCTTTGGCTTCTGTTCCTTCTGCTGTTGGAACAGGGAGGTGGTAGAGGGAAGCTCTGTAGAGAAAGGCTGGCTCCACCCTCTACCAAGGGACTTAAATCTGCATCTATTGACATTTCTCAGGAAGACCTCAGTGCTGATGGCATTTCAAGGACTTGCTCCCCAACAGAGCAAGAGGCTCAGGTCACACAGACGAACCTCACATTACAAATAGCAGCAAAGTACTATATTTTGGGGTTAATCGTCAGCTCTCTCAGAAGCCTAAGTCCTATCTTGAAAAGGCTAGTTGAGGAGAAGTGAGAGTGCTGAAGTCACCAAACCTCAGTCTCTCTAGTTATGAAATGGAGCCTGTAATCTCTACCTTTTCAAAGAAAATTTTGTGAGCTAAATGTGAGAAAAAAGGGTGTCCTAACCTGTGATTATTGCACAAGCATGGAGGCTCTAATAGAAACATTGGGGTCTGGGGGTAGTTTAGAAGAGATTCACTGAACACAGAGACTACAGGAACCAAGTCATACTCTGGAAACTTCACAGACTGGGATGGTGGGGAGAAGGCAACATAAAGGGCCCAGGAAACCCCTGATGTCTCACGTGACACTGACAAAGGGCTTCAGAGATGTGGACAGTGTCAAAACCAGTTTATAAAAGGAAGGTGTGAGTTTGTCTTGCTCATTTTACTTTTCAGTCTCAGGCCAAAAGAGAGATGAACTTGAGAGGCCAGGGCTGTGTTAAGGAACACAGTTTAAGAATCTGAAGAACTAATTAATCTTAGTTCTGCTCCTTGAATACTGGCTGTGTGGCTTCAGACAAGCTGCTTAGCCTCTCTGAGCCTTATTTATAAAATGAGGGGGCAGAAGTAACAGTGAATACCTTGCAGGTTGTTTGGAGAATTAAAGAAGTTCCTGTTTGTAAAGGAGTTCATGGGTGGCACAGATAGTAAAGCTGGAAGGTTGGCAGTTCAAACCTATCCAGAGGTGCCTTGTAGGACGCTTGGAATCAACTCAGAGGCAACTAAATAACAACCTTTCTAAAGTTGTTGGTACAGAGTTGCCACATAACAGGTGCTAAATTGATTTGCTGGGTTGGCATCAGTTCTCAGAACAAGAGGCAGCTTGACTCTCACTAAAAACTTTTTCCATCTCTAGTCAACCTAGTCCATAAAAAGGGACACACACTATACTAGGTTTTCATGCTTTATTTGTGTACCAGGCACGCAATGTGCACCTGCTTGTTATGGTGAGAAAGAGGGAGAAAACTTGATTTCAGGTCAGAAGCCCTAACTTGCTGATTATGTGAGCGTGAACACCTTAGTTCCCCTTTATGAGCCTCGGTTTTCTCATCTTTGAGGGGAGGAAATTGTCCATCTTTCTCCTGTGGAGCAAGATTCAAACTGTGTGCCTTAGGGTTGGTAGTGCAACTTCTTGCCACTAGACCACAGAGCTCCCTGTTGTAGAGCGATACTAAAACCCATTAGATGAATGAATGGTTGAGGAGGATATGGGTATTCACTTTGTTCCATAGTAACACATAAACATTATTTCCTAGAAACAAGGTGGGAAGAAAATGGCCATAATTAGCTGAGAGGTTCATGTAAGCATTCTTAAAGGTGGGTGAATTTGAGATTATTAATCTGATGTGGTGCGATGTAAAGTATACAACATCACTTACCATGAGTTCTAGACAAAAATGGTTTTGATGGAATCAATCATTTTAACCTTTAATCTAATTTCCAATTTCCAGGAAACACTTGGACAGCCTCACAAGCCAAACAATAAAGTACCAGACACATCTGGAAATGGGATATTCTGTAGGAAAACTGACCTGAATGTTTTAGTGAATCAATGGCAAAAAAAGGAGGAAAGCTCCATATTGAGCAATTTAATGCACATAATGATCAGATGCCATTCATGACCCTGTATTGAATCCTGACAAGCCAACTGTAAAGGACTTTTTGGGGGTCAACTGAGAAAATGTGTAGTCTAGGCACTAGAAGGGATGAACATTTACTAAAATGAAAAGGTAGAGAATGAAAAAAAGAGGCAGTCTTAATATGGTAGATATATGCAGCATGATCTTATTTTGGTGAAAAGATATTCGCGTTAAGAAAAAGATTTAAAGGGATAGACATTAAGGCATTAATAGTGATAATCTCTAGATGGTTTAAAATATGATTTAGCTTTGGTTTTGTTTCTTCCTTTCTGTACTTTAAAATTTTCCGTAATGGACCTGAACTGCTTCTGTAATAATAAAAGTTCATTTAATAAATAAAATGGAAATAGTACAGTGTATACCAGGGAACACTGGAATAATGATATGATATTTTACACGGCTTGAATACATGGTCCATAATCAGGTGCTGCTGAGATATTTATGCTCTTCCACTCTGCTTCCCACTGGACAAAGCTATTTTATTGGGATGTTCACCCCATCTCCAACTCTTGGTCCTTAAAGAGACTCTTCCTATTTGCTGGACATTTAACTTTCTTTGGTCTGGTTTTTGTTGTGAATGAAAGAAATCTTGATGGAAATTGTGGCCTTATGCTTTCAAGGGTATAGTTCACTGAGAGGGGTTCTCCCTGAACCCACAGGTTCAGCTGACCTGGCAAAAAACAGGGGTAACTCTTTGACAATAGAGAGCAGCTATAGGGGGCTGAGCCACCCGTCACTACCTAGGCTATACCCTCCCAAACAACCAGTTTTGGACATTGGCCTCCAAAAGTTACCACGCTTTCACTGCCAGCACACTATGGGATCTTCTATAGAACTGACTGCTTCTAGATCTGTGTCTGAGGCTAACTTCCCAGGGAGAGCCTAAAGATTGGGCTAGGTCTAGGGCTCGACAACTCATCGCCATCAGGCCAGAACAAACTCATAGCTGACCCTTCTGCAGGTTTTCAGAGGTTGGCTTTAAATCACACGGGAGGAGACTGGTCATCTTTCTCCTGCAGGGCAGCTGGTGGATTCCAGTTGCTTGCCTTTGGGGTGCCAGCACACCTCCGTATCCACTAGCCTACCAGAGTTCTGAGGCTGTCGTTATTAGGTACCATCACGTGGAGTATGACTTATAATGACCCTATGAACAACAGTGTTGAGGAACTTTCGTTCATAGGGTCACTATGAGTCGCCTATGACTTAGCGGCACTTAACAATAACACCAACATAGAGAGAGATCAGTTGGCCTAGTGGAGAGAAAGTGATGCTACCAAGCCAAAGGTGGGTGACTTCTAGTCCGCGGCCCTCAGGCCTGTTTTTCCTTGGTTTTGTTCAAACAGTCTTCTAGGTCATATAGCCCCGGTGTGTCCACTTGCCATACAGAGGTAAATTGTGGTCGCTGTGAAGCTGAACACTGTGACACTGATGTGTCAAATGTGATAATGGTTACCCATGGTGGATAGTGTTTGGTGGAGCTCCCTGATTAAAACAAGCTTGGAAGCAGGAGTGGTGTCCACTTCTATAATAGCTTGCCTCCGAAATCCCTACGAACCTGGAGAAAGGATTGAAGGCATACAAGTGTTGAGGATTTTTGTTCATAGGGTCGCTATGAGTCACCTGAGATTCGACGGCACTTAACAACAACAACAACAACAACAACACCACGAACAACAGATCTCAGTCCTGTCCTGTCCTCTGCCATCGTCATCATCTTTGACACCCTTGAGCCCATTGCTGTAGTCAGATTCAATCCATCCCTCACTAGGGGTCTTCCTCTCTTTTGCTGAGCCTCCACCTTCCCTAGCATGGTGTTACTCTCCTCTGCAAAAAGCTAGGTTTAAAGACTTGAGAAAAGTCTAGATCTCCAGTATCTTTGGGTTGCCAGCACAACTCCTTACCCACAACTTCTTACTGGCTGAGTTCTGAGGCTGTTGTAATTAGATGCCATCAGGTCTAGTATGACTTACAGCAATCCTGTGAGCCTTGGCTGGACACTGAAGCTGAGCTCAAATCTAGTCTTTGGTTAAGGTGAAGGTTATCCCTGACTACCAACCTGCTCGGGCCTGTAGATTCTAACTGAGGGGGCTCTATAGGACTGAGACTTGTCCTGCAGGGTTTCCAACACTGTTAACTCTTTACCAAAGCAGCCTGGAACATTTCTCCCCCACTGAGTAAACTGCTGGGTTCCTTTCAGTTAGCAACCGAGAACATTAACCAGTGCACCACCAAGACTTCCTGACTAGGGCTAATCAAAAGGAAAAACAAAACCAAACACTGCTTGATTCATAGTGAGCCTCCGTCTGCTTCCTGGGAGGAGACTACCCACCTTTCTCTGGTGGAGCGGCTGGTAATAGATTTGAACCTCCGGCCTTTTTGTTAGTTGTCCAACACATTACACACAACGCAGCAGGCTCGTTGATCCAGGCCAGCCCGCTAGAGTCTGACTCTGCACTCAGAGAAGGAACCACTGAGAGGGTGGTCAGATGTGGGGATCACGGTGGGGGGGGGCAGGGGCGGGGGGAGCGAAGGGGGTTCCTCACAGTGAATCAGAGTTGCCTTGCCTGCCCCCTCAGAACCTGATAGGGTTGGGATGAGAGAGGGACGTCCCCATGCTAGATGGGGAGGGGGTGTGGGCGTGTGCTGCCCTCCACCCCCAGTGCAGGCAGAGACGCAGTGCAGAGGCAGGGGGAAGGGCGCAGAAGCAGGGCTTCGGAGGCCGACTTTGGGGCGCTGAGGAGAACTCCAGTAGTTGGAAATGGGCCTTTTGTGTGTGAATAGTGCCCCATTATCTCCAGCTCCACCCTTCGGAGCCCACCGGGTTCCTTGCTTATTAGGCCAACATCTCCTCCTTAATAAAAAATAGATGAATAAATAATAACCATAACCAAGCGGGAAACCGCTTTTCACTCTTGTGTCAGTTTCCTCAGCTCCTTCCTTCCAAGCACAGTCCGAGGCCTTCTGGTCTGGGCTGGGCTGTAATTGCTGTGGCCTGCTCCCCCTCCCTCCTCCCAGCGCTGCAAACCCCTCACTCAGGGCACAGAGCGCAGAGTGCAGCTGGGTGGGGAGCTCTGCACCCTGTGCTGGAGAGGTGGGGGCTCAGGCTGCAGAAATCTGGAGAGAAGTTGGCTCTTTAGATTCTCCTACAGGGTGGAGGCAGCAACTGCTGAGACTTTAGAACCGGGATTTGGGATAGTCCCCAGCTCCCAGACATCTCAAGTGGTAGGAGGAGTCAGGAGACAGTGAGAGAAAGAACTGGAATGAGACAGCCAGGGTTACAGGAGGGGGTATGTGTATAGAGTAGGGGAGAAAGCCTTGACCCATGCCCAATCCCAGGGGAAAGATTGGCTTTCCCAGGAAGACCAACAAAAATCACTTTTCTTCCTCTTGCAACTCATGTCAGTTACTGTTATCCAGTGTGTCTGTGTGTCTCACACACATTCTCTCTCTCTCTCTCTCTCTTTTGTGGCTTTTACGCTGGCTTTTCTCTTACAATCATCGTCTTCTTTTACCTAGGTCCTAAAGCCTTGAAGTGACCAGAAATGATTTATTTCTCAAGATTGGAAGTAATTCGACCAAATAATTCTGTTCAGGACCATGGAGAGCGGTTGCTTTGCAAAGGAGAGGCCCTCTCTCAAAATGAACAAAAGATACATACATTAGATTGCCCATGGGGGTAACAGAGCTGGGAAGAAAAAGATAACGGGGCAAGGAAAGAGTGCAGGTGAGGGCTACTCCCTGACTGGTCCTCCTAGACTGGGTGTCTCTAAACTGGAACTCGGAATTTTTTTTTATTCCCATGTGTCCCCACTACGCCCAATGAGCCTGTTGCATGGAGTGTGTGGCTCCCTTGTTAAGGAGTTCTGGGAACCTTTGCATGTACAGTAAAAGGCTAACTAAACGCATGAATAGCTTATGTTTTTCTTCAACAGAGTGACGTGACCCTTGGGCAGATGGTGGGAAGACAGTGTCGGGTGTGCATTGTATACATGAAAGAAGGAATAATTATAACTCGACAAGACTATGGGTGCCCAGGAGAGAGCATAGGAGAAAAACCAGGTTCCTGGTAGACCTGGTCATGCTGGCAGCCACAGCCTGGGAGTTGGGGTTCAGGTAATGCCTTTTCTGGGCCCAGCTCAGGACCAATGTCTCCTTTTTCACTCCAGCAGCTCCCCCTGGACTGAACCAGGAACCAGATTTCCGGAACAGCCCAGATGTTTCAGGGTGGGGAGGAGAGGGGAATGTGGGGATATGGAGCAGATGGGGACTGGAATTCCTGTGAGGCTGGGGAGGGGAGGGCAGCAGCTGGAGGATGTGTTGGGGCATGTGCTAACGCTAAGGTTGGCACTGACATGTGCCAGGGCACGTGCCACCATGTGTGTTTAGGGTGTTGGGTTTAGTGAGACAGCAGTTTGGGTCAGGTGGTCCTGTGTAGTTTCTCTCTCTCCACTGGCTACTGAGATCTGTACTCAGCCCCCTACAATTTTTGCAAAGCCTAAGGGGTCCACCCTTTGTGCCAGGTTCTGAGAGTACAAGATAGGTCCTGTCCCTGTTCTTGGGGAGCTCAGTCTTTTATCAATTCAGGGTGATGGCTTAGACCCAGGGAGCTCAAACCCACCACTGTGCCCCGAGGGCAATGTGACTACTCCTGGGCTGTGAAGGAAAACCTCTCCCAGAGGCCAATTTACCGTCTCCTCCAGGAGATCAGAGCTCATCTTCAGTGGAGCCTCAATTCCTGGCCATGTCATCCCTGCCATTCTGTGGTTCTCAGGAAATTATTGAGCAAGATGCTTAGGGTCTGGACATCTATGATCAGAAACTAGAACTGGTATCTGCTCCTGCATCCTCAGGGGACTCTAGAAATCAACTGATTTTACTACACTCCTCCCACCCCTTTCCTCTAACTGGCTGTGGTCAACTTACCATCCTCTTATCAGATGGGGAGAGTGATCAGGAGCTCCATTTCACAGATGAGTGAAGTGAGGTTCAGAGAAATAAAATCACATGTTGAACATACACCTCTTTGACAGAGCTGGGATTTGGACCTAAGTTTGCGTGAGTTTTTTCCTGCACTTTCCCTTTCTAGGCAGTGTGGACATCTTAACTCTTCACATCAGCCAGCTGCATGACCCTGGGGAAGAAAGTATCTTTTTCTTGGCCTGTATTTCCTAATGTGCAAAATGAAAGAATTTCACTAGAACAATATTGAGCTGGTTGTGTTCTGCTTTGCTGTGATAGCACAGCTACCCTCTATATTGGGAAAAGGGACTGAATTGTGGGCGAGGTAGTGACCTGTTCCCTACAACTGCTAGACTTGTGGGTCATCCCAGGATATCAAGATGCTTGGCAGAGATGAAATCTTCCATAGACTATAGTGATGGTTTTGGATTGGGGCCTGGGGAGGCTAGAGCTTGGATCCAGGATCTGCCTGCTGGAGTCGCAGAGGGAGCAAAGGAGGTCTGATCTAGAGGGTAGGGCTGGCTGGGAGGGCAGAGCCAGGCAGGCACAGCAGAAGGAGGCTCAAAGCTCCAGGGCTTTACAAATGGATTTTGCTGAAATGGAAATTTCCACCCATCCCTGAAATGAGCCTGGCAGTGAGGTCAGGCCTGCTGGGGGCTTACAGCAGCTATGGACAGGGACAAAAACCAAGCTCGGTGAAACCCTTTAGACCTATTCACCCTTTTTGCAGACCACACACCACTTTCTTAGACTCCTGCCCCCTGCAGATCCTCTGGTATCTTCACAAGCCTCACACCTTCCTGGCCCTTCTCACTTTCTCCCCTAACCGCTCCTCACCCTCTTCCACATACTTGACACTCCCTCACCTCCTGCCTCATCCTCATACTGTCCTTTCATCCACACACCCCCTCCTCTACACCGTACCTCATACCCCCCACATCTGGCACCCCCACCTCCTACCTGGTGTTCACATCACCATGCGTCACCCCTCGTATCCCTTCATATCTCCCCCACACTAACTTTATCCTCATGCTGACTTTTCACCCTTCACCCCTTTGTGCCCCCTCTTTCTTCTGATCTACACTACTCCACCTCATACACCTCTCACCCACCTGACACTCCTCTCACCTCCTCTTTCTCACCTTACCTCCTCACCTCTTCCATCCCTCACCACTTAACACCCCTTCCTCCTCTCCACTCTCTCACATACTTTCCTCCATTTCACTGCTCACCCCTTTATCCATTCCACACATCCTCTTCTCACATAACTGGAATTGCTTTCCTCTCCTCATAGCTCTGCACAGCCCATAGCCAAAACCCTCTTTTCATCTCCTTCCAGCCCCCCCCCCCCCCCCCGTCAATAACCGTTAGGGCCATGTGCCTCCAACCAAAGAGCTCCTCCTAAATCAGCCCCTTGTGGAAGGGTGACCCAGAAATACACCTACTTCCTCTGAGAGTCTGTTTCCTTACCTGAAAAATGGGTTGACAGCTACCCCTGCCTCACCAGGCCACTGTGCAGGCTGAGTTGGTTGAGGCACAGACCTTGTCCAGCACACAGGAAGCCATCTGCAGGACTGCTGAGCCCTCATGCATATTGCCATTTGCGTAATGAGTTGGTACTTTGTACCAATACACTGTGGACAGTCCTGGGGGTGTGGGTAGTCTGTTAGATCTAGTACAAGTACCAAAGTAAGCCTGATTGTATAGGCCCACAGGGCCAGAGCAGCAGAAGAAAAGCTAACTAAATGCCGAGAGAGGTTGGGGCACTCCGGCTTAAATAGGTGAGTCTGCAAATACAGAATGTGACAGGGCCCAGGAATACACTTTTCCAGTGCCACCCCCAGCAGGACTGGGCCTGGGGCTCTCCAAGCTTAAACTCCATTTCCTTCTGGGCTACTGCTGGCCATAGCCACTGGGGGGCAACATGCTCCCTCTAGTGAACAGTGGGGGCGCGTGGGGGTGGGGGAGTTACCTTGGTATCTCCGGGTTTGTTCTCACAGGAGAGGTCAGGGGGCATCATCTCGGATGTAGCTGGTCCCTGGAGGGGCATCATTGCAAGTGTACTGGGTCAGTGAGGAGAGTGGACAATGTCCATAGACGGGGAGAGGGATAAAAACTAAAACTATGAGTGAATGATTTGCTGTGGATTTTCTGGGGAGACTTCTTGCCCCTCTGGAAGTCATAATGCCAGAAAGGATGGGATCCCATGATGGGGCCTGTGCTCAGTTGGGAGGCTGTCGGTGTCGGTAGGGGCTTGAGTGGGAAAGTCTTGAGCATTGAGAGCGAGAGCACAAGCCAGAGAATGGGCTGTAGGACACGAGGTGGACTTGAAAGGGTGGGGAGCAGGTGGAGAGCCTAGAGGGGCTGGGAGGCTCCCTCTGTCTCAGGCAGTGGGTACTGCAGAGCCTGTGTGTGGCAGGGCTCCAGCTTGCTCCCTCAGGTCAGGACCCACGAGCACAGCCACATGCCCTCATCCTCTAATTACATGTGGACTTATTATTCATTATTAATTAAACAGGAACTCTAAGCTGCTCCTGGCTTCCTCCTGCCCCTGCCCCAAGTGCTGGGCACCAGGCTCAATGCCTGGAGCCCTGGGCTGAGCTGGGCCCTGAATGGAGGGTGGAGGAGGGGATAGCCCATGTGGGTGAATAGGGAGACACTGGAGTAGTTGTTGAGTGTCCACTCAGATGGGAGGTGGCCCTGGGTTTAGGGTGTGGGAATTTGAAAGAGTAAGGGAAGTAGGGAAAGGGATCCTGGGTTAGAGGAGTGGAGTAGAGTGGCAGGGTTAAGAACATATGAGTGTTGGACTCATGGGTGGGCTATGGCTCCAGAAACTCGAGTGCCGTCACCACAGGGGCTGTCTGGGAGCAAGAGGGGCTGGCTGAGTGTTGCTCTGCACTTGTGGGCTTGTTCTCTGAAACTGGGTCTGTGTCTCTGTTGTCAGTCATGAACACCCAGCGCTGCGGAGGAGGGTAGAAAGCACCAGGGATTGAATTACCTTTCAAGTCTAAAGCCTGGATTCCTCCAGGCCGGGCAGGTGGGCGTGTGCACACATTCCCCAGAGCATTGTGGGATGCCGGCTGTCACTAGGGAGCTCGGAGGCTGGACCAATTTGTTCAGTTCCTATCTACCCTTTCCACAGGCAAGGAGAAAGAGAGGCCTGCTCCCCGAGGGGTGGGGCAGGGCGGGTCGGTCAGAAGTGGGAGATATCTGGTCAGACCTGGTCTGCAGCTCCTCAGATTGAAATGGGGAGGCCGCCATTAGCATGCCAGCTGCCATATTCTGGCCACATGTGACTGTGACACATGACATAACATCTCTGGTTTCTTCATCTAAAAGGGTGTTTCTTCTTCTAAAAGGACAACTCAGCTGGCCTGAGCCTCACTATGAGCCTATACTAAGCACTTATTTCCTTTACATCCTCACACAACCCTATAATGTCCCTCTTTAATGATGAAGATATTGTTATTGTTTGTACTGTCAAGTCAGAAACGACCCATAGCTGACCCTCTAGCTGGTTTTCAGAGGCAGTTAATAGCACATGAGGAGATTGCTCGTCCTTCTCCACACAACCAGCTGGTGGACTGAAGCGCAACATCAAATAAATGAAGATTCTCACCACTGGGCCAATTGGCAGCATTATGGTAAGAAGAGATTGAGATTGTTAATAATTTCTGCTTACTCAGTTCCACAATCAACACTCTTCACACCAGCAGTCAGGAAATCAAAGGATTAATTGGATTAGGAAAAATCTATTCTCAGGGACCTCTCCAGAGTGCTGAAGAGCAAGGATGACACTTTAGAGACTAAGGTGCACCTAATCCAGGGCATCAGTTTTGCAATCACTTTCTATGCATCAGAGAGCTGGACATTGAACAAGGATGACAGAAGAAAAATTGATGCTTTTGAGTTGTGACTCTGGAGAAGAGTATTGAACTTAACTATGGACTGCCAAGAGAACCAACAAGTCTGTCCTAGAAAAGGTAAAACCAAGCTACTCCTGGGAGGCAAGGATTTTGAGGCTCCCTCTTACATACGTTGGGCATGTAGCCAGGAGGGACAAGTTTTTGGAGGATATCATGCTTGGAAGGATTGAGGGACAGCGCAAGGGAGGAAAACCCGGATGAATGGGACTGATACAACTGGGGTAATGAGAGCAGGTGTGTCAGAGACAGTGAGATTGGCTCAGGATAGAGCAGGGTTCACAGGTACCGTGTCACTCCGAGTTATAGTCAATTTGAGAGCACATGACAAGAACAACAATTATGAGAAAAAAGTGGTTCAGAGAGGGTAAGCAGTTTCCCAATGATCCAATGATGATACAGCAGGTATATGACCAAGCTGGTACTGCTTGATGGCAGATCAGTGTCTCTTGAGGAGTGTATGAGATAATGCATATCAAAGAGTGCACAGTGCACAGAGAACATGCAAGTATTAACGTATTTATTTACATCACACAGGTGCTCATAGGTTTCATTTCAGGTTACTCTGTGGCCTGAAGGAGGAGTATGAAAGCTAGCTGTGGTGTGGAGGAGGAAGGCAGATGCAGGGAGGCTGTGGGTGCTTGGACAGGTGGACTAGGGCAACAGGTAGAGGCTGGTTGCAGATGAGAGAGAGGGTGGAGCAGGTGGAGAAAAGGAAACGGAAGTGAGTGCTTGTGTATTTACTTAAAGATTTTGCTCTGGTGATCGCCTCATTGGCCAGACATCTGGTTTTCCTGGGCGTCCCTGGGGAATGGAAGTCAGACAGCATTACTTCAACGACTCCAATGCCATCCACCCTGAGCTCGCCTGCACTCTCTTGCAGGGTTTAGGACACCACCCTGCAGACTGGAGGTAGCACCAGGTCTGACCCTGGATTGGAAGGGAGGGGCACTAGTCTCTCCTCTCACTAGATTAGAGCTGGAAACTGGGATTTGATCTCCACCCATTTTACCTCCTCATCTGACCCTCCCATGTAGGCTGGGGTGGTGGAGGTGGACCTTGGAGGGCAGGGAGCTTCAGCTGAGCTAGGATTTCCACAGCTTCTCCCAGTCTTCTTACCTGCCTCGGTAGTCAAGAGAGGAAACCCATTGGGCCCGACAGCCCACCAGGCAGCTGCCCAGGGCACCCATCTCCAAGGGGCACCAAAGCTTCACTGACAGCCTAACGAGTTGGAGAAAAGTGTATTTACCAGGCTCCAGCCAGGGCTGGGGGTTCGGTTGGCAGGAACTCTTCCATAAACTGCTAGGCACAGAGATGAGATCCCTACAGGCATGCTAAGACTACAACAATTGTTCATTAAACTCCCTTCTGAGGGAGGGGAGGAGTGGTGGGTTTTTTCCTGAAGAACCAAAAGGCTTTGGTGCAGCAGAGTGAGGCCTGTGAGTTTAGGGACAAAATAGACTTGCAAAACTGATAAAGGAGAGGCTGAGGGCTACAGCCAGGCCCCTCCCTTCCTGCCCAGTCCCCTCACAGTCTCTCCTCCAAATAAATATTGAAAGAGTAGAGTGTTGGTTTGAAAAGGCACCAAATTATTGGCCTGCCCTTGGCTCTCTAATTCTTCAGTTCAGCCCTGCTGCAAAAGTACTAATGGTGGCTTTAATGATTCCATTCTTGTCTTGGGTCATGACTGTAACCTGCTCATTCACTTATTCATTCTTTCATTTACTCGAGCCACCAGGCACGGGGGCACAACAGCAAACAGCTTCCTCACCTCTTTCTCTCACAGACCCACACATGAGCCTAGGAGTGAACCAGCACATATCTAAAAGCTCTTGTGTGGACTGAGGGGTGGATTAGCACAAGGTTCAGGAGTGATCTCAGTCCTCAGAGGAAAAAAAATTATTTTTGCTGTCTGTCCCAGCCTAGTACCAGGTTTTCTTTCCAGACTCTTCAGCACTCTAACTTCATCTCCCTAGCTTTTCATGACCTCGATCCCTGCTTGTAAGTGAATGCTGTGCCTTGGAAGGGCTGTCGTATGTGAGAGTGCACGTTCCTCTTGAGCAGTGTTCCAGGCTGGGCAGTTGGGGGGCAGGGAGGCTGGAAGTACAGAGAATCATAGAGGATGCTAGACTTTCCCTTCAGCCCCTACTGCAGATCCCTCCTGGGTCTCTCTGATGGACAGGGCTGTGCTCAGGGTTTGAGCCCCAAAGCTGTGAAAACAGGTGGGCAATAGCTTCAGTCTCCTAGAAAGGGGACCTACTGGAAAAACAAGAGTAGAAGGGACTCTGAGATTCAGAAATGCATGATGACATCTTGAGAGCAGGGGCTTCCATGCCCCCTATTCCCTCTCACCACCACCAATAGCTACTCTACTGCTGGCCTGGGCTCTGGACATTATTTTAGCATGGGAAGGCAGCAAGGGGCCTTGATCGCTGTCTGCCACTCACCCATGTGCCATGAGAGATGTGGAAAGGAAACCCTTGAAGTTAAATCTTGTCTCTGGACTTCTCAACCAGACCCCTCCCCAAAGGCAAAACCCAATCAAAATGTTCACTGAGATTTTGGAAGACCCCAGTCCTGGATGTGGGGAGGGTAATGGCTGCCACAGAAGGCTGTAGGAAGCAGAGAGTGTATGAAGAGAAAACTAGGGGCTGGGCCTCACGTGCCTAGAAGGGGGAGCTATGTCTGCACAGGCGTCCCCCCACTGTCTGACAGAATGAGCTGCGTCCTTGGTGTCTCTATTTTTAGTTGGAACTGGAAGGAAAGGAAGTTCGGGGGCCAAGCTACCAGCCCCGGCTCCCGCTGGCAGCACCCACGCCACGTGGTGCGGGGGTGCTAGAGGAGCCCTGAGTCCCAGCTCCCCAGGGAGGCGGGATATTGCTCCCCTCCCACCTGCCAACACAGGCACTGGGTCTGCCATCTCGAAGTGAAGGTACAGAGTCTAGGCTGGGACTGCGGAGGGAGTGTGGCCCTCTGCCTCAGCACACAGCTCTGCACTGGGTCTCTGTGGCAGACCTGAAGAAAAGGCAGAAAGAGAATGGCCCTGCTTGGTCTCCTGACATTGAGACTTTGATTATCTCTGAAGTGTTTTCTCTTGTGGAGCCCTGATTCTCCCTTCAGAGTTTATACATCTTGATCTCTATTTGAAGGTGTCTGGGGCTGATTCTTTCTCAACAGGTGACTTGTAGACACATGAGCCAATAGACTCTCTTCCCCCACCTCAATATCCAAGCTGGAGGCAGAGAGGGAGGAGTTTTACAATGTGCCCACCCCACTGAGAAAGCAGCTAATCTGAATTTCTAGCCACCAGCGTCAAGAGCTGGATCCCTGCACTAAAACCACATAGCTTCCATGGTCGTTAGTTGTGAGTCAGGGAAAGGCAGTTAGAATGGCAGTAAGATGGACTGGTTACAGATTGAGACCTGGATTCCAATCTTAACTCTGTCACCTACGTGCTGTGTGACACTGAGGAAATGACTAAATGCCTCTGAACTTACATTTTCTCATCTGCAAAATGGGAATAATCATGGTATTGTTTCCACAGTGCAGTGCTCCATTGGATTGCTGCTGTTGTTAGTTGCTGTGAGGTTGAGTTTGATTCATGGCAATCTTCTATGTGTAGAGTAGGAACTGCTCCATGGAGTTTTCACGGTTATGGGCTTTTGGAACAGATCACCAAGCCTGTCTTCTGAAGCACCTCTGGCTGGGTTTGAACCTTTAATTTTTTTGCTAGGTGTTGGTGTTTAACCATTTGCACCATGCAGGATTCCTCATTATCGGATTCTGAGGAGTGAATGAGATTGGAGGGAAAAGGCATACAGTGAGTACTCCACAGCTAGTTAATGAAATTTCAAAAGTGAATTCAGCCCAATGTTGGGGCTGAACCCCACTGTATGGCTGATCCTAGACTGTGTTCAGGAATTTTCTCTCAGCTCTGACAGGACTTGCTCACCCCTTCTTCTGCCCCCCTATGGCCCATGTCCTCTGATTCTCAGGCAAAAAACAAATAAGGGCTAGAAAAGTTGCACCCTCCCCCATACCAGCTACCTTCCAAAGTCTCCTTCTTTCCCCAACCACCCTTACCTTCAGTCTCCCAACCTAAGGCAGCCACACACCCAGAACCCTGGAGGAGGAATGGCGTATAGCACGTTGGCAGAAGGTTGAGGGGCATATGAGATAGGACTGTAACAGGAGAGAGAGAAGGCAGAAATGAAGAATCAGTGCACATCTACATTTTGTAAGACTTTCTGTGGGTGGTAAGAACTTAGCAGGAACAGCTGGGTGGGGTATGCAGACAAGCTTCAAGGGATCTACGAAACTCCTACAAGTGCAGTCTAAGAGATGATCTAGAGCTTTCAGCAGATTCTCCCAGGGGTTTAGGACCCTAAAACTGCTAAGAACCACATGGACTCTGGGTGTTAGGTCCTGTTCTGCATCCCACTTCCTGAAAGGCAGATTTTTCTCCTCAGTTTCTCTACCAGTTCTGTGAGGGAAGTAGACAAACTGAAATCTGTGGTCCAGCTGGGGCCTCCCAAGGCTCTATGAAGTTTGATTAGCAATGGAGGAAGACAACAGTACTGAGGCTTGAGAAACAGGTTCCCTAGAAAGCAGGGGAACCCCGTTCTTCCAGGGGTCCTCATTCCCCTTCTCCTTCCCAGGAGCTGCCTTGGTCCATCAGCCAACATGTCAGCCAGCCAGCCGACAGAAACTGAGCTGCATCCCTCCACCAACCCGGGAGGCTGTTGCCATGGCAACTTCATATTTATCCACTTTAGCTCCTAATTAAGGGGAAAAGCATATAACATATTGGATGTCAAGGAGGCTTTGTGAGCCTCAATTTAGCGGCCGTGCCTGGATGTCAAACTCCAGTGTGATTGCTGTTAATCACCTTCCAAATTACCAAGACAGGTCACAAAGGGAAAGATCCCCCAGCAGTGGGGGCAGCTGGGCCAGGGTGGGTGGGTGAGGCGAGAGAGGGGCAGAAAGAAAGACCTTGTTCAGCACTAGGACCTGGGGAACTGCGGAGTGAATGCTGGCTCTGTAGGTGGCCCTTCTAAGGTCTGAGGAACAGTGACTAGGTTTTATCTCACTGACTTTGAGTCCAAGATCTTTAGCCTGGACACTTACAAATCAAGACCTTTGATCTGTAGAGAGGACTGACCAGTTGATGAGCCAAGAGTCAAGTAAGGCCTATCTGGTGACCTCTAATGGCAGAAAGACTAACCAATAGCTAGGGCTGGTAAGCACAGGCTGACCCGAGACCAGCTGGATATATGAATGAGTGTCACGTGGCATTCAGAGTTCCTACAGGAAGGTGCTTAGGCGGGATTGGCTGGATGGCTGAATCCACCAGTTCATCTGTGAGCTCCTCAGGGAGCACCTGGCCTCTTTACCCCAACTCAGGACCCAGGAGGTTCTCAGCCACCAGTGGGAGCAGCTCCTGCTGTGGTGCTTCTTGCTTGTCTTGTTCCCACGAGAAGCTTCAACAGGCCCTGGAGGATGTGGGAGTCAGGGAGTTGAGCTTGACAGAGCACAATTAGGAGTGAGGAGCACTGAGGAATATACCAGCAGGGTGCTTAAGAGTATGAATTATGGGGCCAGGCTGACTGAGGGTAGACTTTCTTGCCGTCTGTTTACAACTGTGTGATTTTGAAGAAGTTACTCAACCTTCTTTCCAGGCTTTGATTTCCTCATCTGTCTAGTGACGACAATAAGTTATACCTTATGGGGCTTCGTGAGGATTTGACAAAATAATAAACGTAAGTCATTTAGCACAGAGCCTGGCACTTGGTAAGTCCTCATTAACTCTTCAGATCTTACCAAAAGAGGCAGATGTGAAAGGAAGGTAGGAGTGTAGGGAGTGAGGTCAAGTCCTGGAGAGGTTAACAGACCACTTGGCCCTTCTGGCCCCTCTTGAGCAGGCTCCAAGAGAAAGAACTCTTCAGAAGGGAGTTATCCCTAATGGAGATAGAAGCCAGACAGGAAGTTGGAAGGTGCTATGGGGACAACTGGGACATAACTGGAGCTGTGTGGAGTTTCTCAGCTTAAGGGGGAGTTATTGAATAGAAGCCCTTGTATCTAAAAGGCTGGTGTCACTCGGGTAGGGCCGTAGAGATAGAAGTCTCCTAAATTCACCTCTGACCTCCTGAATGAGAATCTCAGAGATGAGGCCTGGGAAAATTGCTTTAAAAATCTCCAAGGAAACAACTATGAGGTATCTTCTTACCTCAGTAACAATAGCAAAATTCAACAGAACAGCAAACAACAAATACTGGCGAGGTTGAGGAGAAACTGGAACCCTTATTCACTGTTGGTGGGTGTGTAAAATGGTGCAACCACTATGGAAAGCAGTATGGCACTTTCTCAAAAAGTTAGAAATAGAAATACCATTTGACCCATCAATTCCACTACTGGGAATATATCCTCAAGAAACCATAACTGCCACCCAAGCAGATATATGCACACTCATGTTTACTTCAGTTTTGTTCACAATAGCAAAGAGTTGGAAACAACCTAAGTGCCCATCAACAAACAAATGGCTAGAGAAGCTGTGGTATAGTCACACAATGGACTACTATGCAAAACTGAAAAACGATGAACTTGTGAAATATTATACAAAATGAATGACCCTGGAGGACATTATGCTGAGTGAAATATCTCAGTCACAAAAAGACAAATACTGCATAATGCCACTGTTATAGAACAGGACTGACATGGGGGAAATAATGAAAATACGAAAATAATGAAAAGAGGGGATAAATAATGTACACTGCATTGAAACAGACGAGGGAGAGAACTGTATAAAAGGAATATATGATTAGATATTATTGGAATGACAAGAGTCCAGAATAAGAGCTACATAGTAAAGTGGACTGGGTGGGGGGAAATGCATAACAATGAAAGAATTTTATTTTTTTTTTTCAAAGAGAAAAGCAAACTGGGGAAGACTGGGGTCCGGGAGGAAAATGTGCAACAATGAATGAGTGGAAATCCAAGTTCTTTATAAACTTTCATTAAAATCTCAGTTAAAAAAATGAAAACAACAAAAAAACCCAAACCTTCAAGGAAGGTCTGTTAATGTATAGGGGCTAGAACTTACTGGTCAAAGCTGGGAAGAGCTGAAGAAAGGGGAGAACCAGCTACAGCACTACTCTTCACCTCTTATGTATTGTAAGATATGTAATGTTGTTGTTTGGTGCCGTCGCGTCGTAGACAACTCATAGTAAGTCTATGAATGAAAGGCCTTAGCACTGTTCATAGAGTTATCAGAGGCAAGCCATTTTGGAAGTAGATGCCACTCTAGCTTCCAAGCTTGTTTTAACCGGGAAGCTCCACCAAATACTGTCCGCCATGGGTAACCATAATCACATTTGGCCATCATTGTCCCAGAGTTCAGCATCACAGCAACCACAAGTTACCTTTGTACAGCAATGCACAGACCAGTGCTATACCACCTAGAAGAATGTTTGACAGAAAAACAATTTGAACCAGGCCTGAGAGCCGAGATTAAAATCACCCACCTTGGACTTGGTAGCAGAACTTTCTGTCCACTAGGCTAACGTAGCTCTCTCTACATTGTCATTGTTATTGTTGTTAGGTGTCGTCAAGTTGTAGATGACTCATAGCGACCCTATGAATGAAAGGCCTGAGCACTGTTCATAGAGTTTCTGGAGACAAGCCATTTCAGAAGTGGATGCCGCTCCTGCTTCCAGGCTTGTTTTAATCGGGGAGCTCCACCAAAAGATAAGTAATAGATATTACATACTGTGTTGTTGTTGTTGTTAGGTCCTGTTGACCCTCCAGCAGGTTTTCAGAGGCAGTATAATGGCATCGGAGGAGATTGCCCAACTTTTTCTATGGAGTAGCCTGGTGGATTCAAACCATGTGCCTTTGGGTGAAGCAAAGGGTGTAAAAAATTTAAAAATTTCTACATCTAGAAAGTCTAAAAAATCCCCACCTAGTTTAAAAACTAACACAAAATCCTCCCGTCTATTTTGATACTAATATCCTAGCTCCAGAGGCATAGTCTGTAGGGAGCTGTGCTGCTAACTAAAGGCTGCACTTGTCTAGTCGTTCAAAACCACTAGCTGCTCCACGGGAAACACATAGTCAGTCTCCTCCTATGTGATTTACTGCTTCAGAAAACTGCTGGAGAGTCAGCTGCAGGTTGGTTCTGACTTAATGGCAGCGAGTGAGTGAACATCTCACGGATGTTTGCTTCAAGTCAGTGTGCCGAGTGCTTCTCATGTGTCATCTATTTTAGTCTTCTCAACAGCTGTGGGGAAAGCTCAACCATTTGTACAGATGGGGAAACCGAGGCTCAGCAAGATGTACAAAAGGTTACACAACTGGTCAGGGATGGATCCAAGATTCAAATGTGGGCGATGTGATTCTGCAGCTGGGCCAACTTTTCATTCTACAGCTGAAGAAATAAGGTCCAGAAGTGACTTTCCTATGAGGACGCTTGGAGACAGATAAGGGATTGGAGTTCACCTCTTCCTCCTGCTCTCCACCCCCACTATACTAAGATATGGTTTGTAGAGAAAAGTTAACGAAAAACTGACCTGGGAGAGGATCTCAGCTTTGTGTCATGTGGATCAGTGGAAGAGTGTTGAAGTCCTTGGCTTGAAGGGAGATGAAGGAGTTTGGCTGTGGTGGTCTTGGCCACGCCAGCCTCACTGACCTGGTGGGAGGAGTTGTTGTGGCCTGGTTTGCACAGATGTGGGCTGCAGCCGTCCCTCTGAATGGGAGGCTATTAAGGGAAAATGCTTTGCAAGGAGCTGAGCAGCTGGGAGCTGAGATGTTCAGAGCATTGAATGAGGGGCTTTGTCCTTTCAGACACTGCCAGACGCTGGCTCCCTGGATCTGTGTCTGGGAGAGTGACTAGTCTAGAGGCCTTCTAGGGAGTCACCTTCAAGAAGATTCCATTCCCTCTGGCTGCTGCCTTCTTCCCTAGTGCTGTCCCAAATCCAGGACTGGCTGGAGTGGAGAGATCTTAAAGACCAACACCAGGGATACGTTCTCTACATTCTTAGCTTTGTGACTTTAGACATATTGCTGATCAGTGCCTCCATGTCTTCATTTGTCAGAACCAATACGAGTGTTGGAAATTGAGCCATCATGTTGAAACTGACTCATAGCTGGTCCTACACTGGATTTCCAAGACCGTAAAAATCACATCAAAGGAGATTACTCATCCTTACCCCAATGAACCCATGGTAGACTGGAACCACCAGAGAAGCTTGTCAGGGCTCCCTCAGTTTAGCAAGAAAATGAAATCAATGTTTCCTCAGTGTCAGCTATTGTGGATATGACCTTCAGAGGAAGAGTTATCCTCCTGGTTTTTCTCCCTCTCTGATTGTGACCTCCAATTCTAAGTCTCACCCACCTTTCCCCTTCCTTCCGTCCTCCAGGCAGAGGCTCAGGACTGGCATTCCTATTGAAATGGGAGGTTCTCAACAAGATGCATTGACAGAGTGACTGCAACAATGGCCTAGAGCAGATCAGAGACGGTGGGGATGACACAAGGGAGGGCACGGTTCAGACCCATTGCTTATAGGGTCGCTTTGAGTTACAGTTGACAGGATGGTACATAACAACATGTAAAGAAAGAGGGAAGAGCATCGTCAGACCGGGCCCCACCCCTGAAAGAAGAGCTCTGGGGAAACCAGCCAGATTCAGCCTGTGTGATGCGTGACTGCTGACTGCTCAGTGGACCCATGTTCTCTCCCACCAGCCTTCTGTTCCAGCTGTTTCTCCTATGCAGCCTGGAACACTCCTTGTCCCTGTGAGCTTGCACAGTCCAACCTCCAGGAAGATTTCCCTGTCCAGGTGATCTCCTGTGTGCCCCACCCTGACTCCAGCACTGGCAAAGCATCCAGCCCCCCTCATCTCCTTTCCAGGACATAAACTCTGTGAGGGTGGGGCCTCCACCTGTGAACCTTGCCTCCCGGCCCTGAGCATGGGGACTTGTCGAGTGCAAACACTATAAATATTTGTTAGATGAAGGCATGAATGAGTGAATAATTGGGTTCTCTGGCCTGGAAGTGAGGGAGGAGGGGAGAATATCTGATTAAATAAGGAGAAAAGGGAAAGGATGCTTCAGACAGGACTGTAAACATATCAAGTCTGGGGTCTCCCCAGGGAGAAAAGAGCCAAGATGACATCTTTCTTAGGACCCCATTTTGAAGTGTCTGTAGGCACTTTATCATTCTACCTGTGTTTACTGAAGACCTACTGTGTGTTGAGCACTATCCTTAGTATTTTACACACAAACTTGCTGTATGCTCCCTGTGTGAATTCTTAAATGCCTCTGTGGATCTCAGAAAACTGATATTCAGAGATGTGAAGACATTACTCAAGGTCACACAGCCAGCAAATGATGAACTGGAAGTAAGCTTGAATTCAGGCATATCTGCTTGATTCCAGAGCTGGAGCTTCTGACCAGCGGGCTGTCTCACCTCCCCTGCAGAATGGCGTGGAAGTCACCATTCCACCCTCCCGGGAAGTAGAGACTGCTGGGAAGTGAGGCTGGAGAAAGCTCAGTCTGCTCAGTTAGGCTTGGTGAGCAACCACAGTGCACTGGGCCTGGCAGGAAATGAAGAGTTGGCGGCCAGCCCGGCCAGCCAGCTCCCCATCTGAGCAGACAGACAGACAGACCCCAGGAAGAGAGGTGGGTGATGACAGTGGGTTGGGGGGGCTGCCAGTCCATGCGGTGGAGAAGGCTGGCATTTGTCACCGGGTGGCTCGAGGGTGGACGTAGTGGGCTCGGGAACAGGCCATGGGTACACAAAGTTGTTCTTGGAGGGGCTTTTTGGAAGGCTTTGCACACTGAAGGCTTAATCACTTGACATTTGCTGAGCTCAGACAGTGGCTCCTTGGCACTGAAGCCACTCGCAGGGATGATAACTTCTGTGCCCGTCCCCGCAGACAAAGTTTTCCTGCTTCTTAGGGCTCAGCAGAGCACTTTAACTTGATCATTTCCTCCCAGTGGCTGCAGGATTCCAAGCTTTCAGAGAGTGCCCTTCTCTCCTGACAAATGTAAATGTCATCCTTTTAGTAGAGCACATAGACCCTCAGTCTGTGGGAGACCTTGGGGGCTGCGCTCCCTGATTGTCCACCAGGCTGGAAGCAGGCAGGCAGCCCATTAGGTTCAGCCTTTGACTGTGTAGAAATTACCCAGTGAGGTGTGAGAAGTGGCGGGCCTCCCAGCAAAGTGCTCCTTTCTTCCTATTCCTCTGGAGGAGCAAGGCTCCTCAGCTCTGGCCGGGTGACTGGGGCCTGTCACTCCCAGCCTGGGCCCAGGTGTCATTTGGCCTAGTTACTGGCTGATGAATGCAGAGTTCTACCCACAGAGTTGGGACCTCGTGAGCTCTAAGTAGCAAGAGGTGTCACTGTATAATTCCCATAGCTTGGTTCAAGACCGTACCATTCTACCCACATATCATCTTTGTCCAGGTGTTATAAGACCAATGCAGGGGCTGAATGAGGGCCTAGCATTTGTGGCAGTTAAGAGACAAAACTCAGACTGGAGGAAAACCTAGAGCCAGGTGAAAGAAAGGATTGAGAAGGATGTTGGTAGGATAGATTTTCATCTAAAGTAAAGATTAGGGCTTAGGTCAGGATTAAAGGTAAGGATGCTGTTGCTCCTAGGATTGGGTTGAAGCTGGAACTGGCCTAGGAATATTCCTGCTATTAGGATAGACTCTGGATTAATTTTGATACGAAGGATGGGATATAGTTGAAACTGTAGTTGTAACAAGGGTTAGGTTTTGAGATAGATAGGAAGTCAACATAGATATGAGAGCCAATGCTAGTTTTAGGATTGAGGCCAGCATATAGTTTTACTATGAGGGTTGGGGTCAGAACTAGAAGATGATTGGGAAATGATGGGACACGGGTCATGTGCCTTCTGAACAAGTGGAGATATGCAAATACTGGGCCATCTCAAACGTTAGGAAGCTCTTGTGGCTTTAGTAGTAATCAGTTTCACTGCCAGCCCAAAGACATGTGGTCGAATCCACTAGCTGTTCCTTGAGAGTAAAATGGACATCCTCCTTTTGTGTTATTTACCGTCTCTGAAAACTCACTAGAGGGTGAGCTATGTGTTGGTTCTGACTCAACAGCATGTAGCAACAACACAACATCCCAAAAGTTACCCACCACCTCTGTCTCATCCACTTAAAATTCCCGCCCATTTTCCCCAATGCTCACTCATCTCTTGTTATTGGGCCAAGCCAGGGCTCAGATGTCACCTCCTTACTGATCACAGCTGATATGAGGGTCTGTGACCTGCATTGCATCCCTTTCTAGGCAGCTGCTTTTTTATGGAGTCCTTCAGGCTCAGGCATTGAGCTGAAATGAAGGCATTCTGGGTAGACCCTCATTAGCTGTGGCCTTGGTCCTTGGGATGTGCGGAGACATAGAGTGCCCCCCTCATTCCTTCCTGGCCCTTGCCACGGCCCTGAACTCTAACCTCCTTTCAGAAGAGGTTTCAGCTCCTGCATGCCTCCTCTCACTTCCCAAGGTGACAACCCGACATCCTCCAGCACTCAGCACTGGGGTCAGGCTTTTAAAGCTGTCATTGGGGAGACTATGGCCCTCTCCTACTCGTTCCCCTGCCCCAGTGTCCCTTCATGCAGAAACACGCATCAGGGCATGAAGTAGAGGACGGCAATGGCACTGTGATGCGTTTTAAATGCAGGCAATTAGAGGCTAAATAAAATATAGAAAGAGCATTTCCGCCTGCTCTGGCAGAGACTCACTGATGGCTGCTTGGATAAGGGGGCCTGGGGTTAGTGAGGGAACAGGAGAGGGTGTCCTGACTACCTAGCTTGGAGCCTCTTCCTAGGAAGTGAGGCTGCTTGTGGACTCCTGATAAGCATCTCAACCTAGTTAGAAAGTTGGGGGAGTGTAGGAAGGCTGTGGGGGTTCTTGAGGGAGGTAAGGGAGAGCCCTGCAGAGCAGTGAGAGGCAAGGCTTTGGGGCCAGAGGACCTGTGTTTACAATCTGGCTCTGCCACTTAGCAACTGTTGTGACTGAGGCCTTTGTCAGCCTTAGTTACCTGATCTATAAAATGGGGATGACAATAATAGTACCAACATTTTAGTGATGATGTTGTTAGCTTTAAATAAGATCATAAATCCCTCAAAAATGGGGTGTCCAGAAGAGAAGAAAACGGAAGCCTGAAAAGGTTAGAGATAGTGCTAAGAGGTCCTGGTGTGAATGGAAGGGTCTGACTCTGGGAGGTAGTTGGGGATCTAGGAAAGCTAAGCAGAGTCCACCCATGGCTGGAGGCTCTTTGCTCTCAATCTTCAATCTTATGTGCTCCAGAGAGAAACAAGTGATTGGACCCTGACCATTAGATCTGGTGGTCCAAGTTGCACATTCCACTCTCCTTCCCACTCCTGACCCTAGTTAGATTCCATGGACAGGTAACCGCTTCAGATAAGAAATGTAAACTCATGGAGCCTTGATTTTCCCTACACTGTGGCTTTAGACAAAGCATCTTCTTGATACCTGCGAAGGGGCCACATAGCCCTTAACACACTATCCAGAACATTCTCATAGACTTCTGACACTTTGGTTCCTTAACCCACTAGACTCTATCATATTGCTCCCACACTGGTCTCTTAGGGATCTTTCTCCAGAAATAGGGCAGGGGTCATGAAATAGCTCAGCAAATGACACTTATGGACAGAGAGGCTGGGCTGGGATGTGCGGAGACCTAGACGCTTGGCTTCTCCTCCCAAATGGACCCCAAACCCAGAGCTCCAGCTCAGCCCTTTTCTTTAAATGAAATAGAATGACGTCATCCCCATGCTTAGCTGCCAGAGGGAGGTGAGTGGAGCTACTGTGAGTGGGGAAGCAAGAGGAGCTGGCTGGGGGTAGGAGCAGATAAAGGGCAGGTACTATATCCCCTGGGGAGGTGTGCATGTGTCCTGGGGTACCCACATATATGCTGAGGAGTGAGAAAACTGCAGAATCACAAAATGTTGCAGCAGAGATGAACCTTCATAGTAGGGTTAGAAAAACTGGCTCAGAGAATTGTAGGGTCACACGAAGCAATGTGGAGTTAGACAGAGGTAGGTAAGAAAGACCCTTTGTGATTCAGAGTCTCAGTTTCCTTATCTGCAAAATGGGAAGGAAAAAAATAGTATTTGTTGGCTTTGCAAGCAATTGGGGGAAAGCACAAATGTGCATAGTATGTTTTTAAATAATGTGACTGGTCAGATGACAATGGGTGATAAAAAATTAACAAGAGCCATCAGGAGGCCTCCCCTGGCATCAGTCCAGTCCTCCCCCCAGCAGGCCCGAGCCCCAGGATGTGCCAGGCTCTCACCATCTTTGGATTCATCTGCCAGCGGCTCCCTGCAGTTGTGGTGCCGAAAACCACCTCTGCTCTGCTCTGTTCTCACACTACCAGGCACAGGGCTGGATCCTTATACAGCAGCCCTGGGTTCTCTTTCCCGGAATGGTGTGAGGCCTTCCCTCAGGGTTTGCTCAGCTCCTGACAGCTTCTCTCCCTCTGAGGCCTCTCTCCCAGGGACAGCTCCAGGCGGTCAGGGTCTCTATTCTCTTCCTCCTCTCACAAGTGCTTCATCTTCCCTTTGCTCTGTCTCTGCGTTCCTGTTCCTTTAGGAATGTGCCTCCCCCACTCAATCGCTCTCCCATTCTCTCTTCTTGTTTTTCTCTTTCTCTTGGTCCCTGTGCTGGGTTTTGTCTCCCCTTTCAGTCTGTCTCCCTGCTTCTCTTTCCCCTTTCCTTGGTCTCACCTTGTTTCTGTGGCTGTTTGATGTGTACTCTCACTGCCCCTCTCTCTGTACGTCTCTACATTTCACATTGTACCTTTTCTACTCCCTATAAGGGGAGCCCTAGCCTTGAGCATAGACCCAGAGGACCTTGAGCAGGCCGGTCATTCAGAAGAGGAAGTGCCCTGCCCCCTCCCCAGAATGCTCCTCGCCCATGTGGGGTGCAGCCCTGGCTCCCTGTGCTTCCTGAGCACGGGTGTGTGTGGGCCGAGGGCAGAAGGCCCATCTTGCCTGTCATCTGGAGAGACGTGTGTGCAAAATGTTAGCTCTATGGCTCTGATTCAGCTCCCGAGTGGCTGGCTGAGGAACACGGATGACGGAAGGGGGTGACGGGAGCCTGGAAAGGGAGCTGGGCTGGAGATGGAGTCCAAGGATGTTGGCAGAGTTGAGCAACAGAGAGTAGGATAATGGTGGGTTTGGATGGGGTTAGAGGGCCACTGGATGCAGTGATGTGGGCTGCGTGGGCTAAAAGGGGCATTGGTTAAGTGAAAGGGCTATGGAATGGGAGAAGGGGACATTGAGTGTGATGAAAGGCCTCTGGATGTAATGAGGGGACCCCTGGGTCAAGTCATAGGATGCTTGGTGGGGTGAGGGCTTAAGGGGTTGGTGAATAGGGACTAAGGGAGTACAAGATGGGTAAGGAGGAGGCAGTAAACGGAGGAGGCACTGAACAGACGTGGTGAAGGGCCATTGATTGGATAGAGGTTCTTGGGACCTCCTTTTTCTTTCCTCCTCATCACTGGCTGCCCCCCACACCTCGTGCTTTTTAGATCAGATCTCTATCTGTTTTCTTTGTGGCGTCTAGCCCTTCCCTCTCAGTTCCTCGACTTCCCCATCTTTTGCTCACCACTTGCAGTTCTGAGGGGTCCTCCATGTTTAGGACATCCCTCTTAATGATTCTCAGTGTGGCCTAGTTCTATTGCAGACAGATTGTATTTCAGGGTTAACTCTGGACTGGTCTGTCTCATCCAGAAGGAAGAGCCCCGAAGCCCACCTGCCCTCGTCTGGCTCAATCAGCTGCTCTTACCTGTGGAAGTTCCTAAGCCGGGGCTTCTGTGGGTGAGGACCAAAGCAGATATCATTAACTTAACAGGAAACCCCGTAGGTCCTCAGGCCAGAGATAGTACATATGGTCATGTGAGTTCAAATATACCTGCCCTTCTCCTTCTCAGGAGCCTTCAACCTATGTCTCTCTATTGCCACAGGGACCTGGAAGGGGCCACTATGACCCTTTTGGTTTTAGAGAGAAGAGAAATTTTAAAATGTACCATGATAACGAGAATGTTTGGCAGGAGCTAGGCTGCAGGTATACATTTTTTAACATAAATAAAACTTTCATAGCTATCCATGAGCTGGACATTATTTTTATCCTTATGCTATAGAGAAGGCAATTGAGGCTCAGGAAGGTTAAGTCACCTGCTTGGATTCATATTGAGGCTTACCTCCCTGCACAGTTTGTGCTTTCATCCCCTATAAACTAAGCAGACTCCACAGACCCTGGCCTCGGGGGACCCTAGTAGGTGTGAGCACCTGAGGTGGGAATGGGTCAGGAGCATCCCAGGGGTTGCAGGAGGGACCAGGTTACTCACCAGCTCCTCTCCCAAGGTCTCGGACAAGAAGCCCTCACCGTCCTGCGGGTCCCCTGCCTCCACTGACACCCTCAGAAAGCTGTTAATAGGTTATTCAATGGCAGCAGGTTTGGGTTAGGGTTGTTTTTGTTTTTTTTTTGGTAGCCGGCAATGGGAGGGTGTGACCTACATTCTGGCCACTTTCCTGGGCTGTGGATGGCACATGCACTGAGGGTGAAGTGTTGTCTGGGGTTCACACCTGCTTTATCAAACCTGCCCTATAAGCTTCAGGACCCCCTGCCAGTCTGTGGCTGTGCCTGAAGACCCTCTCCACGTGTCTCTGTGTGGGTGCGCTGGGCTGCTGTGTTCCTGTGGTGCCGGTGGGTGCGTGACGATGGCAGCTCCCACCCGGCAGAGCCGCGAACAGAAGGGGCGAGCTGCCGGCAGCTTTAAATAGCTCCTTGCTGTATCTCACTTGCCGAAGTCCCATCCCCCCCCAAGTCTGGCTGCCCCAGGGAGGGGCTGCATGAGCCCCAGAAATGAGGCCAAGCCAGAGGGGCCCAGCACACCCTCCCCAACTCAGAAACACACCCCAGTCACAGAAACACCTGCCTACCAACACCTGTTCATCTCTATACCTGAGAAGCACAGACCTCTTTCTTTGGGGTGAGGGGTCCAGAAAATATCTTAAGGGACTACGAATTGTCAAGAGATAGGCTCTGCCTGGGTGTGAATCTTGGCTGGAGGATGCAGCAGGCAGGTTTTTCACTCAAGCCCTCTTAATGGAGATGCATGGCCGCCTGTATTCCCAAGCCCAGGCCCAGGTATGGCCCGAGCCACTCTGACTGTGAGAAGGAGCTCACCAGTCCCTGCTCCTCAAAGCAGTCAGTGGTCACTTTCTTGGTCAACAGTCCATCTCCTCACCTTGGTCTATATCTTTTTCCACAAAGATCTTCAATGTTCTGACCTCCATCATTCTCCCTGATCCACCCACTTCACTTGAGCTACTGAGCCTTCTTTCCTTAAGCATGGTCAGTTCCCTTATACCTCAGGACCTTTGCCCTTGCTGGTCTCTCTGCCTGGGATGCTCTTCCAAAGCTTTGCTCATGGGTGGAGCCTGGACTGCACTCTTTCATGAGCCTGAGGCAGTTCTGCCTTTGTGGGCCCCTTCTTCCATAAGATGATGTATAAATTATATTTTCTAACTGTACTGGCATAAACATAAATATATTATTATAATTTATTAAAATATTTCATTAGCTTAAAAGTTTCCTCTTTCTTCTGGTTTTAAAAATAATGAAAACATTTTTCTAGGCCCCAAAAGTATTGTGAACCTCGGACATTGTGCTATCACTGTCACTAACTGATAAGCCACTTCTATTGTAGCCTTCTTATAATTTAGGTGTCAGTTCAAATGTCTCATCCTTCAAAAGCCCTCCCTTTGACACCTCACTTAATGTATGCTCCTTATCCACACACTGGTCCTTGACTCTGACTTACTTCAATAGGGTACAATGTCTTGCTCTTCCCCGCCCCCCTTTTTCTTTCTTCTGTAACTAGCAGGTAAGCTTCATGAGGGTGGGGATTCTGCCTTCCCACATAAGGTCCACAGAATGGAGGAATAAACACCTTGTTGTAGGTTGAACTGTATTTCTCCAAAAAGATATCCAAGGCCTAACCCCTCATACCTGTGAATGTCACCTTATTTGGAAATAGAGCCTTTTCAGATATAATCAAGTCACTCAAAACTCCACGTCGCCTGCTACTGGGTTGTTTTCAACTCATGGTAACCTTTCATTCCACTTCCAATAAATCATGGTGGGAGGAGACTGCCCATCTTCCCCTCACAGCTGCTAATGTTGGTTTGTTCCCCATCACAGCTCAAGATGAAGGAGATGCATGACCTTTCGGTTAGCACTGCAACTTGCTACACACTACACCACCAGAGATCCCTAGAATCTAGCTGAGGGGAGGTCATTTGGGTCAAGATGGGCCTGACATCCAATAGCTGATATCCTTATATGAAGTTGTTGTTTGTTGTTGTTGATTGCCGTCAAGTTGAGCATGACTCTTAAGAGACTCCATGAACAAAAGACCTAATGTCTTTCTGTAACTATTGTCATTTCTCCAAGTTCATAGAGTTTCCATAGGCATGTGGTTTAGGAAGTAGATGCCACTGCTACCTCCAAATCTGTTTTACAATGGGGAGCTCTACCAAACAAATACTGTCCACAATGGAAAACCACTATGGCATTTCATACCCCAATAGCACAAGGTGCAGCGTCAAAGCAAACCCAGATTATGTAAGTACAGCAAATTTGGCAAAGAAAGAGTGATGTACAAAGTAGAAGAATGTTCCTCCAAAATATAGCAATACTAGTCTCAGTTAGTAGTGGTTAAGTGTCGTCAGGTCAAATATATAAGAAAAAGACTTGGATTCTGTTCTACAATTAATATTATTTCTTTATGCTGATAGTTGTTTGTTGTTGTTGTTGTTGTTATGTGCCGTCGAGTCGCTTGCGACTCATAGCGACCCTATGTACAACAGCCCTAAACTCTGCTCTGTCCTGTGCCAATCTCACTATCTCCGACACACCATCCCGATTACCCCAGTCACTGAATCAATCCACCTCATACAGGGCCTTCCCCTCCAGCGCTGTCCTTCCACCCTCCCAAGCATGATGTCCTTCTCCAAGGACCAGTCTCTCCTTACAACATAACCAAAGTACGTCAGACAAAGCCTCAGAATCTTTGCCTCCAAGGAACAGCCAGGTTTAACCCTCTCAAGGATGAATCTGTTTGTTTTCTTAGCAGCCCCTGGTATCCTCAATACTCTTCTCCAACACCAAAGCTCAAAGGTATCAATTCTCCTTCTATCCTCCCTACTCATTGTTCAACTCTCTGATGCTCATAGAGTTTATATAAAGAGAGAGATGGAAATACACAGGCACAGAGGGAAAATGGTAATGTAAAGACAGAAGTGGGAATAAGAGTGATGCAGCCACAAGCCAAAGAGTGTCAAGGATACCAGCAGCCATTAGGGGCTAGAAAGAGGCAGAGGAAGATTCTCCTTTAGAGTTTTCAAAGGGCGTTTGGCCCAAACATTTTATTTCTGACAGCCCACCCCCAAAACTGTTATAAAATAAATTTCTGTTGTTTTAAGTCACCCAGTTTGTGACAATTTGTTATGGCAATGTTAGGAAGTTAATGAACAACTGACCAGAACGTAGTAGAGTCCCTCTGTTTGGCCACCCCAATTCTTCTGAGACTCAAAGGAAAAGCAGATTCATTCACAAGCTCCGTACAGAAACTGGCCTTAGTTTCTTTATCCAGAGATTGGGAATAATCACGCTGATTCACACTGAGATAGTGTGGGAAAGGAACAGGCTGCAAGTCTATTATCCTCCTTCCATGGCCTCTTAGGCCTGTTCTTATCAAAAGCAAGGGAGCCTCATGACCCTGAGGCGCGCATTCCTCTGTGCACAGTAGATGCGCCATAAACATTTGTTGGCTTCTGGGTTGGCCACATCTGCCCCTTCGTTCTTCAGCAAAACCTTAAACAGAAACCCAGAAATTCGGAACATCTTCCTTTCTCATCCTCAAGGAAGGCCTTTTAAAGAATAAGACATCTCATTCTCTTTGCTGGAACTAATGATAAGTCAAAAGGATACAAGGTTCATTTTGAATTTTATCATCTGGTGACCAAGACAAAAACCAAAAGGAAACTCAGTGACACTGAGTTGGTTCTCACACGGAAGACCCTCCATCAGATTTCTGAGGCTGTGAATCCTTACAGGAGACTAACAATCATTCTTCCTCAGAACAGTTGGTGGATTCCAACTGCCAACTTTTCAATTAGCAGCTCTGCCACTAGGGCTGTTTGTGAGCAAGACAAGGGTCAAGCAAATAATCACTCATATGCAGGTAATTTCAATTGTCCTAAAGGCTTCAAAGAAAAGGCTCTCTGAGCTGTGAGAACCTTGATAGAACAATCTGATCAGGTCAGGGAGGTTGTGGACAAATTCCCTGGTGACCTGAGATCTATTAGCCAAGAAGCCCCAATGGCAATAGGAATATTCTGGGCAACGTGAATAGCATGTACAAATGTCCTGTGACAGAAGAGATGGCAGCCATTGAATGGGACAGCCACACGATTTGAAACAAGACTGGAGAGGTGAGCAGTGGCCACACTGTGTGGGGCCTTGTAGGTCATATTATGACATTTCCTCTTTCTCTGTGGTGACTTGATAGCTACCACTCTAGAAAATATTTCCTCTTTACCTGGGGGTCCTCAAAGGCCTTTTAAGCACATGGTCAGATTTGCATCTTGGATATTTTGCTCTGGCTTCTCTGTGAGAAAAAAAAAGATTAGCAATTTATGACAAAAAGATTTAGCAGCCTATGTGTCAGTTTTCTGTTCTCAAATCTAGAATAGACAGCATTTGTCAGCTAAGCAGTGCTTGCCCAGCATAGTCTGCAGAAAGGCAGCAACAGCAACACCTAGGAATTCGTCAGAAATGCAAATTCCCAGACCCTACTCCAGCTCCCTTGAGAGTAAAACTCTTTTAAGATGCTCCCTGAAGTTTGAGGACCAATGAAGCAGAACGCTCTTTCCTACTAAGCTCTGGCTCAGCATCAAAAACCTTTGCAACACCGCACTCCCAGCGTTCATTCCCAGTTGGTCTGAAAACCATTGCCAGGCCTGTCTTCCGAGGCACCTCTAGGTGGATTCAAACCCCAGCTTTCAGATAGTTGTTGAATGCTTCACCTGTTGCACCAGTCAAGAACGAATCTGTTCTAGCCCTTTTTTTAAGCTAACTGCCTAACTGCACAGAGCCAAGGGTCAGGGCATTCGCAGGGGGTTGTGTGGATCCTGCTTGAAACTTGAAAAGTGAACACCTCTCAAGTCCCTGAGTACTGGCAAGCAGCCAAGTGTGACATAAAAAAGAGCACTGGGTGCAGAGTCTCAGGATTTGATCTCAAGTTTTGAATTTGCTGCTCAGTGGCATTACCTTGGAGATCCTCTGCTTCCTTCTGAGCCTCAGTTTCCTTGTATGTGCTTAGCACAATGTGCTTCTGAGCAGTGTCCCCTTTTCAGGCTGCCTCTGAGTGAATCAGAATGCACATGTGGTCTCTGGGGAAACCCGCTATAAATCTGCCACCCCAGGGGGACTAGGGAGTGGAGAGCGCAGCCATTGGTAGAGCCTGGCAGAGGCAGCACATGACTCAGCCCTGGGAAGGAAGCATCCATCACCCGGGGCAGCCAGCCCAGGGAGAGGACCAGGGGAAGGGCGGCGGGGGAGTGAGAGAGGCAGAGTTTCAGACCCTTTCCTTGCTCCACTACTTTCTCAGACCTGGAACCCCTCAGCTGACAGACAAGAAGTGGCTCACTAAGTCCAGAGGGAGAGTAGGGTAGGGGAATGGAGACTCAAATTTTATAAAACTGTACAGGTTACAGAAAATGTGTCCCTGACTGCTTACAAATCCTGAGACTAATAACAAAATTTCCTCTCCCAGTCCTGCACTTATCAAGCTGCTTCTTCTCAGCTCAAGATGTCTGAGCACAAATGTTACTTCAACAGAAAGGCCTTTCCTGCTCAGCTATCTATCCCCAACCCTCTCATCCTCTGTGTATTATCCCACGGATCTGTCAAGAAGCCTGGGTGGCTCAACAGTTAAGTTCTAGTCTGCTGTCAGGGGTTCAAATCCACACAGCAGCTCCATGGGAGAAAAAGAGCTGATGATCTGCTCCCAGAAGGATTACTTCTTTCATTTCATTCTCTTCACTGTCAAGATGGAACTTAACGCTTAGCTGACCCTCCAGTGGGTTTTCAGAGGCTGTAAATCACACAAGAAAAGATTGCCCATCTTTTTCACAAGGAGCTGCTGCTGGATTAGAAATGCCATTGAGGCTGCCTTTACATTAACAGTACAGCTCCCTGTGGACTAGGCATCAGTGTTCACTGTAAAGGTTACAGCCAAGAAAAGAACATTTTGGGCAGTGTGGCAGCTCTGGTGGCCTAGAGGCAAGAAGCAGTGCTGCAATCCTGAAGGCACGAAGTTCGAGGCCACCAGCTGCTCAATGGTTGAAGACTTGGCAATCTTCTCCTATTTGATTAACTGCCTCTGAAAACCCACTGGAGGGTCAGCTATGGGATGGTTCCGACTTGACAGTACACAACAACAACTCTGTCATGTGGGGTCACGATGTGATGTGTGGACACTAGATGGTATTTAACAGCATAGCAGCCAACATTCTCAGGAATTCTTTGACTGATTTGATTTGTTTATGGGCTGTGGTCGTCCCCCACTGCAGATGAGGGGGAGGGGTCTTTCCTGTCTTCTTCACTGTTGTACTGTCAGTGCCTAGACAGTAGCTGATAAAGTGTAGGTGTCATCAGAGCTACAACTTATCATGTAGCAGAACTGTTTTAGATGATTTACATGTATTAACTCATTCCTTTTCATAGCAATCCTTCAACAGACAGTATAAACATTTCTCATTTTTCATACGGCAGCACTAGCAAGTTAAGTGACTCGTTCAAGGTCACGCAGTCATGAAATGCTCGAATCCCTATTTAGACCTAAGTCTGAATGACCCCTAAAATCAGAAGGTTAGGAATGTGGGGCAATAGGGATGTGGAAGGATTGGAGGAGGGGGTGTGTGTGGACTCCCAAGTTACTGATAAGAAAATGTGATGAGGAAACGTTAACCCAGAACAAGAAAGTCTCATCTGGAGCTGAGTTGCTTAATTTAGGATTTCTTGAGGGAAGTCCTGCTTTACACAGCTGCTGTCCAACTCCTGGAATTTGTTAACCCCAAGGGGTCTTTCAAGCTGAAAATAGAAAGTAGTTCAGAAAGGGTTGTACAAAATTAAGGGATGGCAAGTCCCCTTCAGTAATTAAAGGAAGTGAAAGATACTGAGGGATTGGGTGTCAGCTTCACAGCTGGAGACTGCCCATGGTCTCCCCAAAAAAAGCCCTCGTGCCCCAACATAGAAATCCTGGACCTGGAAGGTCAGGGGAAGCCTAGCTAGGTGGGGTCTGCCAGCGGGGGAGCTTCCTGCCCTCCCCATCCTCAAGCCCAGATGGGCTGATGGGCTCAGGTGTCTTGGCATGCTGACTCACTCACCTGCCCAAGTTGGGCAATTTGCATATGCTCTGGTTTTCTGAATATAGCTATTTTCTTTGCTGCCTTTATTTTTCCTTTTTTAAAATAAAAAGCTATTTTTGCAAGATCTTCATTACTTCCTAATTATCCATACTCCTTCCATTTATTTGTCTTTTTACATACAAAACTCAACAAGCCTCTCATTTTCTCTTCTGTTTCAGATTCATTGTGAATTTTATACCCAAATCCCTCCTGCCCCAGGGCCCCCTTCCCTCCCTGTACATTAGCAACACCCCACTCCCTGGTGACTTCTCTCCAGCCACCCTGCTCCAATACATCCCTTTGGAAACACCACTCTAACCTTTCTGCTTGTGTGACCTCTCACCTCCCTCCTCCATCCCCGCATCTCCATTATCCGCTGCCAAGCCTTCCTCTCCTCTCCATCTACCTTTTTCACTTCTCTGTCTGACCACCTTCCCAGAGCGCTCTCTCTTTCTGTTTGCCAATTCTTCCTCCTCCTCTTTCCCTCATCGCCATCCTCAGACTCCTCCCCTCTGCCGTTCCCCCTCCCCCCGCAGTACCCTCACATGCTCAGAGCCCCAAGGGCTGCTCTCCTGTTCCCTGAATTCTAATCCATGGGCCTAAATTGTGCTGCAGCTCCTCTGGCTCCTGCGGGCAGGTGCTGCAGAGATCTCGGCTGATAATTCATTTTCTCTCCACCCAGCATAGTTCTCATTAAATTGCTTAGTCCTCGAAAACTCACTTCTTCAATGCCCAATAGCAGTGGCTCACAGAGAGTCATAGCCAAGGCCCTGGGATTCCAAGATCCTGGCCTAATGGCACCAGAATACAATCCCTTTGCAGCTACATTGGGGTGTCAGGGCTGAAGCTGGCAGCTTCTGAATCACTCTAAATCACTTCCTGGGCTATGTGGGGAACTAATTCCCTTTCCACAAGTGGCAGCCAACCCTGCACCTACAGATGAAGGCCTGACTTCTACCTGGGCTTTTCTGGGGCCTCTTCAGCTTCCTGGCCAGGGACAAGAATACAAATTCAGACATCTCACATGAACGTGCATATGGACATGCCCACATAATGTATGTATCCCCCACACATTTCCGCACACTGCATTCATTAAAGCAAGGCTTCTCAGACCTGAGCTGGATAGAACCACCTAGAAAGCTGATTAAAACAGTGCTGGAGTTCACCAACAGAGTTTTGAGTCAGTAGGTCTGCATGGGGAGCCCTGGTGGTGTAGTTATTGTTGGGCTGCTGCCTGAAGGTTTGAAAAGTTTGAAGCTGCTCAGTGAGAGACAGAGAGATGAGTCAATCTGTTTCAGTGTGAGACTGACAGCTTTGGACACCTGGGGGAGGGTCACCATGAATTGCAACTCATTTGATAGTCGTGGGTTTGTTGTTGCTTTCTGGTTTTTTGCTAAGTCTGGATGAGTCATGAGAATATACAAACAAATAAATGATTCTCATGCTCCTGGTCTGGGGACCACACTTTGAGAATCATAGCATCAGCGATGTGCGTGCGTTAATACACACACAGGGAAGATTCGGCCAGACACTAAGAGGGGTGAGGCAACCGAGAGGGGCTAAAAGCTAAGAGCTGAATCAGGGGATTCGTTGGGCTAGGAACCCATATTCCCACTCTCATTCTCTTTCACTGTCTCTGACTCTTGCTCTTTCTCTACAGACCTCTGTACTTCTGGGTATTTCTCTGTCTCCCCAATTCCCTGCAGCTAGGTGGCTTCCTAGCTCTCCTGCACACATGAGCTCATCCATCTCCATCACCCTGCCAGTGAATGGCAGGCAGGTGAGAGAAGAAGATTACACAAGAACAGGCTGAGCTCCCCGCTAACAGGGAACTGACTCGCCACGAGAACACAGCCAATTATTCCCCCTGTTCTGGGGGATAATCATTAATGCCACAGGAAATTCTAAACAAGTGATTAAATCATTACTGAGGAAGGCGCAGTGCGCCTGTGCCACCAGCAAGCTTCCCTTGTACTGTTGGTCTCGGAAGGCTTACCTATGAGGTGAGAAAAGAGGGGGCGAAAGCCACTGTCCATCTACAGCATCATCTGCAGCCTGCAGAGTCCCCAGAATCTCCTGTCCCTCCTACTCTGTCCCTGGAGCACTGGCTGACCCACCCACTAGCTGAGTGGGGGCTCTGTTCCTGCAGAAATTCATGAGCTTGTGCCTTCTAAAACCTAGTCCATCTGGTAAATACAAACATTCAATCAACAGATATTTACTGAGCATCTACTATGTGCCAAGCAATAATCTCTAAAGTGGCATTGTGGTGAACAAGACAAATGAGGCCCCTGTTCTCTTGGGGCTCATGGTCTGGTGGGGAAGGCAGATAATAAAAAAAATAAGTTACAAATCAACTCAGCATATTGCCAGACTCAGGAGTGACTCGTTGACCCTCCAGCGATATTTAGAGACTGACTCACATGCAAGATTGTTCCTCTTTCTCCCACAGTGGCTGGTGGATTCAAAGTGCCAGAGAGGCACCGCCTTTTGGTCAGGAGCATAGTCCTCTACAGACTATGCCACTGGAGCTCCTTAAAGTAAGTAAGTAATTCAGAAAATAATCTCAAATTGTGGCAAGTGCTGGTGGCTGGCGAATAAACAGGATTGGTGGGGTTTTGAAAGGATAGTCTAGTTGGAAGAGCTTGCATGCCCCCTACCCCATGCTCTAAGAGCACCCTCCTTGGAGTGGCCACCAATCTATATGCCCATCTCATAGGCTTGCAGATCATGTTTTACATGAACACCTGCAACATCTGAACAGCCTTCTTAAAACCCTGACTCCCTAACATGCTATCTTTAGAAAGATAATGAATATCTATAGCAGCAACTGCTTTTTAGCACTTACTATGTGCCAGGCATCGCACTAAGCAAATTATGCTCATGACATCATTTCATCTGCAGACCAATAATAACTTGATGAGGTAGGTGTTTTTAATCCCCATTTTACAGACAAGGAAATGGAGACCTGGAATACTTGAGTCATTTGGCCAAATCACATAGTATATCACAGGGATTTGAACTGGGGTCTCTGCCTCCTGAGCCCAGATATTTAACCTCCACCTTGCACCATCTCCCAGGAGAAACCTGAGAGGTCTGTGTGGGCTCTTCAGGGCTGAGGTCAGGCTGAGGGCCTGCAGGCTGGGGTCCCTGTGGAGATGGGACCACCAAGCCTGGATACTCACATAGAATAAGGAGGGATTCATTTTGCTCAAAGTCTCCAAAATACAGCCCAGAGAGAGAGAGAGTGACTTGAGATGGCCTCACTGACTTGGAGTTCCTAGTGAAGGTGCTTTGGCCTCCTTAGCCAAAGGGGTTCCATAGAACATAGAGAGACCATCAGCTTGCTCCCAACTGCTGACTACCCCCCCCCCCGACCGTGTGGCTTCCAAGTGTCCCCACATGCCCTCCACCCCCTGCCGCTGCAGCCACGCTGCACTCCCCAGGGCCGGTGGGGCAGCCAGAGGCAGACAGGACTGGAGCCTGGGTCTGTGGTGACTAAACGGCTGGTGCTTGGGAGGCCATGGTGAATTATTCACATAGATTCTGTGAATTATTCACATTGTTATTATTTATTTTTCAGATGTGCCTGCGGCATAGCTTCCAGGCCCATGTTCAAAGGATGGCATAACTCCTGCTTCTTGATCACCTCTGTCTGTGGAGGAAGAGGCAGGCCTCTCTCAGTCTCTCCTAGGAGTCCCAGAAAACAGGCTGAGGGCAGGGAGCTGCTGCCCTGGGGCGGACTCCTCAGAGCCCTAATCCTAACACCAATTATAGGAATAACGTTTCCATTTACCAAATCTCCAATAGGCACCAGGCACAGTGTTTTTCATGGCAGAGCTCATGTGAGGGTAAAAAAACCCCACACTCAGTCCCATTTTACAGCCGGTGGAACTGAGGCAAAGAGACGTAATGCCACTTGTCCAAAGCTGCCAGCTAATAATCGGCATTCAGGCTCAGCTCTGGGAACCGCAAAACTAGTGGTGGCCACTTTGCACATGCCACTGAGCATGGTGCCTGACTAGATTCTACCAAACCCCTTTGCTGTCCAACTGAGCCCATATCTCTACCCTAGGCATCAAACATGCTGGGGGCAGGCCAAACCCCATGCCCCAATCCTCTCAGAAGATCCTTTGGCATCTCCATGGCAACAGGATACAGGGCAGCCAGAGCTGAGCTTTGCCTGCCTCTGAGGAGCAGAGGTGGCCTTTGCCCACAAAGCCCCCAGATGTCACAGGCCCTGAACAAGTGCATCTCAGCCCTCCCAAAGGCACTCTTCAGTCATAGCTCCCAGTCACTCACAATACAGAGGAAGCACCATTTGTCCCTCATGGAGCTCCCCAGAAGTCATCCAGCCTCCCTTTCTCTCTCCTTCACACATCTTGTTTGTTGTCCAACCTCCCTTCCTCTGCCTGCAGCTTCAGTCGCTTTCCCAGGTGAAATAGCCTCTTCACCTTGTCAATGCCATATGGGCCTAGTAGACTGTGGACTTCTCCAAGGAAATGTCTGGAGGGCCCCTTGTCAAGGTGACCACAGTTCCCACAGAGACATCAGCCTGTCCTGGGAGTACCTCTTTGTCTTCCTACCACTTCCACTGTTCATTCATTTACTCATTCAGTAAATCTTTATGGAATGCCTCCTCTGTCCCAGGCTCTGTTTCAGGGGCCAGGGAAGTGCACAAGGGCTCCCCAGTGATGCCACTAGGGAGGTTTAAGGGGTGCACATACTGTCCGAGGGTGTGACACCAAAATGATGCCAAGGTCCAGAAGCAGGCTGTTGCCACAGGGGGAAGGGTGTTACCCACTGCAGTAACTCATCATCCACAGCCCCTCAGTTGTCATCTGCCGGTCAAGGTGTCAGGGGGTGAGTCATGGTCTCAACCATTGGATGAAGAAGAGTCTCTGCCTTGACACCCAGAAAGAGAAGGAACAGTGAGGGTTACAGGCAGAGAGAAGGGGCCTGAGGCCTTTCTCACTGGGGTATTCACCTGTCAGCCCCACCCACAATGGTGGGGAGTTGACACTTTAAGTTGCCACATTGGGTGATACCAATATTGGGTGACACAACTCTACTGATGCCACTGCAGGACTCAGCCGCATCCAGTGTCACCTGGGCCCCTCCCAGGACTCCTCTATCCTGATTGCTAAAGCCAAACCACTGCAAACTGGATTTGAGTCCTGACTCCACCAGTTCTTGACTTCTGGGTGACCTTGAGCCTGTAACACTCCCTCTCTTGTTTTCTCTGGAAAGTGAGGGAGTAGGGTCAGAATCAAGGCCCTCCTCTCCCTGTATTGCTCAAGTGTCAGTAACGCAGTAATGGGACCCACATAATCATTTCATCCACAGAGCTGTGAAAGTCAGAGCTTTGCACGTGCTTCATCTCAGATGACTGAATACCTGTCCTTCTCTCCCAGGTCTCTGCATTTTGAAGAGGAGTCTTTGCAGAAGAAGACGGCTTTGCAGCTAATGGGGGAATTCTAGTTGCCAAAGAGGCTTGGAGCTTGGGAGGTCAGGAGGAAAAGAAACAAAAGTTTACAGAATGCCTGCACTTCCCTCTGAAATATCCTGTATTAAATCTTGGCAGAAGTTGAGCCTATTATCCCCATTTTACAGATAAAATGGATTCTGGCGACTGGGAGACACTGGGCTGGTAAGTAGCAGAGCGGGGATCCAGCACAGTGGTGCTTGGCTACGGCCCCCGGGCAGGTGCCCCCTGCTCAGCTGGGCCCTGCTGTAGCGTGGCCTCCCTGTCCCAACCAGATGAGAGGTCAGGGTAGGGTGGGGGCTGAAGATTTGGCCAGCACATCTTCACCGAAATACTACTTTTAAGGAGTTGGGGCCACTGACTCTCACCCTCCCACCCATCAAGGAGGGAACACCTTGAGCCCAGCTGTGCTGAGTCATTCAGAGCCCAGAAAAATCCAGGTTTATATTTACCCCAAAGCAGCAGGCTGGGGGCTGTACTTCCTCTTTATCTCAGTGTACCTGGATTTGTTCTCCTGTGGGGAGGCAGAAGGGGAAAGACCCTAAGACCTGGCAGAGGTCACAGCCAGGCCAACCCCTGCCCTTCAGGGGCCCAGGCCCAGTCAGCAACCTGCAAGACAAACATTGATTTTCAACTCAGAGCTGACCTGATGCCAGCCTGGGCCCTTTCCCAAGGGTGCTGGGTCTGAGTGACTTTCTCAGTGTGGTCTCCTGATCAGCGGACTCTCCCAGAAGCTTGTTAACATGGCCAGTTTGCATATTCCAGGGCTGCTTCCAAAAGGAGGGGAAGGGAGACCCTACAGAAGGAGGGTGTGCCACATGGCTGTCACCAAGCTTCCCTGAAACTCACAAACTGCAAGCCCTAACCCTTTAGAGTCTAAGCACTGAGGTGACCCTGAGTTCAAAACCCGAGGCTACCAAGCACTAGGTGGGCATCTTGGACTAGGTACTTATCTCTCTGATGTCACTTTCACTTTTGTGAACTAGGAATAATAGCCGTGTCCTCCCCATAGGATGCTGTGAAGAATAAACCAGATTGTATAGAAAAAGTGCTCAGGAAAAGCCAGTTATTAGGCCCCCTCCTGCCTCTCTCTATCCCTTTGAGCTGACCCTGGGCCTAAGGCAGCAGTTCTGAGAGCACTCAACTTGTTCAACAGGTTCTTGGCTCCTCAGAGCTGCAGTGTGTGTGTGGGGGGGGGGGGGGGGGGGTGGCAAGATCCAAACAGAAAGTACCCTCCATCCAATCAAATGCAGCTCTGGCCTCTCAAGGCTCCCGTAGGAAGTCAGCTCTCCAGACCTTTGTCCTGGACAGGTTGGGGTCATAGGGGCCCTGAGGCCAAGCCCTGGGTTAGGAGGGCTGTCTTTTTGTCTCAGGGACAATTGTTGTTATTGTGTATTCCTGAGTCAACTGTGACTCATAATGACCCTGTGAACAGTAGTTCTGAACTCTGTGCTATCCTGAGCCAATCTCATGTCTCCAATACACCTCCCATTACCTCAGTCACTGTGTCAGTCCATCTCACCCAGGGTCTTTCTTTCCTGTGTTGTCCCTCTATCCTTCCAAGCATGATGTCATTCTCCAAGGACTGATCCCTCTTGGCCACATGTCCAAAATATGTGAAATGGAGCTTCAAAGTCTTTGCCTCCAAGGAGCAACCTGGTTTCATCCTCTTCAGGATATACCTGTTTGTTCTCTTGGCTGTACATGGTATTTTCAATACTCTTTTTCAGCACCACAATTTGAAGGCATTGATTCTTCTTCTGTCTTTCTTAGTTATTGTCCAACTTTCTGATGCACAGCAAATAATTGAGAAGACCATGGCCTGGATCAGGTGCACCTTAGTCTCCAGTCTGTTATCATTGCTTTTCAGCACTTTGGAGAGGTCCCTGACAGTAGACTTTCCCATGCAACTCATCTTTTGATTTTCTGACTGCTGATGCCAAGCGTGTTGTGGATCTGAGCAAGATGAAATTTTCCCAGTCTCTTCTCCATCTATCATGATGCTGCCATTTGCCAGGTAGTGAAAATCTTTGTTTTCTTGATGTTGAGATGCAATCTTATGGGGCAGATCTTGAAGAAAATCACGTAGAGGCTGTGGCTAGGGCCCTGAGAGTTGTGTTGTCGTTTTGTGCTGTCAAGTTGGAACCACCAACCTGAAGCTGACGCTCCAGGGGGTTTCAGAGGCAGTATAAAGCACAGGAGGAAACTACCCGTCTTTGTCCTGCCTAGCTGCTGGTGGATTTGAACCATGTATCTTTGTGTTGACAGCATACTTTCTTACCATTAGTCTAGAAAACCCCATGGGGCAGTTCTGTTCTCTGACAGGAGATCACTATGACTGGAAAATCAACTCAGAGGCATGTAGCAACAAAGTGCACTTAATTCTCACCACCTCTAATTGAAGCAAGCAAGTACTGTTATTAGTTTTGTTTACTGATTTTTACTGTTTACTGTTTACCTGAGGCTTGGTCATGCACCTAAAGTCAAATCCATGCCTGCATGATTCCAAAGTCCATGTTGACCAGTATGTGATTGTTGTGTACCTTCGAGTCAAAACTGAGCCATAGCTGACCCTTTAGTGGGTTTTCAATAGCAGTTAAATCACACGGGAGATTTCCCATCCTTCTGCTGGGGAACAACTGGTGGATTCGAACTGCCATGCCTTTGGGATCGCAGCACAGCTTCTTACCACTAGGCCACTAGAGCTTCCTTCCCTAAATAGGGACTTTTCTAGCTCTGGTAAAGCCAGAGCTAGAAGAGGGTTCTCTCATTTAACCTGTGATAAGTTCTGCTGTTGCTCCCAGAGAGTAAGGAAACCGCATCTCAGAAGGCCAAGAACCTAAAATCATTCACCTGGGTCCCCTCTACCGTTATGTCTGGGGTCCTGGGTGAGTAGTCCGTTGCAATCTGATTTATAGCAAGTAAAACTGCCCCGTAGAGCTTCTACGGTGATCTTTATGGAAGCGCACTGCCGCATCCTTCTCCCAAAGAATAATCGGTGAGTTCAAACTTCCAACACTGTGAGAAGCAGCCAAGCGCTTAACCACTGCACTACTTCGGCTCCTTCTAGGAGAGTAAGCCAAGCCTTTGCTACATTGATTCTGACTCACAGTGAGCCTGTAAGGGAGGGTGGAGCAGAGCCGCTCCAGAAGGTCTTGGAGGCAGCAGCTTTACGGAACTAGACTGGCATTGACCCAACTTTCTCCTGCAGAGAGGCTGGTGGACTAGAACCACCAACCTTTCATCTAGCAGCCAAATGTTAACCCACAGTGCCACCAGAGCTCCTTCCTGGAAGAGCTGTTGCCAGGCATCATCAAGTCAGTTCCAGCTCTCCGTGACAACAGGAGACACTATCCTCGGAGCTCTTGTTGTTGTTTGTATCCTTCGTTAATCCTCATGATGTGATGGGGGGGGGGGTTCTGCCTCTCTACCACCTGTGTACCGGTCCTTCCTTCTATTTGGGAGTATCTCCGTCCCAATGTGCTCTCACTCTGCACCCTGTTCTAGAACTTGGGCTGTGGAGGTGGGGAGGTGGGTCTCCACCCCTACAGCAAACAACTAACTGCCCTTCCCGCTGCCTCCAGGCCCACTGGGAATGTGCCCCTAATTGCATCTCAAGATGGGAGGCTATTAGCCTGTGATTGCATCCCCAGTGTCTATCTTGCCCCGTGGGTACCTACTCTTGGCTCCCAAAAGGATTTGGAATGATGTAAACCTCCAATCCAAAAGTCTGGCTAAATAGGCTCTCCAGCACCCTGGCCTCAACACTCTCACCACCCAGTCAGGGGTGGGTTTCCTTGTAAGGTTTGGCCCCCTCACTGTGAGGCAATCAAGAGCAGAGGGTTCCCAGCTCGGCAAATGCAAATACATACACCTGAACACATCATAGGCTCTGCTGCTATGTAGTCCACAGGCCCTGTTCCCACTGCCTTCCTGTGCACGCTCTCCTGGTGCCTCCTTTTCATCTAGGCTCACAGGAGCTTAGGAGCCAGTGCTCCTGGGTCCTTTTCACGGTCACACCCGTGCTGTGTGACTTTGAACAAGTACCTTCTACAATCTAGACCTAAAAAATAGGAGAGTAAACTCAGTGATCCATAAGCAGCTTCTAGAAAAAAAAACAACAAAACATCCAAAAACCAGGAACTCAAAAAAACCCACAAAAACCTAACAACAACAAACAAACAAAAAAGAAACAACAACTCAAGACTTTCCTTACACAGATACCTGCTGAGTAAGTGGTGAAGGCTCTGTCATATCAGGACCCTGCCTACTCTAGCTTGGAAGGGTGGCCAAGAGAGCCTCCTTCCAGGGTTGAGAGGAAAGAATGAGGAAAAATTAACTTCATTGGTAAATGAGGGTGGGGTATAGGGACTGGACAAGGAGAATGCTCCAGCAGAGAGACAAAGGTGGGAGGGGGGCAACTTGAGGCTGGAGGAGTGCAGAGACCTGGCAAGCTGTGCTTGAGAATCTGGACTTTATTCTCAGGGTGCTGAGGAGTACAGAGAGGTTTAAGGAGGAGAGTGACGAAGCTGCCATATGGAGCAAGAACTGGAGGCCAGAGGGCTGAGGGTGGGAGACCTTCTCAGAGACCGGCTGTCTTACCACCCCCAGGTCCTCACGAGTGTGTGGGAGCAGCCCTTCTGTCCTTATGGAAAGGGAAGCAGGACTTCCTTCTCCTCTTTTTTTCCTCCCTCCACTTCCTTCCTCCTTTCTCCTCCACAACACACACACACACACACACACACACACACACACACAGGGAGAGAGAAAGACAGAGACAGAGAAAGAAAACGAGAACGTACTCACTCCCTGCATGACCCTTGGGCCTGGCTGGGAGGAGGCAAAGGTTGGACTTGGGAGGTTATGAAGAGGCATCATTCTCAGAGAGCTGGGACAGAAGGGTCTGGAGTCTTGACGTCCAGCTGAAGCTCCAGAAGGAAGAGCCAGCTCCCACCTCAAAGGCCTCACAGTCCCTCCCTTCTTCCTCAGGGGCTAATCTCTGCTGAAGCAGCAGACATTGGAATTCAGAGTGATGCCATGGACAGCCTCCAAGATTCTCCTCCCCCACCTCTTCCTTTAGACTCTCGGGGTCTCCATTTCCCTCCCACATGCCCTTTCCTCAGGAGTGACCTCGTCTCAGCTGATCCCTCCCCCAGACTCATAGTGGAGCCTGGAATGCAGTGGGCCAGGTGGCTGATTCACTCACAGCGTGAGGAGTGGCCACTGGGGAGGCACACCCCTGGGTCGTTTCAGGCTCAGAAGGGATTTTAGGAGGATTCAGACTAGAAAATTAAACTTCCTGTCACCATTCAGTGTTGGCCTTCAGTTCTGGTGGCCCCAGTTGAATAGTGTGCTCAGCAGGCCTGACCAGAGCTGTGGAGTCCTGGGTGGCGCTCCTGCTCACCAAGGCTCCTTCTAGCATCTCAGTCAGGAGCCTGGTCCCCAGACTTGTAGAGCCTTCTTCCCTCCACTCTTGTGCCTCATTTAGCTTATCCCTACTCTGCAGTGAGGAACGAGATGCCCATGCCAGACTCCAACCATCCACTGTTTCTTCTACCCCTACTGCCAGTCAGAGTGCCAGTGCCCCAGGATGACTCTGCATTGCCTGTTTCCATCTTATTCTTCTCCATCTCCACAGCCTTTATCATCCTATCTCCCTCCTGGACAACTGCTGAAATCAGATGATTCATCACCCTGGCCCAACCCTTGTCTCACTGCCCCCCAGCCTGTATGCTGTAGTCTGAGACATGTTTCTACAAGAAAACTTAGGTCACTCCTCTCCTTGTGTTTTTCAGTGGCTTCACGGTGCCCTCATGATAAAAGTAAAATTAATCTTTGTGGCCCACAGCATTCTGTTTACCCCACCACCTCAGCTCCTGACTGCCCTCCTTCCGCCACACTCCAGACATCCTGGAACTCTTCCTGGTCTTCAGAGTCACAGCTTTTCTCACCTCCAGGCCTTTGCTCTGAGCATTTCTGTGCAATATTGGGTTGATTGTCAAAAATCACTTTCCTATGCACAATCAGCAGAGGATAACATCAATGAATGGGACCTTCTAAAGATTCAGTCCCTGTGTGCATCAAAAACGTTTTCCAATACAGTGAAAAGAAAACTTACTGTCTGGGAAAAAACATTTGGCAATGACATCTCAGACAAGGGTTTCATAACAAAAGTTTACAGAATACTACAGGACCTCCATAAGAAAAAGACTGATAACAGCTGCAAAATGGGCAAAAGCTATAAAAAGACCGTTCATAGAGAAGATATTTAGGTGGTAAACAGACACATGAAGAAATGCTCAAAATCACTGGCAACAAGAGAGATATAAATCAAAACCACAATGAGATACCATTTCTCCCCAGTAGCAAAGGCAAAGTTTAACAGGATGGCAAGCAATAAATGTTGGAGGATGTGGAGAGATTCGAACTCTAATACACTGTTTGTGAGAATGTAAAATGTTACAACCACTCTGGAAGACAGTTTGTCATTTCCTCAAAACGTTGGACTTAGCGATTCCATATGACCCAGCTATTTCCACTGCTAGGAATATACCTGAGGAAAACAGAACTGAGACTCAAACAGAGATTTATACACTGATTTTCATAGCAGCATGATTCATAATAGCAAGAACATGAAAACATCTCAAATGTCCATCTGTTGACTGGATTGAGAAATTGTGGTACATTTACATGATGGAATACTATGCAATGCTCAGGAGCAATGACTTAGAAAAATACTATATAACATGGGAGAGGCTAGAGAGAGCATTATGCTGAGTGAACTAACTCAGTCTCATAAGGACAAATACTGCATAAGGCTATTATTATAAAAACAGAAGGATAACTAGTAAGATGTGTATGGATATCCAAAGAGGGAAGGGGAAGGGGCAGGGAGTTTGGGGTGATGAGAATCACGAGATTGCAGTTTGGTGGGTGGAGGGAGGGGCTGAAGGAATTAGGAAAGATCCAGGGGGAACCTGAAAAGACAAGATAATAGTGGGCATAGACCAATGGTGATTAATTTTATAAGAAACAATATATAGGAATGAGTGTAAGAAACACAATGTGAATAAAAATAAAATCAAATCACTTTTCTAGTTCATTGCTTTGACTTTGAACACATGGCTGGATGGGGTTATGCTAATAATGTAAATGAGGTGAATAGTAAGTTTTGTGTGGAAACATGCAAATAAGGTGTGTAGATACAAAAGAGGGATTGATCAGTTTTACCGTTCCACTAGGCTTAAATTGAGCAAGTTTTGAGGCAGAAGGAGGGGAAGGATATAGCTACCACCAAGAAAGAAGCACAGAGTGAAGCTAGATATTCCTGTGAGAGAGACAGAGATAACACAGCTGCAGTCGTACGGAACGAGATAGTGTGAGGCAGAACTGAGCTGGGACTGCTACCCCACAGAGTCAGCACCAGGACCAGGGGCCTTCACCTGAGCTTGCTGGAGGACTGAGGGTTCAAGGGAAGACCCCATAGTTTATAGGACTAAGAGAGCTCTGTAACATTGACCTAAAGCCATGAGGCCAAAGGTCAAAGGGCTTGCTAGCATACCTGAAAAGTTGTTGTGACAAGAATTTTATCCTGTTTCCCTAATAAACTCCAAGTGAGTGCTGGTGGCCTAGTGGATAGGGAGCTGTGTTGCTAGCCTCAAGCAGCACCTCAGTGGTAGTTCAAATCCACCAGCTGCTCTGAGGGGAGGAGAAGAATAGCGACCTCCTCCTGTGCAGTGTATAGCCTCTGAATACTGTTCAGAGTCCATTTTGGTTGACAGCAACTGGTGGTGAGTGAATAAACACCCCATCATCATGAGTGTAGCTCTGTGAGTTCTGTGTGGTCATTGCTGTGGATTATGGACCTAGTAGCAGAGCAGCCAGAGCCCTGGTAGGAGCAGTTGCTGTTAGAATGGGTAGAAGTAGCTGTGAGGCATGTAGGGGCTTGTCTGACCCCATGGGAAACCTATTTTGGTGTGGATCTAGTTGATGGGGACTGTTCCCCCTTGTAGTATTTCTGGAGGTCAGCAAAAACCAAATGAGTTGTGGGAGGATGTCAAAGGTATCATCCAGGAAGAGTGTAAACGGTCATTACAAAGACAAAAGAGGAAGAAAAGACCAAAATGGATGTCAGAGGAAACTCTGAATATTGCACTGGAGGCAGAGAAGCCAAAGCAGAAGGAAGAATTCAAGATACTAAAGAGATACTAGAAGATTCCAAAAGGCAGCACAGGATGACAAAGCAAAATACTACAATGAAATGTGCAAGGAGCTGGAGTCAGAAAATCAAAAGGGCCAAACTCGTTCAACCTTTCTTAAGCTCAAGGAACAAAAGAACAAATTCAAACCTCTAGTTGCTATAATCAAGGATACTTTAGGCAGAATATTAAATGATCCAGGAAATATTAAAAGAAGACGGAAAGAATATACAAAGGAATTGGCAGACACAGAAGAATTTAATGAAATAACATATGAGCAAGAGCCTATGGTGATGAAGGAAGAAGTTCAAGCTGCTTTGAAGGAAATAGCAAAAAATAAGGCCCCAGGAATAGACAGTATACCAATTGACACGTTTCAGCTAACAGATGCTGCCCTGGATGTGCTCACCAAGTTGTGCCAAGAAATCTGGAGAACAACCACTTGGCCAACTGACTGGAAGAGATTTATATTTGTTCACATTCCAAAGAAGGGTGACCCAACAGAGTGTGAAAACTATAGAACAATATAATTGATCTCACATGCAAGCAAGATTCTACTGAAGATCATCCAAAAAAGACTGGAACATTCACATCAGCAGAGAACTGCTGGAAGTCCAGGCTGGGTTTAGAAGGGGTTGTGGTACTAGGAATATTGTAGCTGATGTTAGATGGATCTTAGCTGAAAGCAAGGAATACCAGAAGAATGTCTGTGTTTGACTGTGTGGATCATAACAAACTGTGGCTGACTCTGAGAAGAATGGGAATCCCGGAACACTTGACCATGCTAATGTGAAACCTATACTTAGATCAAGAGGCAGTCGTCAGAACAGAGCAAGGAAACACTGCATGGTTCAAAATTGGGAAGGGTATATGACAGGGTTGTGACCTATCTCCATACCTTTTCAACCTATATGCAGAACAGATTGTCTGAGAGTCTGGGCTCTATGAGGAGAAGTGTGGTGTCAGGATTGGTGGAAAATCTGTCAAGAATCTGCGTTATGCAGATGACACAACCCTGCTTGCTGAAACTGAGGAGGACCTGAAGTGCTTGTTGCAGAGGGTCAAGAACTGCAGCCTTCAATATGGACTGAGACTCAATATCAAGAAGACAAAGATTCTCACCACTGGACCAATTGGCAGCATCAGGATGGATGGTGAAGAGACTGAGATTGTTCACAGCTTTATTTTGCTTGACTCTACAGTCAACACTCTTGGCAACAGCAGCCAGGAAATTAAAGGACGCATTGCGATGGGAAAGTCTGCTGTTAGGGACCTCTCCAAAGTACTGAAGAGCAATGGTGTCTCTCTCTAGAGACTAAGGTGCATCTGATACAGGCCATGGTCTTCGCCATCACCTATTATGCATCAGAGAGTTGGACAATGACCAAGGAGAATAGAAGGAGAATTGATGCCTTTGAGCTGTGGTGCTGGAGAAGCGTATTGAGAGTACCATGGACTGCCAGGAAAACAAATAGATTTGTCCTGGAGAGGGTTAAACCAGGTGGCTCCTTGGAGGCAAGGATTCTGGGGCTTCGTCTGAATACTTTGGACATGTTGTAAGGAGGGACTGGTCCTTGGAGAGGGACATCATGCTTGGGAGGGTGGAGGGACAGTTCAGGAGGGGAAGGCTCTCTATGGGGTGGATTGATTCAGTGACTGGGGTAATCGGGAAGGGTGTGTCAGAGACAGTGCGGTTGGCACAGGATAGAGCAGGGTTTAGGGCTATTGTACATAGGGTCGCTATGAGTCGCAAGCAACTCGATGGCACATAACAACAACAACGACGACAACAAAAAGATGTAGTTTCCCTTATGCGACTAACATTTTTCTCAGCTTCCAATTCAGAACCCCACCACTCTTCATCTTCAGACAAGCCCCACTGCCTTGAACTCAGAAGTCAGTGCCTTCTAAACACCTCAGGCCACCATATGGACACCCTTTTTATGCTGTCATAGTCCCCAAACTTCCTGTTTTGGGGTAACAGCAGTGACCACACATTAAAAGCCTATTTAATGTGTTCATCTCTTTACAGTAACTATCAGAACTCAATAAATGTACTCCTAGTAGATGAAGAAATAACCAGAAGTGGAGAAAGACAGAATGGTGGGTACCATGTTGTAAGGGTTCAAGTACTAAAGAATAATAACTATGACTTAGAGCAATACTAATTACAGCTTTTCACTATTGTAAGGAGCCCTGATGGTAGAACTCTGAAGCGCTTGGCCACTAACTGAAAGGTGGGTAGTTCAAACCCACACAGCAGTTCCGTGAAGAAAGACCTACTGGTGTGATTTTGTAAAGATTATATAGCCTAGAAAACTGTATGGGGCAATTCTAATTCTAGTCTCTCATGTGGGGTTGCTATGAAACCACATCGAGGCAGCCACACCTAACAACACAACAACTGCAGGCATACTTGATTTCATTGCACTTTACTTGTTGTTTCACAAAGTCTATATTTTTACAAATTGAAGGTTTGTGACAATGCTTCTTGAACAAGTTTATTGATGTTCTTTTCCTAATAGCATGTGCTAATTTTGTATCTCTGTGTCACATTATGGTAATTCTCACAAGATTTCAAGCTTTTTAATGCTATTGTACACTTTATAGACTATCAACAAAATCCAACTCATTGCTCTCGAGTTGTAACTGACCCAGAGCTGACCCTGCAGCCAGTTTCCATGGCTGTAAATCCCACAAGAAGTGGTTGTCCATCTTTCCCCCAAGGAGGCTCTCATAGATTCAAAGTGACAGAGAGTCAAGGTCTTTGGATTAGCCATGAAACTCCCTACAGACTGCGCCCCTGGAGCTCCCTAAATAGAATATGTTGTTGCTGTTGTTGTGTACAGAGTTGGAACTGACCCATAGCTGACCTTCTGGTGGGTTTTCAGAGGCAATAAATCACACAGGAAGAGTTATCCATGCTTCTCTAGTGGAACATCTGGTGGATTTGAACCATGTGTCTTTGAGATGACAGCAAAGCTTCTTTCCATTAGGCCACTAGAACTCCCTCGAATAGATAATAGCATAATTGTTGACTACGACTCATAGCAACCCTACACTCAATAGTGCTGAACCTTGCTCTATATAAATTATACATGCTGGGAAATAATCGTGTGACAAGCTTTATTGTAATTCGCTCTTAATTGTGGTGACCTGGAATAGAATCGCAGTATCTCTGAGATGTGCCTACTCCCTACCAGGCACTACACAAAGTGTTATCCCTCTTTGTTCTTCTAATGACCTTGAGGGGTAGCATTGCTATCCTCCTCATTGTACAGGAAATGAAACTGAGGTTCAGACCGATTCATTTACTCAAGATCATACAGCTAGGAAGTGGGAGAAGCTAGATTTTTCCAAAGTGCTAAAGGACAGAGGGTTTGAGGTAGGGGCCTTTGCATTGTCTAAACTGCTCATTCAGCAGTCCTGGAGAGGAGCTCTCCAGAGATTTGAGATTCTGCTCCTCTCCAGAAGAAGCGCTGCTTCCCTGGCCATGAGGGATGGGGCTCCCCTCCCTAGGCACCCCTTCCATCGCTGGAAGCTTCCAAGGGTTGTAAGAGCAACTATACCTCAGGACGCTGTTGTTCCCACTCATGTTTCTTTCAGAAGCAGAAGTCCGGGAAGTCCGGAGTACATTCCCTCCTCATCAGGGCAGAAGGTAAGGTGCGGAATTTAATAGCAAAGCAAATTTGGCTGGAGAGGAAATGAGATTTCTTTGTCAAGGTGAGTGTGTCTGCGAGAGTCAAGAACAGGGTGGAATGGAGGGGTGGGGGCACTTTGGGAGGGCTGCAAAAGGGGGAGTGCGGATCTGGAATTATTAGAATGTTGATTATGTCCTCTTGATTGTTAATGAAATTCTTCACCTTGGATTTCTGGACCAGGGGGAAAGCTCCTGGAGCTCATTTTCCCGCTGATGAGAGCAAGAGAGAGGGCAGGAGGGGGCAGAAGACTCTCGGCTTAGGGAGAAATTAAATTCCACCTAAACAAATGGAACTGGACAAGCCAGGCTGCTGCCATTTGCAGCAGAGCCCCGTGTTGCCCCAAGCTCCCCATTGGGAACGGGACAGAGACCCTTGGTGAGGAGGCGCCCAGAGGGCCAATGTGGCAGCAGAGAACAGCTCCTGCAATAATCACAAACACTGTGAATGCCTTCTATGAAGACCTGACTCAGAAATGTTCGTGTATTGTCACATTCAATTCTCCCAACAAACGCTTAACCAAAAATCCACTGCACCTAAGTCAATTCCAAGTCGTAGCCACCTGAAAGGACAGTGCAGAACTGCTTTATAGGATTTCCTAAGTAGTGAGCAGACTACCACATCTTTCTCCCGTACAGCAGCTGGTGGGTTTGAACATCTGACCTTCTGGTTGGCAGCCAAATGCTCTAACCAGTGTCATCAAAGCTCCTCCTAGAAACTTGGAGGTAAGTATTACGATAGCTTCTATTTTGCAGAACATTAAGGCACTGAGTTTGTCTGTAAATGCATAATAGTAAAATGAGAAGGCTCTAGGGTGTACTATTATTCTCTCTACAGATGCTGATGGAATACCTCCCTTGTGCAGGCACCCTTCCGGCTACCAGGTATATAACAGTGAGCAATACAGACAAAAACCCCTGTCCTGGGAAGTTAACACTCAGTAGGAGGAGACAGACCACAAGCAAGATAAATAAGGAAATAACAGTGTATGTTAGGGAGCTCAGGTGGCTTAGTGGTAAGGAACTGCACTAGCAACTCAAAGGCAGATGGTTTGAATTCACTTCAGGAGAAAGATGGGTAATCTTCTGTCCTGTGATTTACAGCCTCTGAAAATCCACTGGAGGGTCAGCTGTGAGATGGTTCTGACACATAACAACATAATGATAGACATTATACAGTAGAACAAAATAAAGCAGCAAAGCTGATGGTCAGAGAGTTCACTGAGCAAGGGATTTGAAACAAAGACTTGGAGAGAGAGCATGCAAATATTGGGGATGAGCATTCCAAGGGGAGGGAAAAGCTCTGAGGTTGGCTGTGCCTGACAGGTTATAGGAACAACAAGGAGGCCAGAGTAATTGAATTACCAAATGTGGAGCAGTAGGTATTGAAGTCATGAAGTAATGGGGAAAGTGCAGATTGTGGATGGCTTTGTTAGCCATTATTAGAACTTTAGCTTTTATCTGAATGAGACAAGAATCCACCAGAGGGTTTTAGGGATGATCTGATTTATGTTTTAAAGGCATCACTCTGACTGCAGTGTTGAGAAGAGACTGGAGAGGGTCAAGGGCAGAAGCAGAGAGAAGAGTTAGGAGGCTATTGCAATAATCCAGGTGAGAGTCGATGGTGGCTTAGTTCAGGGAGGGAGCGATGGAGGTGCTGATAAGAGTTCTGATCCCAGATGCGTTTTGAAGGTAAAGCCAACAGGATGAGCTGACGGATCAAATGTGGGGCTTGTGAGAGAAAGAGGGGAATCAAGAAAGATTCCAGAGATTTGTCTTCTCCATTTTTCAATTCCCTGAAGACCCACACCTTCTTCCTTTTTAAGACCAACTCCATCCTGCCTGACCTCCTCCCAAGTCTTCTGAGGCAACCCTTAACCCACACTGCTCTATGTCACAACCCCTACTTGCCAGCCCTGTCTTCCTTCACCTCACAGCATGTAGAGGAGAAACCTTGATAAATACAACTAGATACAGAGTAAAAACTTGCTCCTGACCTTCTAGGGCTCCCCAAACTCTTATCCCAGTTTTACTCACTTATTACCATCCATTTGGAATCAATTAATAATTGATACTGGCAGTTTCCAGAGATTATACATTTTTCTACCAAGGAGACACTGGTGGATTTGAACTGCTTTCCTTTGGGTTGGCAGTGCAACTCCCTATCCACTAGGCCACCAGAGCTCCCTAACCATAATCTAGGAGGTCCCATCACACTCCGCTTCCCATATGCTCCTCTGACTTCTGCGCTCCCTTCTCTAGCTCCATAGAACTGGCACTGGGCGTTACCACGCTGCTCTGCTCCTACACATCCCTCAGCATTCAGGGAGTTTCATCACCTCTGGACACCTTCCTTGGCCCAGCATTCCAGGCTTTCGTAGCTCTGTGCATTTTGTGACTTCTACTACAGAAGCATCACAAGGGGTCAATTCCTGAAGAAAGACATCATGCTACATCTTCAAGGATATGAACATGTACGGCCAAGCACAATTGATAACAGTGCATCTAAATTCCAAAGTCAATCTCCATAATAGTCTATGTGTTTCCTACTGCCAAAGGGGCCCTTTAGAGTAGTGAGAGAAGATCTTCACCCTGAAACTACAGTGTCCCTTTTCAGCAGGAAGTAGCTAAGAGAATACGCCATCCCCTTTTCCTTATGACTCAGGGTGAAGTCTCTCTCAGGGAGGAGTGATAGGGAATGGCAAAGGACACACTGACAAAGGAGATTAATCAGAACTGGCTTTGACAAGCACTGTGGCAATTGGACAATTAAAACAGACTTTCAAGGCTGGGAAAAGAAGAACGAACTGGGGAGGAGGGTAGAGAAAATAGTGCAACAATGAATGAATGAAAACCCCAAATCTCTGTAAATGTTCATGAAAATTAATAAAATTTAATAATAAAAAAAAGAAAGACATCATGCTTGGTAGAAGATCAGTGATAAAGAAGAAGACCCTCAGCGAGATGGGTTGACGCAGTGGCTGCACCAATAGATTCAAGCAGAGCAGAGTTTCCGAGGATGGTGCAAGACCAGTCAGTGTTTCCTTCTCTCCGACAGAGAGCCGCTAGGCGTTGGAGCTAACTCAATGGCTCCAAACCACCACTCCCACCACCACCAGAGAAAGTTCTTATGTGTTTATTCCATGAAAGCCTATCTCCCCGCCTGACTATAACCTACAGGGACAAGGGCCCCTCCTGTTTTCTGCAGGTGGGAAAACACCAAAAGATCCAGTCAGTGGATTTGGCACAGACTTCTCAGCTTTTGGCAAACTACCTTTCATTGACCTGAAGCCTTCTGCTGTTAGGTGAGTGCTGGGCGGGTGCTTAACTCATTTATTGAAGGAACAGACAGATTCATCAGCGAATCAAGGTTTTCCTTTAAGACCTGACATGTGAGGCATATACCAAGTCTCTCTTCCCCCCTATGGAAGAATAGTAGTAAGAACACCCTATTTCCTGGGTTGTAGTGAAGATTAAAAAAACAAAGAAACAGACAAGTAATGAACAATACTCCGCACTATTAGGTGCTCAAGAATTGTTCCTCCAATGCTTGTTCACACAGTTACCACCTTACAACTCCCATGTGCTTCCCTCCCCTTCTCCCAATACCCCCCCCTTCCCCATGCTCCTCCCCAGTTTCTTCCTAAGGACTCCCAGTTGTGGAATCACCATACCCTCCTTGTCCCCCAAGATCTCCACATTCACCGCTGGTTACATATTGATCCTGTTTAACTTTCCCAATGGATGATAAACACAAAATTAAAATGACTTCCTGGAATATTAATGTAGTAAATGGCCCTATTAAAAGAAAGAAAATACAGCTGAGAAAATTCGCTTTGATGTAGCGTTTCTGCAGGAGGCTCATTTATCTGCAGCTCAGACTCTCAAAATGAGATTCTGAAGGTTTCTCTGATGTCTCTTATTTTTCCCTCACCCAGAATTTAAACAGAAAATAGAATCACAAGCTGGTGTCATAAAACGTGGGCCTTTTCCCATCTCAACCAAGGAGCAAATGAAAACAGGGCCAGGAAGACGTCAGGCTCTGCAAACACTCACCCGCTCCTCCAGGTCTCTCTACATTGTGCCCCAGGGAGCCTGCCACTGGCTACCAGGCCAGCATCCGAGGGTCACAAGGGGCCTCAGGTCACCAGGCCGCTTGGGGCCCATTCTGCTACTGCGGCTGCTCCTACTGCTGAACTAGGAAAGATGACTCAGAGCCACAAAAGCCTGGCTCTAAATATGCAGATTTTGAAATCCTGGCTCTGAGACTTATTAGCTATGTGTTCCTGGACAGAATCCTTCACCTTCCTGAGCTCTGACGGCCTCATCTATAAAATAGGGATAATGTTAGCACCTAATTCATAATGTAGTTATAAAGGTCAAGTAAGATAATAAGCCTACATATATCTGGTAGGCCCTCAGTATAGTTATCTGTTGTTGTTGTTGTTGTTGTTACAAATATTAATTTGTCATTATTACAATAATTCAGGTCTCAGGTGAGATGTCACCTCCTCCAAGCAGCTTTCCCTCACTCCCAGCCTGGGTCTTGGCCTGCTCTGGGCTGCTGTAGTCCCAGACCAGTCAGCTGCCCTGCCTGGTTACTTTGCTTCTTTCTCTCCAGCAGCCTGCATGCTTCTGAGAGCTGCCTCATGGTCTTGTTCATGATTGTCTCACAGGGCAGCACGGTGGAACTTAAATGTTTGGTGAGCAAGCAAAGGACCGACTGGAATGTTAGGGTCCCAGGCAAGATGCTGGGAGTTGATGGCTGTTTGCCCACCTGGCATGGTCTACAGATTGGCGTTGTGACATAGGGACTTTCCATGCAACTCTTAGAGCACAGAGGGTCCAGCTTGGAGATGGCAGTTCTTCCCACCTCTCTAATCGTGACTACCTTCTCTGGGATCTCACCTCAGACTCCCCGGAATCTTGCCTTCCATGATGGCTTCAGCTTCTAGGGATCGACAGAAGAGCTCACATCAAGGCCTCTGGAATGAATTCTTCCTCCCCTCTGCTTTTCATCAGCCTCCCCCAGTGGTGTCAGGAGGGTTGATATTACGTAGGGTGGTGATTCACGATGTCGTCACATTCTCCCCCACCATAAACCTCCTCCTTTACCAGACCACACTTGAACAAACCTTTCAAACAACAAACTCAACTCATTGCTCTCAAAACAGACACATAGCAGACCCTCCAGTGGGTTTTTGGAGGGTGTGTAAATTGCACAGGACGGGATTGCGCTGCCTTGTCTTGTAGAACTGCTGGTGGATTCGAACTGCAGTCAGGAGCTGTCTGGATTAGCAGCGCAGCTCCCTGTGGACCACCAGCACTCTCCTACACAGAACTCTTAATAAGGCTTATTATAAAATTTAATGATAGGGTAATATGTGATAAATATAGTTATAAATTGCTTAAATGATAATATTTCTCAGATTATATAAATATTAACAAAATTGGTAAAATCTCTCTACATTGAATTACACAGTTACATTATTAGTAGGTGAGCAGAAGCCTTTTTTTTTTTGCTTTTACTTCTTTTCTTTTAATTACTACTTTATTCTCAAAAAAAGTTACTGATACAGATGCACAGATACTGCTTACCACAATATGGTAACTAAGACACAAGGAAATTAGACAAAATCAGCAACTATAAAAACATCAACATCAACGCAAAGAAAAGGGTGTGCTCTCAGCGTGTGCACGTGAAACCACGTGATTTCGAGCGCCATTATTGTTGGCTGATAATGACAGCTCGACTAGAGTGCCTTGCAAGGTTCAAAATGTAAATTAGCGGAGAATTTCAGCCTTGTAGGCGTATGGATACACCTAAGCTGGATTTACAAGTAGGAAATAAAAACACCCCGAACTGGTTTTGCTAACCACAGGGATATCTGTAGTAACAATAATAAATTTCTGCTAACACTCCACACAAATATTTTATAGACAATTGTTTTGATGTCATGCACCCCTGAATGCATCACTCAGCACGGTCTGTACCCCCCAGTTTGTCCTTGGTATCCCCTGCTTCTGCTGACTAGTTGAACCCACGAGAAGAACCGCAGGTGTGAGTTTTGTATTCCCTTAGGCTGAGCCTCTCTGAATGGTCTGGGTCAACATGGAGGTGTGTGTCAGGTGATCTATGTCTAGCCAGCTAGACAAAGTCACACCTCTGCCACCTGCAATTCCAGCTGTCCTATCCCTTCCCCACTGCATGACGGGCTTAGGACCCCTATACTAGGAGGCCCGAGGTCCGATCCACAACCCCTTCCTCCAGGATGTCAGGGTCTTGGCATCCTGACCAGGTTGGGAATTCAAGTTCTTTCAAAGGTGCCTTAGAGGAAAGTCCTGATAATCTACCCCCCAAATCAGATACTGAAATCCCCAGGGAGCCCTGTTCTACTCTGATGCACACACAGTTGTCAAATCAAATCAGTAGTACTGATAATGCTTCACCTCACATCAAACAATAACACATACCCTGTTCCTGTATTATCTAGGATTTGTATATATAACCATATGAAATCGTATACTGGAAATTTGCAACCATTCACACTCCAAACTGCATCCCTCTTAACACACACACACACACACACACACACACCCCACCCCACCCCTTAACACAGTCACACAAGCACTGTTGTCCATAACCTCAGGAATAAAAACGAAAGAAGAACCCCTGTGGACAGGGAGTGGAGGCAGAGTTTGTGGAAGATCAACTCGCCTGCTGCAGTCACTGTCCTCTGAGGACCCCTCCTCAGCCAGCCCAGGGCCCCCTAGCAAGAAAATGAGAAGCTGGAACAGAGGGGTTAATTTGGGGAAAGCAGCAGCTGCTTGAAACAGTGAGGGCGGGCTCCAGGGCAAGAACGGCTCCTGCTGAGATAATGATTGTGAGGGATGCTGGAGCTGGGGGCCACTACACCCCCCCCCCCAAAGCAGCACACCCTCAAATGCCCTCACTCAAGGCGAGTTATCTGTTTGGGCATGCATACACACACTGAAAGAAGCAGCATAGCCATCTGGCAGAAGACAGTCCCTTACACACAATTACACAAACGCTGCAGTAGCTCTCCATGCATGAGTGTAAAGCCATTTGGAGACACAAGCTGCAGGCAGCCCTGGTATGCTGAGGCCTGAAAACACACACACACACACACACACACACACACACACACACACACACACACACACACCTATGTCCTTTAATCTTTAAATGTGTCAAGGTATGAGTGTATCAAGGGAGGGAAGGGCCCAGACACCAAGAATCTGTCCAGCTCAGAGGTGTCTTGGGTCTTATTTGTATAATATTCTGTCATGTCCACTTCTAAAATAGCAGGCCTCTCAAAACCCTATGTACAAGAGAATTGCCAGAAGTCAAGGCTGGGTTTAGAAGGGATTGTGGCACTAGGGATATTGTAGCTGATGTTAGATGGATCTTAGCTGAGAGCAGAGAATACCAGAGGGATGTATATCTGTGTTTCATTGACTATGCAAAGGCGTTTGACTGTGTGGATCAACTGTGGCTGACTCTGAGAAGAGTGGGAATCCCAGAACATTTGATCGTTCTAATGTGAAACCTATACTTGGACCAGGAGGCAGTCATCAGAACAGAGCAAGAAAACACTGCATGGTTCAAAATTGGGAAGGGTGTACGCCAG
>NW_006399845.1:8707508-8746473 GCF_000299155.1 Elephantulus edwardii | reverse complement strand
ATGGATGGTGAAGAGATTGAGATTGTTCACAGCTTTAGTTTGCTTGGCTCCACAGTCAACACTCTTGGCACCAGTAGCCAGGAACTTAAAAGGCATGTTGCCATGGGAAAGTCTGCTGTTAGGGACCTCTCCAAAGTACTGAAGAGCAATGATGTCTCTCTGGAGACTAAGGTGCATCTGATAAAGGCCATGGTCTTTGCAATCACTTGTTATGTATCAGAGAGTTGGACAATGACCAAGGAGGATAGAAGCAGAATTGATGCCTTTGAGCTGTGGTGCTGGAGAAGAATATTGAGAATACCATGGACTGCTAGGAAAACAAACAGATTCATCCTGGAGGGGGTTAAACTGGGCTGCTACTTGGAGGCAAGGATTCTGAGGCTACATCTGACATACTTTGGACATGTTGTAAGGAGAGACCGGTCCTTGGAGAGGGACATCATGCTTGGGAGGGTGGAGGGATAGCGCAGGAGGGGAAGGCCCTCTATGAGGTGGATTGATTCAGTGACTGGGGTAATCGGGATGGGTGTATTGGAGATGGTGCGATTGGCACAGGACAGAACAGAGTTTAGGGCTGTTGTACATAGGGTCCCTATGAGTCGCAAGCGACTCGATGGTACATAACAACAACAACACCCTCAAGTTGGAATCCACCTATAGCTGACCCTCCAGCAGGTTTTCAGAGGCGGTAAACAGTACAGGAAGAGATTGCCCATCTTTCTTACATGGAACAGCTGAAGGATTTGAAACCATGTACTTTTGCATTGGAAGCACAATTTCTTACCACTAAGCCACCAGAGCCCCTTGTTTGTATGATGCAAATATTCAATGCATTTGGGAGCTACTAAAGTTCAAGAGCACCCAAAGATGACTCAGAGGAAAATTCTGATAATCTACTTCCAAAACTCAGCCTTTGAAATCCTATGGAGCCCAGCTCTGCTCTGACCTACGTGAGGTCACCAAAAATGAAAATCAACTCAGTGGCACCTGGCAATATCTCACATCAAATCAAACAATAACACACACCCAGAGCCCACATTGCATCTGACTTGTCTATAATATATGAGGTGAAAGAGCTCTGAAGGTCTACTCCTCAGTGAGTTGTGTTGCTAATCCAAGGATGGCACTTTTCAGGTGGTTCAGATCAACCAGTGGCTCCTTAGGGAAAAGATGCCCTCCTCCTCCCCCCCCCCCCCCGTGTGATCTACAGCCTCAGAAACGCAGGGGAGGGTCCACTATGAGTCAGCTCTGACTTGATGGCAATTAGAAAGAGATGAGGTGAGCAGCTTTGCAGTTAGCATAATTTCACATTTTGTAGACATTTAAGAAAGCATTTGTTATTTGTCACTTTGTTATGTGTGTTTTTTTCACAAGTCTGAGGTCATTGTTATTTTTCAGCTGGACCCTTAAAAAATATTTGGGCTCTGAATCCTACACCAAAGGTATGTCTGTCACTTAAGAGTGACATAAATGAGCTGACATAAATGGCCCAGGACTCACGGGCTGGGGACCCATTGAGTCTAGGACTCAACTTGTCAGTCTCCCACCAGTTACTATCTCTTAGTGCCAGAGAGAACACTAACTAAGGACTGTGGGTCCAGGAGCCTCCACTGAGACTCAAACTCAGCACACGTAACATGTGACAGATTACACACACACACACACACACACACACACACACACACACACCCCAGAGACCATGACTGGACAGCCAGGTGCAGACCCCAGAACACACGAACACTGAGGCCCACACCACACACCTGACAGGGACCCTCACCACCTGGACACTTACCCCAACACAAAGGCAGACAACAGGACAGACACACATTCGCCATAGGCTGACCAGCTGACTCTGTCTCAGCAAGATACATTCCCCTCAAAAGAGACCCACTGGAGCAGCACCTGGGTACCCAGGCAAAGCCACCTGTGGACACTCTGTTTAGCCCTTGAATCCACACACCAACCCGGATGCCTGCACTTTACAATCCTCCCTCTCCCTCTTCTCATGCCCATCCACACACGCTCCCTGTCCTGTCGTGGGGAGACAGAGTATCCCAGTCCTGTGCAGCCCAAGGGGCCTGATTAACAGGAAATTCTACGAATGCCAATTAGAGCAAAGTTTACTGAACAAATTGTTTGCAGTTGTGCCCCGGAACCATCATGAATTTTAATCTTGCATTGATTTTCACTGAGCTGAGGTTTGCAGATGCCAGGGCCTTTTGTGGCTCCTGCCCCTCCTACCCATCTGGGAGGAATGATCACCCAGCCTCAGGCTCTGGAGCCTTGAGGGAAGCCTTCTACCTTAGTCTATCCAGAGACAAGAGCTTGGGATCAGAACTGCCTGTCCCAGACAGGAAAGACCCAGGATGCCCAGAACATGGGCAAGAGTCTTCAAAATATATGAACTATATACATGTGGGGTAAATGAAGGAGGCATTTCAAGGGCCCCAGAAAACTAGGAAGGAGCAGGGAAACTTGAAACTCCTAGGGCCAAGGATACAAGGAAAGACACAGGCAGGGTTATAGAAACAAAGAAACAGAGATACAGAGATGAGAGTAGACACTTTCATAGTTCCACTAATACTGTCTCAATTAGCTCAGTTTCCAATAGGTATACAATCTCAGTCCAGTGACTTTTCCAAAATAAATGGAATCATGCCTCTCTCTCCCTCTAGGAAATGCTCTCTCTCAATCCTTTCATAGTTTTCCATTGCTTTTAAAAAGAAAAGCAATCCTTGGTGATACCTGCTATACACTCTTGTCCTTATACTCTGTCAGCCCCTTCTAGGAGTCTTGGTCCCTTCCAGTCTCAGAGCCTTTGCACATTATGTTCTTCTGCCTGAAGGAGTCGACTTAATTAACTCCTGCTCATCCTTCAGATCCCAGTTTGTGTTGCTTCCTCAAACCTTCTTTGACCACTTGTATTTGTTCACCACTCTATCTGCCAGTACATGGCATGTTTTTGTTAGGGGTCACCCAGATGGCTCGACTCATAGTAACCCTGTGTAAAACGGAAGGAATCCCTGACTCATCTGTGCCATCTTCACATTCCTGCTGTGCTGAAGTCCATTGCTGTAGCCATTGAGTCAACCCATCTCGTTGAAGGGCTTCCTCTTTTTCACTGATTTCCTCCTTTACCAAGCATGATGTCCTTCTCCAGATAATATGGCCAAAGTATGTGAAACAAAGTCTCACTATCCTTGTCTCTAAGAAACATTCTGGCTGCATTTCCTCCAAGACATATGTTTGTTCTTTTTGCTGTCCATAGTACATTCAATATTCCTCACCATGATCAAAATTTAAAGGTATCGATTTTCTTCAATCTTCTTTATTCATTGTCTAACTTTTATGAGCGTATCAAACACACCTTAGTCTTCAAAGTGTCATCCTTCCTCTCTAGTTCTTCAAAAGGATCCTTTACAGCAAGTTTCCCCACTGCAATATAAAGTTGGATTTCTGTACTGCTGCTTCCTCATATTGATTGTGGATCCAGGTAAAACAACTCCAATCTTTCCTCTATTTATCATGATATTATAGTCTATTGGTCCAGTTGTGAAGATTTTTGTTTTATGTTGAAGTATAATCCATACCAAAGACTACAGTCATTGTGCTTCATCGGTGAATGCTTTAAGTCTTGTTCACTTTCACCAAGTGAACTTGTTTCATCTGCATATCACAAGTTGTTAATGAGACTTCCTTCAATCCCATGCTCTTTTCTTTTTCCTATAGTCCAGCTTCTCATTTGTTAAGCATACATATTGAATAAATATGGAGAAAGGATTCAACTCTGACATGCCTTTCTTGATTTTAAACCCTGAATATCCCCTTCTTCATATGGATCTATGCTCACCTTAGCCTGTGAACAGACTGCACATGAGTACAAATAAGTTCTGAAATTCTCATTATTCACCCTTTTAGCTATAATTTGTTGTGATCCATACAGTCAAATGCCCTTGTTAATAAATACAGGTAAACCCATTTCTTGTAATTTCTGCTTTTAGTCAAGATCCATCTGACGTCAGCAATAATTTCCTTCATTCCATGCTGTCTTTCCAATTTCGCTTTAATTCTTGGCAGTTTCTTGTAAATACACTGCTCCAGTTGGTTTGGATTTTTGGTGTTTTTTTAATTCATTCTTGCACATCCCCCCCCCTCCTCATCTCCTCCCCAGCCCACCCTGCAAAGCACTCCTTCTTCCAGATTGTTCTCATACATCTAAGGCAGAATCATATATTCCTTTCAAACAGTTTCCAGTTGTTTTTAAATTCTCTTCAGTAGAGTTTACTTGTGTGTGATACTAGTATTGTCCTAGAATTTCCTCCTCCTGTTGGATCACCTGAGATGGTAGTGGTGTCATGTGCCGTTGAGTTGACTATAACTCGGAGCCATCCTATGAACAACAGATCGGAGCCTTGCACTATCGTGACCATTCTCATGATCTCTGACATGCTCGGATCCAACGTTACTGTCACTGTATCAATTAATTTCTTTAAAGATTGTTCTCCCTTTTGCTGGCCTTTCCCAGCTTGATATCTTTTTCTACAGACTCACCATTCCTGACAACATGGCCAAAGCATATAAAATGCAGTTTCACCATTTTTGCCTCTAAGACTCATACTGTTTGCACTTCTTTAAAGACAAGATTTGCTTGTTCTTTTGGCAGTCCGTAGGAAATTCATTCTTCTTCTCCAACAATTCAAAGATATCAATTTTTATTTGGTGGTCTTTATTCATTGTCAAATGTTCAGATACATAGGAAGCAGTTGAAAAGATCATGCCTTGGATCAGATGCACCTTAGTTTATAAACTGATATCATTGCTCTTTACCCTTGGGAGGGGTTGTTGACAGCAGATTTTCCCACTGCCATATATCTTTCGATTTCTTGACTGTTGCTATGGTGAATGTTGATTGTTGACTCAAGTAAAATGAAATCCTTGATAACTTCAATCTTTTCTCTACCATGATGTTGTCTATTGGTCCAGGGGTGAAGATTTTTGTTTTCTTGATATTGAGATAGAACTCATAAGTGAAGGCTGTGGTCTTTAATTTTCTGCAGTAAGTGCGGCAATGATCCAACAAGCATTAAAAGAACATGGAAGGAGTATACAGAGTCACTGTATCAGAACAACTGGCTGACACAGAAGAATTTCATGAAATAACGTATGAGCAAGAGCCTGTGGTGATAAAGGAGGAAGTTCAAGCTGCTCTGAAGGAATTGGCAAAAAACAAAGTACCAGGAGTTGACGGCATACCGATTGACATATTTCAACAAACAGACGCTGCCCTAGGTGTGTGCACTAAGAAATCTGAAGGACAGCCAGCTGACCCACTGACTGGAAAAGATTGGTATTTGTTCCCATTCCAAAGAAAGGTGACCCAAGAGAGTGCGGAAACTATCAAATAATATCATTAATATCACATGCAAGCAAGATTCTGCTGAAAATTATCCAGAAACACCTGGATCAACACATCAATAGAGAACTGCCAGATGTGCAGGCTGGGTTTAAAAGAGGTCGTGGTACTAGGGATATTATAGCTAATGTTAAATGGATCTTGGCAGAAAACAGAGAATACCAGAGGAATGTCTATCTGTGTTTCATTGACTATGCAAAAGCTTTTGACTGTGCGGATCAAAATAAGCTGTGACTGATTCTGAGAAGAATGGGAATCCCAGAACATTTGATTGTGTTTTGCGAAAACTATACTTGGACCAAGAGGCAGTCGTCAGAGCAGAGCAAGGAGACACTGCATGGTTCAAAATTAGGAAGGACATCCGCAGGGGATGTATTCTGTCTCCATACCTTTTCAATCTGTATGCAGAACATATCATCCAAGATGGTGGGCTGTACGAGAAGGAATGTGGCATCAGGATTGGTGGAAGATTCATCAACAACCTGCATTATGCAGATGATACAACCCTGCATGCTGAAACTGAGGAGGACCTGAAGTGCTTGCTGCAGAAGGAAATGAATTGAAAGTCTGCTGTTAGGGACCTCTCCAAAGTGCTGAAGAGCAGTGGTGTCTCTCTGGAGACTAAGGTGCGTCTGATACAGGCCATGGTCTTCGCAATCACCGGTTATGCATCAGAGAGTTGGACAATGACCAAGGAGGATAGAAGGAGAATTGATGCCTTTGAGCTGTGGTGCTGGAGAAGAGTATTGAGAATACCATGGACTGCTAGGAAAACAAACAGATTTGTCCTGGAGAGGGTTAAACCGGGTGGCTCCTTGGAGGCAAAGATTCTGAGGCTCCGTCTAACTTACTTTGGACATGTTGTGAGGAGAGCCCCGTCCTTAGAGAGGGACATCATGCTTGGGAGGGTGGAGGGACGGTGCAGGAGAGGAAGGCCCTCTATGAGGTGGATTGATTCAGTGACTGGGGTAATCGGGATGGGTGTGTCAGAGACGGTGCGATTGGCACAGGACAGAGCAGAGTTTAGGGCTGTTGTACATAGGGTCGCTATGAGTTGCAGGCGACTCGATGGCACATAACAACAACAAACAACATCAAGAAAACAAAGATTCTCACCACTGGACCAATTGGCAGCATGAGTATGGATGGTGAAGAGACTGAGATAGTTAACAGTTTTAGTTTGCTTGGCTCCACAGTCAACACTCTTGGTACCAGCAGTCAGGAAATCAAGAAACGAATTGCATTGGGAAAGTCAGCTTTCAGAGACTTCTCCAGGGTACTGAAGAGCAATGACATCAGGCTGGAGACTAACTTGCACCTGATCCGGGCTAGAGTCTTTGTAATTTCGTGCTATGCATCGGAGAGCTGGACAGTGACTAGGGATGATAGAAAGAGAATTGATGCCTTTGAGCTGTGGTGCTGGAGAAGAGTGTTGAATATGCCATGGACTGCTAGGAGAACAAATAGGTTTGTCCTGGAGAGGGTGAAGCAGGGCTTTTCCTTGGAGTCAAGGATTCCGAAGCTTCATATGATATACTTTGGACTTGTTGCAAGGAAGGACTGGTCCTTGGAGAGGGACATCGTGTTTGGGAGAGTGGAGGAACAGCGCAGGAAAGGAAAACCCTTGATGACATGGATCGATTCAGGGATTGGGGCAGTGGGAATAGGTAAGTCAGAGAAAATGAGGTTGGCACAGGCTAGCACAGGGTTTAGGGCTCTTGTACATAGGGTTGCTATGAGTCGCAAGCAATTTGAAGGCACACAACAACAACAAGTGCTTCAAGTTTTTTTCACTTTCTGTAAGCAAGGTTGTGCCATCTTCATAATGTAGGTTGTTGAATCTTAATCTAACACTGATGTTATATTCTTCTCATATAGTCCAGCTTCTTGAATTATTTGTCCAGAATACAGATTGAATGGATATGCAAAAAGGATGCAGCCCTGAGACACATCTCTCCTGATTTGAAACCGTGCAGATTCCCTAGTTCTGTTCAGGTAGTTGCTGCTTGGTCTAGGTACAGGTTTTGCATGAGCACAATTGGGTATTCTAGTACTCCTCTTCTTCTCAACATTAACCATAATTTGTTGTGAAGGATACAATCATATGTTTTTGCGTAGTCAATAAAGCACTAGTAAACATCTTTCTGGTATTCTCTGCTTTCATGACAGATTCATCGACATCAGCAATGGGTACCGTGGTACCATGGCCTCTTCTGAAGCCAGTTTGAATTGCAGTTCTCTGTCAAAGCCCTATTCCAGTTGTTTTTAAAATTATCAGCAAGATTTTATTTGCATATATTATTATTTGACTTGTTCAATAATTTCCACATACTTTGGATCATCTTTTTTATTTTTTTTAATGGGAACAAACATAATCTCTTCCAGTCAGTTGGCCAGAAAGCTATCTTCCAAATTTCTGGGAGTGGGATAGTGAGAAGATCAGGCCTGCATCTGTTTGTTGAAACATCTCAGTTGGTTTTCATCAATTCCTGGGCCTTATTTTTGCCAATATCTTTAGTGCAGCTTGAGTTTCCTTCATTACCATTGGTTCTTGACCATATGCTATTTCCTGTTTGGTGTCAATTCTTCTTGGTACAGTGACTGTGTATTCCTTCCATCTTCTGATGTTTTCTGCATCACTCAATATCTTTTCTACAGAATTCTTCAGTATTGTAACTCAAGACTTAAATTTATTCTTAAATTCTTTCAGCTTGAAAATTGTTCTTCCCTTCCAAGCTTGTTCTTCCCTTTTGATTTTCTAGTTCCAGCTCTTTGCAATTTAGTTATAATGCTTTGCTTTGTCTTCTCAAGCTGTCTTTTGAAATTGTGTGGTCTTATCTCTTCAGCATTTCTTCCTTTTGTTTTTTATCTATCTATCTATCTATCTATCTATCTATCTATCTATCTAGTTTAGATATAGTTACAGAAAGGCTTTAGGCCTTTTGTTTATATATATATATAGATAGATAATAGATATATAATACATATATAGTTGTTGCTATGTGTGTGATATAGATATATATATGAGAGAGACCTTGTATTTAAAATTTGGTTGGGTCTAGTGTTATTTTACTTCTGAGGAGCATTCTTCTAAGTTGAACAGCACTCCAATGTCAATTTGCTGTACTGAGGTAATCTGGGTTTGCTGTGATGCTGAACCTTGTGCCATTGGGGGGTCAAATGTCATAATGGCTGCCCATGTTGGACGTTATTTGATGGAGCTCCCAGTTGAATACAGGTTTGGAAGCAGAAGTGACATCTACTTCCTAAACCACATGCCTCTGGAAACTCTATGAACTTGGAGAAATGACAGTAGTTACAGAAAGGCCTCAGGTCTTTTGTTCATAGAGTCACTATGAGTTGTGCTTGACTCGGTGGCAATCAACAACAACATATTCTAATGCAAGTTTTAGAGTCTCTTGGTGTCATTTTGATCTTTTCTTTTTCTTTCGTCTTTGCAATGATTATTTGCTTCAGGGATTTAACATTGATATCATTCCACAACAACTCATTAGTGTACTATATATCGAATCTACTCTTGAGGTGGTTTTCAAATTCAGTTGGGATAGACACAAGTTTTGTATTTTGGTTCTTAAGGACTTCTAACAAATTTTTTTCTGCTTGTACTTGAGTAACTGTTAATCTGTTTCCTAGTTAGCTCTTACCTTTATTTTGACTACTAAAGTCAAGCTTTTCCATTTTTCCTTTTCACAGATGTAGTCAATCTTATTCCTGTGTAGTCCATCAGAGGAGATCCATGTGTATGATTGCTGTTTATGGGGGGTTTTTTTGAAAAGGATTTGCAACAAATAAATCATTGAATGTAAAAAATTATATCATTCAATCTCCAGTCTCATTTCTGTTACCAAGCCTATATTTTCCAACTTTTATATGCCAATCACCAGTTATTAATGCATCTTGACTGCATGTTCCATCAATTTCAGACTGCAAAAGTTGATAGAAGTCCTTGATTTAGTCATCTTTGGCCTTAGTGATTGGTGTGGATATTTGAGTAATAGTTGATTTAACAGGTTTTCCTTATATGCCTCTCGACAGTGTCCTATCACAGCATTGTACTTCAGGACAAGTCTTAAAATGTTCTTTTTTTGACACCATTCTTCTTCAATTTGTCACTCTTGGCATAATCAATCATATGATTGTTTGATTTAAAATGGCCAATACCAGTCCAACTCAGGTTATTTATGCTTAAGATGTTGATTTTTATGTGTTCATTTAATTTTTTACAACCATTCTCCTAGATTCATACTTTGTACATCCCATGTTCCAAGTATTAATAGATGTTTCAGTTGTTTTGTCTCATGTTTTGAGAGCCTTCCAACCAGAGTGACTCATCTTTCTGACCCTCTCTATATCTAACACTATTCCTTTGTTCTTTGTAGGGTTTTGAAGGTCTATTATTTCAGAAGTGGAGGGCTAGTCCTGCTTCCTAGACTACCTCAGTCTGGAAGTTCCACTGAAATCTGTCCACTGTGGGTGACCCTACTGGCAACGTTTTTGGCATAGATTCCAGCATCAGAGCAACATACTAATTATCCCAGTACAGTAAGCTTGAAAATGAATGTTGTACTCATAGAGCAAACAATAAAACAATCAAGTATATACCTTAAAATAAACATGAATGCTACAGGAAGTAAAATACAAACTGTCCTGGGACAGTGCATCTGCCAACCCAGCAGATGATTGGATCGGAGTGTCCAGTCAGGTTACAGTTTCTAGAGTATGTATAGGGTTAGAGCACTCAGCCTGGGACAAAATTTCTGCTGGCTTCAGAGTAGCTTAGGCTAGTCTGCTTGTCTAGAGATGGTGTCTTTGTCAGTCCAAGGACGGATACAGGCTGGGTACTCAGTCAGAGATGGTTAGTGTAAACAGACAGTCACTGCTGATCTGACATGTCCAAGTGTAGACAAATGTGGTCAAAAGTAGGTTAGGTAAGAATGTCCAGTAATAGAGAAGGGACTCAGTTAGAGGACATGGCCACTATGTTCAAGGGCTGATTGCAGGCCAGATGTGGCACAGTTCACAGGCTCACTGGAAAATCTCTGAGAGTTTGCAGTTCCAGTTATAAGAAGGCATGAGCATGGCCTGAGTTAGAGCTGGGTCTGGTAAGGGAAAAAGAGGGGAACTTTGTCTGCTACCTGATGAGTGTTTGAGTGGGAAGGTAGGCCCAGAGGACAAGCTGGGACATTGGATCTTTTCAGCTGTTGTGAATACCACTGCTTCTACCACAGTCTGAGTTGGATTCCCATGTCACATGGATAGATGCATAAGATGATTGCACTGCATTGCTTATTGTTTTGTGTTCTATAGCTTTCCTTATTTGATGTTTGAATCCCCTTTCCTTCAGTCATATTTTAAGCACTTCTTTTCTTCTTAAACTCTGGATTGAAGAATTTCTTTCTGGTGTCTTAGGTGTAGAGGTCCTGAATTGTCATATAATTCGTGGTCTAGTCCACCATCTTGCATATCTTTGTTGTTGTTATGTGCCATCAAGTTAGCTCCAACTCATAGAGACCCTATGACTAAGAGCTCTGAACCCTACCCTATCCTGTGCCATCCTCACCATCTCCAACATACTTGAAGCCATTGCTACAATCATTGTGTCCATCCATCTCATTGAGGGCTTTCCTTTTTTATACTGATGATTCACCTTTCCAAGCATAGTGTCCCTCTCCAAAGACTGATACCTCATAACATTCCCAAAGTAAGTGAGGAATTTCACCATTTTTGTCTCCAAAGGAGCACCTTTCTCCAGGACAGACCTGTTTGTTCTCTTGGCAGTCCATGGGATATTCAGTACTCTTCTCCAGTGTCAAAACATAAAGGAATATGTTCTTCTTCTTCTGTCATCCTTAGTCATTGTCCAAATTTCAGATGTTGTTGTTGTTGTTGCTTTGTGACGTCAAGTTGCTTGCGACTCATATACAACAGCCCTAAACACTGCTCTGTCCTGTGCCAATCGAACGGCCTCTGACACACTCATCCCGATTACCCCAGTCACTGAATCAATCCACCTTATAGAGGGCCTTCCCCTCCTGCGCTGTCCCTCCACCCTCCCAAGCATGATGTCCCTCTCCAAGGACTGGTCTCTCCTTACAACATGTCCAAAGTTTGTCAGACGAAGCCTCAGAATCCTTGCCTCCAAGGAGCAGCCCAATTTAACCCTCTCCAGGATGAATCGGTTTGTTTTCCTAGCAGTCCATGGTATACTCAATGCTCTTCTCCAGCACCACAGCTCAAAGGCATCAATTCTCCTTCTATCCTTCTTAGTCATTGTCCAACTATCTGATGCATAACAAGTGATAGTAAACACCATGGCCTGTATCAGATGCACCTTAGTCTCCAGAGTGACACCATTGCTCTTCAGCACTTTGGAGAGGTCCCTAACAGCAGACTTTCCCATGGCAATACGTCTTTTAATTTCCTGGCTGCTGGTGCCAAGAGTGTTGACTGTGGAGCCAAGTAAACTAAAGCTGTGTACAATCTCAATCTCTTCACCATCCATCCTGATGCTGCCAATTGGTCCAGTGGTTTACTGCCTCTGAAAACCTACTGGAGGATCAGCTATGAGTCGGTTCTGACTCAAAAGTACCAACAACAAGTCTTAGAGTGACTCCTTTCTTATTTGATTTGGTCTACATGTTGTTGTTAAGTGTGGTCAAGTCAAGCATGACTCATAGCGACTATATGAACAAAAGACCTGAATCATTTTCTATAATCATTGTTGTTTCTATAAGATCATAGAGTTTCCAGAGGCATGTTGTTTAGGAAGTGGATGCCACTCCTGTTTCCAAGCCTTTCTTAATCTGGGAGCTCCACTAAACACTGTTCACCATGGGTATAACCATTGTGGCATTTGACATACTAGTGGCACAACTTTTGGCATCACAGCAACCCCATGTTACCTCAGGACAGCAAATTGAGAGACCAGTGCTGTACCTTTTAGAAGAAGGTTCATTCCAAATATAATAACCACCAGGCCCACAGACCCAACCACTAGGCCCTCATTGACAAGAGGTTTCCAGCACACAGCTCATTGTTAGCCAAATCCAGCAAATCCAATCATCTCACACATGGCTGTGAATGAAATAAAAACAACCAAAAGTCTACACATGAATTTCAACCAAAAGAAGAACCCACCTTTAAGATTTCAACATGGTTTTCACTTATCCCCATTTTACTGATGAGAAAACCAAAGCTTAGAGAAGAAACTCATTCAAGGTATTGTAGCTCAAAAGAAGCATATGCCCCAAAGCTACTCTATTCTCCTGACATGGAAATGAAGAAGCCCCCAGATTTGACCTGGACACAAGCCTCTAACATCCAGATTGGGATCCTCTAATAGTTTAGGAGTGTCATTGGAGATCTTCACGGTGCTGTTCTCATCTAGAGTCTGCCAGGGAATCCACCACTGCTGAATCTAAAGTGCTAGGCTATTGATCCCAATATTTGCTCTCAGGCCTCCAGACCCTACTGGTACTACCCCAGGACCAGTTCTGGGAAGCCCATCTCCACACTGAGTCAAACTTTCTTTCACTTCCTGTAGAAAAGGAGGCAGGAGACCTGGGATAATCCTTGTCTCAACTTTGTTTTAGATGAGCTGCTTCCCCTTTCTGTGGAAGAAGGTAGTAATTGTACCCCTCTCATTTCAATGAAAAATGAGTGCAAGTGCAGCAGTTGGATTGGCACGTGGAATGTGAGCATTGACTCCAACGCCAGGTGACAGGACAGAGCTGATCCTTGAAACTAGGCTACATTCCACCTGGGTACCAAAGGGAGAACTCGCAGTCTGACTTCTTTCCATGAAGCTTTGCCTCTGTGCCTTGGAAGACTGTACAGCTCAGTGGTTCAAATCCTGCCTCAGGCAGTTACTGTCTCTGAGGCCTTGGGCTATGCTAATAATAGTTACATGCTGAACTCCTACATGTTCCAGACATGGGCAAACCTTCCTCACTGAATTCTCCTGACAGTTCTATGCTGTTGATATTACCCTCCATTTACACATGAAGAAACTGAGGCTCAAAGATGTTTAAGTGACTTGCCTGAGGCCAGGAAATCAGAAAGCAAAATATTTCCGTCTTCTGAGCCTCTAATCTCGCTTCTGTAAAGTGAGTACATTAATACCCATCTCTCTGGGTTATGGTGAAGATTAAATGAAGTAATATAAGCAAACAAAACTGGCACAGCTGCAGATACGTAGTTGGTGTTAAGTAAATGTGAATTCCTTTCTCCACTCTCTTGAATACGACGATTGTACCAGGACACTCCATTGGGATAACAAGCAAGCTTAAAAAAGACTGATGTCTAGGTGTCAATCTCAGAGATTCTGACTTAATTTATTTTGGGTACAACCTGGGCAAGGGGAACAGAACAAGGGAACACTGCATAGTTTAAAATTGTGCCAGGACTGTATTCTTTCTCCATTACCTATTATGCTGAGCAAATCACTGGAGAAGCTGGTCTATGTGAAGAAGACTGTGGCATCAGGATTGGAAGAAGACTCTCAACCTGTGTTATGCAGATACCACAACAGTGCCTTTTGCCCTTGAGGAGAACTTAAAACGCTTACTGCATAAGATCAAAGATTATAGCCTTTATTATAGATTACATCTCAAAATTAAGAAAACAACAATCCCCACTAATGGACTGATAAGAAATATTATGGTAAATGTAATTATAGTCTATTATAGAAAATATAATGATAGATGGAAAAAAGATTTAAAAATATTTAAATTATCAACTTCATTTTCCTTGGATTTATAATCCATAACCCATGGTGACAGCAAGCAATAAAACAAAACACAAATTACATTGGCAAAGTCTTCTTTCCAAAGGGCTAAAGAGCAATGACATCCATTCAAAGACAAAGATGCGTCATGGTATTTTCAGTTTCTTCCTATGAATCTGAAAAGTTGGACAATGAATAAGGAAAACCAAAGAAAAATTAATGCCCTTGAAATGTGGCATTGATGAAGAGTATCAAACTTCCAAAGGAACACTCAAGTTAGTCTTGGAAGAAGTACACCAACATATTCCTTAGAGACAAGAATGGAAAAAATTCATCTCCAAAACAACTATGAGATATCATCTCACCCCAGTCAGAATAGCAAAATTTAACAGGACAGCAAGCAACACATGCTGGTGAGATTGTAGAGAAACTGGAACCCTAATTCACTGTTGGTGGAAGTATAAAATGGTGCAACCACTGTGGAAAGCGGTATGGCGCTTTCTCAAAAAGTTGCAAATAGAGATACCATTTGACCCAGCAATTCCACTACTGGGAATATACCCTGAAGAGAGTATAACCGACATCCAAGCAGATATATGCACACTCATGTTTATCGTGGCTTTGTTCACAAAAGCAAGGAGTTGGAAACAACCCAAGTGCCCATCAACATACAAATGGATAGAGAAGCTGTGGTATATTCACACAGTGGAATACTATGCTGCATTGAAAAACAAGGAACTCATGAAATATTATTCAAAATGGGTGACCCTGGAGGACATTATGCTGAGTGAAGTATCTCAGTCACAAAAGGACAAATACTGAATGGTGCCACTGTTGTAGAATGGGACTGACATCAGGGTTAGGGTAAGACTGAGAAAAACTGGATAAATTATGTATACTGCATTGAAACAGATGAGGGAGAGAGCAATTTAAAAGTGATATATGATAGGGTATTATGGTTATCACAAGAGTCCAGAATTAAGGTTGCATAGTGGAGTGTACTCGAGACGGTGGGCAGTGGGATGGGAGGAGGGTTGCCGGGGGGATTGTATACCAATGAAAGATTTTTTTTTTTACTTTTCAAAGAGAGGAGCAAACTGCAGGGGGAGGGTTGGGCAGGGCGAAAAGTGCAACAATGAATGAATGGAAATCCAAAATCTCTGTAAATGTTCATTAAAATAAATAAAATAAAATAAAAAATTAATCTCACATTCTTTAGCTTATTATCAAAAAGGGCCCATCTTTGGGAAAAATCATCATGCTGTAAAAGGGGGAGAGACAGAGAAACAGAGGAGAACCCTGTGATTACAACACAGGCTTGAGCCAGCCAGAGACTTGCGCGGGCGGGTAGCATGCTATAAGGCAAGGTTGCTAGGTTGGTACCTAGCAACAATAACAGCATATATGAAATCAAGTTAATAACAGTAACTCAAGAGATTAGATAGAAATATTAGAGGGCAATAAGCTTATGTGTGGATCAATGAGTTTATGAGCTATAAGTGAGGATCAGTTAGGAAAAGGATGGTGAGGATAATTCTATAACTCAAAGAAAGTAATCAGTGTCACTAACTTGTACATGTAGAAATTATCAAATTGGTGCGTGTTGCTCTATACATTCCAAACAAGAAAAAGAAATATAATTATATATAAATTGCACATACATGGAAACTGTCTTGAAAAAACTATCACATTTTCAAGAGTACAGTGGGAATAATATGTCACACAATCTTTCTATTCCATTTTCAGGGTTTTTTTAAGCAACATTATATGTTTTGTTATTTTATCATATTTTTCCATTGAGATAATGTTCTTCTCTAGTTGCTTTCTCTGTATTTAAAATTATAATATATAATTATGTAATAACATATGGTGATATTATTGGTTAATAATACAATTCTATCATAATATATCATTATGTATTATACACAGAATAGATCAGTCTATAATTCTATACAATTATTATGATAGTATTATTAAAATGACTTGCCAAAGAATCATAAAAAATATTATGGTAGATGGGGAAAAATTTTATGTTATCAATAATTTAATCTTACTTAGGACTGCAACCTTGCTACCAGCAGTTAAGAAATCAAAAAAACATGTTGCATTGAGAAAATCTGCTGTCAAAGACCTATTTAAAGTAATAAAGAGCAAGGATGTCAGTTGAAGACTAAGATGTGCCTGATCTAAGCCATTATCTTTTCAAACACTTAAGAACCTGGAAGTTAGTGACTAAAGATAACAGTTGGTAAGAATTTTTTTTTCTTGATATTAAGATGCAGTCCATATTGAAGGCTGTGTTCTTTGATCTTCTGCAACAAGTTCTTTAAATCCTCCTCACTTTCAGCAAACTAGGTTGTGTCATCTACAGGTTATTGACGAGTCTTCCTCCAATCTTGATACCACATTCTTCTTCATAGAGTCCAGATTCTCAAATAATTTGTTCAGCGCACAGATTGAATAGATATGGAGAAAGAATACAATGCTGATGCACTCCCTTCTTAATTTTAAACCATGTTCTCTTGCTCTGTTCACACAACATCCTCTTGGTCTAGGTTTTGCACGAGCACAGTTAAGTGGATTGCATTTCAACGTCAAGAAAACAAACATTCTTACCACTGGAGAGATAGGCAACCTCATGACAGATGGAGAAAAGATTGAAACAGTCAACAACTTCATCTTACTTGGATCCATAATCAACACCCTTGGTACCAGCAGTCAGGAAATCAGGAGATGTACTGTACTGGGAAAGCTTGACGTTAGAAATGTCTTCAAATTATTGAGGGATAATAATGTCATTTTGAGGACCAAGGTGTGTCTATTTAGGCCATGGTCTTTCCGATCACTTGCTGTGCATCTGAGAGCTGGACAAGGAATAAGGATGACAGAAGAATTGACACCTTTGAGCTGTGGTGTTGGAAAAGAGTGCTGAACATCCTACGGACTACCAACAGAACAAACAAATATGTCTTGGAGAAAGTACAGCCAGAATGCTCCTTGTAGGCAAAGATGATAAACCTTTGCCTCACAAACTTTTGACACGATTCCTTGGAGAGGGACATGAAGCTTGGAAAGGTGGAGGGTCAGCAAAGAGGAGGAAGACCCTCAAACAGGTGAATTAATACAGCAACTGCTGCAATAAATTCTAGTGTGTCAGGAAGTGTGAAGATGGGACAGGATAGTACAGGGTTCAGATCTGTTGTTCATAGGGTGTGGGTTGTGTTCAACTCAACAGCCCCTAATAGTAATAACAACACAAGGAGGATAACAAAAGAAGAATTGATGCCTTTGAATTGTTGTGTCTGAGAAGAGTATTGAATGTCACAAGGACTACCAAAAGAGCAAACAAATGTCTCGAAGGAAGTACAACCATAGTGTTCCTTACAGGCAAGGATGGCGAAACTCTGTCTCACACACTTTGGGCATGTTTTTAGGAGGGGTCAGACCTTGGAAAAAGACATCATGTTGGGAAGAGTAGATAGTCATCAAAGTAGAGAAAGATCCTCAGGTAGATGAGTTGTTACAATGACTGTAAAGATGGGCTTAAGTGTATCAGAGATGATGAGGATGTCATAGGAAAGGGCAAGGTTCAGATCTGTTTTTTGTAGAACGCTATGAGTCATGGTTGACTTGATGGCATATAACAACAACAACACCACAATCTGGGCCTCTAACACCAAACCAATTGCCATGGAGTCAACTCTAATGTATGGCAACCCAATGTTTCAGAGCAGAAATTGTGCTTCATAGGATTTTCGTTAATAGTGGCCTTTCGGAAGTAGATCTTTTTTCCAAAGCACCCTTGAATGAATTTGAACCACTAACCTTTCAGATAGTCCTCCCAAGTTAAGTTATAATTTACAAAATTTATTTCACTTAAAAGTAAAAAACAATCCCACTACCTTCCAGGGTCCTGCATGGCCCAGCTGTTGCTCACTTGTCCGTCTCCTCTCAGGACACTGTTTTTGCCACAGATCACTGGCCTCACAATCATTTTTTAATCTTTCCAAAGCATGAAGTTTAGTTCCTTCTCGCCATACAGCCCTTGTTCCCACTATCTCTTCTGTCCTTTCTCCCCAGTGGATCCTTGGATAATTCCCATTTCACCTTTAGATCTTATTTTAACCAGCAGTTTCACAAAGAGATTTTCCCCAATCAGCCATCTAGAGCTGACTCTCTCAGCTTTTCTCTTTCCAGATATTGTTAAAAGCATAATCAGCAAACAGATCCCACTAAAATAATATCTTCGTTTGTATGTTTACTTATTAAATGTCTGTCTCACTAGACTTTCTGCAAAATATGGACATGGATTAGGTCTATTTTTGTTTCTTGCCATGCTGTGGAGCCTAATAAGAAGGAAGACTGAAGGAGCAGTAGTTAAGCTCTTGGCTACTAATCCATAGGTCAATGATTTGAATCCACCAGTGGCTCCCTGGTACAAAAAACTTGATGATGTTTCCTATAAAGATTGTTGTTGCTGTTGTTTTTAGATGCCGTCTAGTTGACACTGACTCATAGCAACTGTTTGACTCACAGTTACCTACAATTGACTGAAAGAGGTTCATATTTATTCTCATTCAAAAAAAGATAATACAAGAGAGTATGGAAGTTAATGAACAATAACATTAACACCACATGCAAGTAAAACCTTATTGAATATTATTTAAAAATAGCTGAAATAGTAGGGAATGTCTAGAATTTTAAGCTGGACTCAGAAAAGGTCATGGAATGAGGGACGTCATTGTATAAAAATGCTTACTTCTGTTTTATTGATTATGTAAAAGCATCTGACTGTGTGGATCAAAACAAATTATAGATAACATTGAAAAGAGTGAGAATCACAGAACACTAATTGTGCTCCTGTGAAATTTCTACATGGACCAGAAGCACTTGTCCAAATACAACAAGAGAACACTGGGTGATTTAAAATTGGGAAAGGGTGTGTCAGGGCTGCATCAAGAACAGGGCTGTAGCATGGGGATGCCCGAGTTTGCCTTCCAATAACTCCACAGTGGTGAACTATCCCCATTAACAACGTCCACAGCACAAACCCAAATTTCATGAGGCCTTTCACACTTCTGCATTTATATCTACTAATTCTCCCAACAATCTTACTTCTATCCTGGGTCCAAAATAATTTACAATAACTACACAGACTTTCCAGAACCATACTCATAGTTTGGGGGTTTATTAGGGAAGTTAATAGGTTATAATTCAAGTTGACGGATACAATCTCTCAGTCCAGACAGCTTCTTAAGCCTGGTCACTTGAGAAGGCCCTTTGACTTTCAGCCTCCCAGTTTAGGTCAATGTTACAACATTCTCTTAGTCTTGTAAGTTATGAAGTCTTCTCTCAATCCCCCAGCAGACGTGGGTGGAGATCTCTGGCTCTGACTCTGTGAATCAACAGTCCCAAGTCAGCTCTGTCACATAACAGTCTCTGGTTCTCTGCTGAGGCTACTGTTGCTCTTTTTACAGATACAGGTCTGCCTAGTGCAGGAATCTATGGCCTCAAAGGACACTCATCGCTTCCTCTTCCTTATGATGTTGACATTCCCAATTTCTGTAGCTGAATCTACTCAGTTTAAAAGCAAGACTATGTACACCCATGTTTATTGCAGCTTTGTTCACAATAGCAAGGAGTTGGAAACAACCTAAGTGCCCATCAAAAAACGAATGTCTAGAGAAGCTGTGGTATATTCGCACAATGGAATACTATGCTGCATTAAAAAACAAGGAACTCATGCAATATTATTCAAAATGGTTGACTCTGGAGAACATTATGCTGAGTGAAATATCCCAGTCACAAAAGGACAAATATTACATGATGCCACTGTTGTAGAATGGGACTGTCCTTGGGGTTGGGGAGAGACTGAGTAAGATGGGTTCAATAATGTATACTGCACTGAAACAGAGGAGGGAGAAAACTGTTTAAAAGAGATATATAACTAGGTATTTCTGTCATCACAGGAGTCTAGAGCGAGGGCTACATGGTGGAGTGGACCTGGGGGAGGGTTTGTAAAACAATGAAAGAATCTTTTCTTTTACTTTTCCATAATTTTTGACTCATGCACTTATAACTTGTTAGTCAAATTTGTGTCTTCTAGGTTGCAACCCCCCCATGATACATCTTCAAGGATATGAACATGTACGGCCAAGTACAATCAATAAGAGTGCATCTAAATTCCAAAATCAATCTCCATAATAGTCTATGTGTTTCCTACTGCCAAAGGGGCCCTTTAGAGTAGTGAGAGAAGATCTTCACCCTGAAACCCACAGCGTCCCTTTTCAGCAGGAAGTAGCTAAGAGAATACACCATCCCCTTTTCCTTATGACTCAGGGTGAAGTCTCTCTCAGGGAGGAGTGATAGGGAATGGCAAAGGACACACTGACAAAGAAGATTAATCAGAACTGGCTTTGACAAGCACTGTGGCATTTGGACAAGAACAAACTGGGAGGAGGGTAGAGAGAATAGTGCAACAATGAATGAATGGAAACCCAAAATCTCTGTAAATGTTTATGAAAATTAATAAAATATAATTATAGAAAAAAATAAAAGCAAGACTAGCCATTTCCTTATGGAAAACTGTTGCTGTTATGTGCCATCAAGTCACCTGCAACTCAGCTCTGAACCCTGCCCTATTCTGAGCCAATTTCTTTGTCTCCAACACCCCTACCCTCATTACCCCAGTCACTGAGTCGATCCATCTCATCCAGGGTCTTCCTCTCTTGTGCTGTCCCTCTATCCTCCAAAGCATAATGGCTTTCTCAAAGGACTAGTCCCTCTGGGCAACATGCCCAAAGCATTTGAGACGAAATTTCAAAATTCTTGCTTCCAAGGAGCAGCTTGGTTTCACCTTCTACAGGAAATACCTCTTTGTTCTCTTAACAGTCCATGGTATGTTCAATACCCTTCTCCAGCATCACAACTCAAAGGCATCAATTCTTCTTCTATCATTCATAGTCATTGTCCAGCTCTCTAATATATAGCATGTAATTGAAAACCATGGCTTGAATCAGGTGCTCCTTAGTCTTTAGACTAACATTGTTGCTTCAGTACTCTAGAGAGGTCTCTGACAACAGATTTTCCCAGTGCAATTCATCTTTGATTTTCTAACTGCTAGTGCCAAAAGTGTTGATTGTGGAGCCAAATAAGCTGAAATTGTTAACAATCTCAATCTCTTCTCCATCTATTATGATGCTGCCAATTGGCTCAGTGGTGAGAACTTTTGTTTTGATGTTGAGCTTTAATCCATATTTAAAACAGCAGCCCTTGACTTTTTGTAGTGAATGCCTCAGGTCCTTCTCAGGTTCAGCAAGCAAGGTTGTGTGGATAAACTAGCACTTATTTATATGATCCTATCCATCCATCCACCCATCCATCCATCCATCCATCCATCCATCCATCCATCCATGTGGCAAAGTCAAAGTCAGTGACTAGGAAAGCCAATTGGACAATAAACCCTTGACACCATACTATTCAATCTGTATGCTGAGCAAATCATTCTAGAATCTGGACTATATGAAGAAGAACGTGGTATCAGGGTGGGAGGAAGACTCATAGGCAACAACTTGTATTATTCCAGTGACACAATCTTGTTCACAGAAAATAAAGACTTGAAGCACTTACTGCAAAAGATCAAAGACTTCAATATGGGTTATAGCTCAACATCTATTAAACAAAATTCCTCACCACTGGACATGAGAAAAGATGGAGAAAAGATTGGAGTTGTCAATGACTTATTTTTGCTGACTCCACAATCATCACTGGTAGCATCAGTCAAGAAATAAAAAGACACGGTGGGAAATCTGCTGTTAAGGATATCTTTAAAGAACAAGGATGTCAGTAAAAAGACAAAGGTATGCGAAATCTAAGCCATAGAATTTTCAATTACTCTGTGTGCACATAAAAATTGAACAGTGAATAAGGAACATTGAAGAAAACTTTATGCCTTTGAATTGTGGTGTTGGAGAATGTTGAATATTCCATGGAACAAACAATTCCAAAAGAACAAACAAATCTGTGTTGTTGGTGTTGTTGTTGTTGTTGTTGTTACATGCTGTCAAGTTGCCTGTGACTCATAGTGTACAACAGTCATAAATCCTGCTCTATCCTGTGCCAATCTCATTGTCTCTGACACACCTACCCCCATCCCAGTCACTGAAACAGTCCATCTCATTGATGGTCTTCCTCTCCTGTGCTGTCCCTCCCTCCCAAGCATGACATCCCTCTCCAAGAACTATTCTCTCCTTGCAACATGTCAAAGTACATCAGATGAGGCTTCAGAATCCTTGCCTCCAAGGAGTAGCCTGGTATCACCCTCTCTAGGATAAACCTGTTTGTTCTCCCAGCAGCCCATGTTATATTCAATACTCTTCTCCAGCACCATAGCTTCAAGGCATCAATTATCCTTCTATCATCCCTTGTCCAGCTCTCTGATGCACAGCAAGTGATTTCAAAGACCATGGCCTGTATCAGGTGCACTTTAGTCTCCAGACTCATTGCTCTTTAGTACCCTGGAGAGGTCTCTGACAGCAGACTCTCCCAATGCAATACATCTTTTAATTTTCTGGGTGCTAGTGACAAGAGTGTTGATTGTGGAGCCAAGCAAACTAAAGCTGTTTATAATCTCGATCTCTTCACCATCCATACTGATGCTTCCAATTGGCCCAGTGGTGAGAATCTTTGTTTTCTTGATATTGAGCTTCAATCCATATTGAAGGCTTCAGTCTTTAACCTTCTGCAGCAAGTGCTTCAGGTCCTCCTCAGTTTCAGCAAGCTGGGTTGTATCATCTGCATAATATAGATTGTTGGTGAGTCTTCCTCCAATCCTTATGCCACATTTCTCCTTCATGAAACAATGTATGAGCAAGAGCCTGTGGTGATGAAGGAAGAAGTTCAAGCTGCTCTGAAATAATTGACAAATAAATAAGGCCCCAGGAATTGATGGCATACCAATTGATATATTTCAACAAACTGATGTTGCCCTAGGTGTGCTCACCAAGCTATACCAAGAAATCTGGAGGACAAGCACCTGGTCAACTGACTGGAAGAGACCAATATTTGTTCCCATTCCAAAGAAAGGTGATCCAACAGTGTAGAAATTATTGAACAACATCGTTAATATCATATGTAAGGAAGATTCTGCTGAAGATTATAAAAAAATTTCTGGAATAGCATATCAAGAAAGAACTGCCAGAAATGCAGGCTGTGTTTAGAAGAGGCTGTAGTACTAGGGATATTGTAGCTAACGTTAGATGGATCTTGGCTGGAAACAGAGAGTACCAGAGGAATGTTTATCTGTGTTTCATTGACTATGAAAAGGTGTTTGACTGTGTGGACCACAACAAACTGTGGCTGACTTTGAGAAGAATGGGAATCCCAGAACACTTGATTGTGTTTATGCGAAACCTATAATTGGACCAGGAGACAGTCATCAGAACAGAGCAAGGAAACACTGCATGGTTCAAAATTAGGAAGGGTGTACACCAGGGATGTGTTCTGTCTCCATACCTTTTTCAATCTATTTGCAGAAATTTGTGTTAGAGGAAGTGTGATTACACTTAGGATGCTCCTTAGAGGCAAGGATGGTAAAACTCCATCTAATATTTTTAGGGCCTGTTACAGGAGAAGTTGGTCTTTGGGAAAAGACATCATACTGGGAAAGGTGGAGGGTCAACAAATGAGAGGACAATCCTCAGCGAGATGAGTTTGACACAACAACAATGGGGCTCAAGCCTGATGAAGATGAAGATAGTACAGGATACGGCAAGGTTCAGGTCTGTTGTTCATAGAGTTGCTAGAAGTTGAAGATGACTCAAAGGTGTTTAACAATAACAACAGCAACACTATCTAATGAGGGAAGCCTAGGCTGTAGGAAGCTTCCTGCTATCCCTAAAGCCAAAACTCATTGTTCTTTTTTAATTCACTGGTGTATCCAAGACAGAAAGATGGTCAGGCTCCTCCTGTAGATGTGTTTTACACTCTCAGAAACTGAACAGAGGGCTAGGTATGTGTTGGTTTCAACCTGATGGTGTTGAGTTTAATTTAATTGACTGTATAGTGAGCATTTCAGGAGCCCTGGCATTGCAGTATGTTATATATTTGGCTATTCACTGAATGGCCAGTGGGCTGACTCTACTCTGCAAAAGAATGGTGTAGTTTCCTCCCGAAAAGATTTACAACCTCAGATACCCAGTGGTTTGCTACCGTGAGTCAAAATCTACTTGATTTCAGTGAGTTTGGGTGGGTGGTAAGTATTTACGTCCCTGGGTAATACAAACAGTTGACGACTAATAAAAAAGTTGGCAGTTCAAATATACCCAGAGGTACCTTGGGAGAAAAGCTTGGTTATCTGCTTCCAAAAGAGCACAGCCATTGAGGACCTCTGTGCACATAGACTCTCCATGAGTCTCAGCTGACTCAATGGGAGCTGTCTGGTGAGTACTATGCATGTCTCATTTTGCTGGAAGGGCCATGGAGAGAGCACATTAAGTGTTCCTCTCTTCTTTCTGCTCCGCTCCTGTCCTAAATGATCCTATTGGACCGAGCCTGCTTTTCAAACTCTAGTGTGAAACCCCTCGTTCACCTTCATGGTCCTCCTACATGGGCTTTTTGAGTTGGGTCAAGTTCACCAGGAGAGACTGAGGGAGAGGTGCGGGTGTGGGAAACAGTCAGTTACATCTCCGGCATCAGTTAAGGCTGGCTGTAGGGAGTAGATAAGGGCAGTGGAGAGCAAACAGAGCAGTGAAGGGTATGAGAGCGAGAGCCATGGTCTACTTGGTTTGGAATGGAGGGAAGATGAGAGTAGATGCCTCAGAAACCATCATGCCGGATTCCAGCCCCTGCTTCACTCAAATCCCCTTGACGGCCCCGTTCCTTACTGCCCCAGTTTTCTTTTCCCAGCTCTTGAGCAACGACAGAAATTAAGTAGCAGCTCATTACAGGAAGGGTAGCCATACCACTAGTATTAGTATCTGCTTCCCCTCCAGCCTTCACTTTCTCATGGCCAGTGGTGCCAAGCACTATGCCAAGTACTTCCCACATGGGATCTCAGTTCATTCTCACAGCAGTCATCAAATGTAGTAGTCACTATCACTGTCTTTGTACAGATGAAGAAATTGAGGTTCAGAGTGGTACATCTTCACCTCAGGTCACCAAGCCCAGCTCCACAGTGCTATGCTCGGTCCCTCAAAGACTTCTGTAGAAAATCATCACAAATCCCTAACCCCCAAAAGACAGTCTCAAATAAGGTTGGATCTGCAAGCCTTCTTTCAGAGAAAATAATGGCAATGCAGTCCAGAACTTCCGTCGTTTTGATAGTGGCTTTTCTTTACCGCTTAGTAAAGGTGATGCAATTACTGTGGCCATCTCTAGCAAGAGGGAATTTAAAGGAAGACATAACCCTAGGATGTCAGGCTGGCAGAGCCCTAATGTCACAAATCCCAGATCACAGATTCAAAAAGGAGGTCCCCAGAGGCTTCCCACACCCACCTAAGAGCAACCATCGAGATTCATGATGTAGGTTCTCTTGATATTTTCGCCCATGTTCTCATGCCTGAGCTGGGTCCTTTGCAACTGGGCTAGTTGCTGCTTTGGTAGATTTCCATTTTGAATTTCAGCTCTCTTCCATGCAGGCCCTTGGGACCCTCCTGCTTCCTCTCATTTCTTCTGTCTTTAAAGAAAACTCTCCTTGCCTGAGCTCCCTCCCACTGGATTTTGTCCTTCTTTCAGATCTGGGTCCCCTCCCTCCTCTTTCTCTCTCTTCCTTCTTTCTTTTTTCCTTCTCCCTCCTCCCACCAGGTTTCTTCTTCCTTATTTAGGACCCTTAGGAGGTCTCCAGGCCCAAGAACCCTGGACTCCTGCTCTAGGTGGGAGTGAGAGATGCTGGGGTCTCTGCCTATACCGCAGTGTTTCTAACTGCAGCGCCTCCCCCCTCTCTCAGGGTTGCTGGAAGATTATTAGATAATTTTCAAATTTGTAAAGCGCCTTAAGCTCCTTGGAGGAAAGGTGGTATATGAGTGTAATAACAATAACAATCCTATCTGTCAGAGCCATTGAGAAAATGAATCTTGTTATCCTCAGGAACCAGCAGTAGGAACTGCAGCAAGAAACTCGAAAATAAAGCATGGAGCGAGGTCTCCTGACCAATCAGGGGAATGGAATGTGCCACCCTGGGGCTGGGGTGGCATCTGAAGACCCCTGCCGCCCAGCTCTGGTGGGAGGGGCTCTCAGAAAGTCACCCAAATTGCCTGTGAAGCTTCACCAATTAAAATGACTTTAGGACAAGTTGAAATCAACTTAGGGAGCAAAGCATGCTGATTTCTGAAACTCTCTGAAGGCAGCGGGGAAGGCAAGTGTCTGAGCAGGTTGTCACTCACTCAGGAGTAATGATGGGAAAATCCATCACGATAACGTGATTGAGTTTGGTGAATTAGTAAGGATGTTTACACCGTGCACTGGGAGCCTGCGTTGGGCCGGCTGTGCAGCCGGGGTTTTTGACAAGTGTGGCAGCTTCACTCCTAATGAGGTTCTAGGACTCGCCACTCACCCTGGCTGGACTTCAAGTCAGGCTGTGTCTCACTCTTCAGAGAAGTGGCTCAGGGCAGGGGTGGGCTCTGAATCAGATAGAACTGGACTTACCTTCTGACTGTCTCTGCCAGCCATGTGGCTCTGGGCAAAATGCAGTTGTTTCCCCATGTGATGACAGTACCCAATTCACATCTGTAAAAGGAGATGAGTTATCTTATTATTTTACCCACCTCCCCAGGCCCAGCATGATTACTGAGAGGAAAGTCAGGTTTGTCTCCTCTTCCTTGGAATATCCTTTCCTCTAAGAGATTGCTCTTCCTTCTTCCTGGGAGCAGTTGATGGATTCAAACTGCTTGTCTTTGGGTTAGCAGTACAACTACTGACCACTAAGCTACCAATTACATGACAGCATGAAAGATTGAAGGCAGACTACAAAGGGAATTCCAGGGAGCGCTGGTGGCCTAGTGGCAAGAAGCTGCACTGCAATCCCAAAGGCACATGGTTGGAATCCAACAGCTGCTCTGCTGGAGAAGGAAAGGTAATCTCCTCCTGTGCCAGTGGTATCTGATTCTACAGTACAAAAAAAAGAGACATCCAAACAATCAAGCAACAATAGCCCCATCCTTCTTGAAGATTTGATTGTATCAGAGCAAAATCTTTCCCTGAACACAGGAAAGAGTTCTAGTCTCTCTGTGCTGGAAGGAAGATAGACAGATGGACAGAGACCAAGAGATTGGGACAGCAACCCCTCTTCCAGACTCTCTTTGAGATTCGTTCCCTGGAGGCCTTGCTGGAACCTATAGTGACCCTGAAGGGAAGTCACTGGGCCTGCTTGAGAGCAAAGGCCATGGCCTCACAGACATGTCCAGGTCAGCTGCAGGCCACAGTGCTATTATTTAAGAATTTTATAAAAGAGCAAACCTCCGGGGCTGAAAGAATGGCCGGGATCCTGACTCTTCCTGCACAGGAAGTGGAGCAGCTGTGGCCAAGCCCTGGCCTGATCTGAGAAGGCAGAGAGCCTGTTAGAGGGAATAGCCCCCACAGAGACATCCCTGTCTAACATGTCCCACTGTGTCCAAGAGGATGTCACCTGGGCCGAGTCTGGGGCCCACCCCCCAGGTGGAGCTGAGACCCCCATCCCCCCACCCCCACCTCCGACTGACTGCTTGTGGACTTGCAGTGATTTTATTGTAATTTCCTCCTTGTCGCAGTTAATAGCATTAGTTTGTTAATTACTGTATATTTTAAAAGTAAGAGGAAAGGGAATTCCCACTGGAGACTTGTTCTTGGCTGAAACAATGTGATGCGAGGGAAGGGAGAGTGTTCACGGGGTAATGAGCTTGCTCTGCTGGTTTTAGCTCCTTTTGACAGTGCCTGGGGCCAGAGCCGGGGCTGTAGTGCCAGGCAGCCGTCCTGCGGAGCCCCAGACCCCCACATTTTGGGGGGTCTAGGGCTCCTCTACAGCACCATGTCTCAGAGCCCAAACTTCTTGCTTTACCCCTCCCCCAACACCCCTCAGTCCAGCACTATTCTCTGAGTGTGGGCTCTGGCCTGTGAGGAACAGGCTGTGTGCATGGGGGTGCCTGTGGCAAGGGGCCAGGCCAGAATGAAATAAGATAACAAGGAAACAGGCATGTGAGGAGGGGCGATTGACTGAGTAGGAGGAAATATTTCATTAGGAGACAGAGCTCTTTATCTGGGAGGGGAGATGCTCTTGCATTTAAATTCAGCAAGTGACTGCAGCCCTCCTTATTTGGGAGCAAGGGCACAGGAAGATACAGGAACGTGGACGCCAGGTTGTGCACCTTATCACACTGAGAACTGAGTGAGGGGGCACGTATGCCCTGGGAGTCAACAGACTCTACTGGCCAGACGAGGCCTGGCAGGGAAGCCAGCACCAAGAAATAATACTAATTCCTCCAACTAGAGGGGTTTAGTATATGCTATCTGTCCAACGGGAGAGGTCTATTGTGTGCTATTTGGTCAACTGGAGGGATTTAGGGTCATGTCCCCATGTCCTTTCCAGTGGGAATCACAGAAGGACATGGAAAAGGAGTAGAAGCTGAGACAGAGCCATAGGCCCAGGAGGAGCAGAGGAGAGAGGATGGAGCTGAGCAGATGGGGGAGTGAGAGGAGGAGGGAGAGAGGCTTAAAGACAGAGAAAGATGGAGGACTGTGAAAGAAGTTCATACAGTCTAGAGGAGCTGATTAAAATCCTGGAAGAAAATGTGATGGAAAGACTTTCTATCTTCCTATTGAGACATTTAACCTAAAAGAAATGAGTTAAATAATTTATACAGAGAACGAGTGAAATTTGCTTTGATCAAATTAAAAAATATGACTCTGGAAATAAAGTGTCCGCCTCGTCCTTTCCAGGCGGCAGAAAGAGCTGCCGAGAAACAAAATGACAAAGACATAAAAATAACTAACCCTAACCCAGCGAATATTAGTTCCATATTTTTTGGGAGATTACACCGCATCACTGTGGGCCTTGCAGAGAAATCCTCTCTAAGCACCAACAGGAGAGGTTTTGCTCGTTGAGGAAGCCCCATAAAAACCAGAAAATGGATAAAATTTTCCTTTACAAAAGTGATCTAACTTCACTCGGGGGTTGGCCCAGAAGCCACAAGGGATCAAGTTAAATTTCCCATTTGTGCATTTCAAAAAGGAATAACACCGTTCACCTCTCCTCCCCAACTCTGTCTAGAAGACAACACTAGTTGCTCTCCCACTTGCTCCCTACACACACTCGTACCCATTCTTCAGAAATACCACAGACAAATGCCATGACTACTGAGCAAAAGGAAAGCAGAGCTAACACTGATGTAACCTTTAAACCTCAGTTTGTCCCTCTTTAAAATGGGTCTAACACCCACTATAAGTAGAGCTATATAGAACCTGGTCAGAGCAAGCATTCAGTATTATGTTAGTGTTATGTTTGGGGCCATCTCTTTTCTCCTTGACCTGGAGAAATGTCCAGCAAATACAAAGAAAGTCCCTCACTCACCACCACCACCTTTCTGGCCTACACTTCAAACTGGAAAATTCCATCTGAGAGAGACAACAGTCCATTTGACTTTCGTCACCCAGTTGGTGAAAAAGATACTTTGGTTCCAAATAACAAGAGAGTACATGTGCATATGATATCAAAGACTCTGGAGTCGGGATGGTATCAGGTTCAAATCCTGGTTTCACCATTTGTTCAACTATGCAACTTTGACCAGTTGTCATAATCACTCCAAGTCTTCACTTGTCAAATGGAATAATAATAGCATAAATCCGGATTGAGTGGAATGTAAAGTATTTCATAGGTACCTTGAATGTGGCTAAAAAAAAAATTCCAAAAATGATGACAGGTTTTGTCATTCTAATAACCTTGGGAGAGATGTTCAAAGTCAGAAAAACTGTCTCTGGTTTCTAGGACTGTGATCTCCAGATGAGAGGAGGCTCCATTTGACCAGCTGACCAGGCTCAGCTTTAGGCCCACCTTTAATAATTCCCTGGCACACACTTGGAAGCCAGGATGGAGAAACCCAACCCACTGACATGAGGTCTGGGAAAAGAACAGGAAATGTTCAGTCAGGGATACCAGAGGCCTCAGGGGGCTGGAGCGGCAGCCTTCAAACTCCCAAAGGCCTGTCACACGCCAGAGGGAGTCTGGAAGTGAATATGGGCTCCAGTGGAAGAAGCTCTTGAATAATAGAAGATTTGCAGCAGTGAAAAAGCCCGTCTCCAGTGGTAGGAAGTATCCCAACCTGAGGGGTATGTAAACAGAGCCTGGAGGTAATATTGAGGGGGGTTGAGGATCAGCTCAGGACCGCACAAAATGGTTCTCGTGCAACACTCAGAATCTGTCAGAGTGATCAAGCTCAGGAGACATTCAGCTAAGGCTTTCTGCCTCTACACTTCTTTTCTGTGGGGTCTTCTTTCTTTCTTGCTACCCATCCACACCTGGCTTTGGGGACCCCTGAGAAAGGAAAAGACTACCTGGAAAGAGTCATTGTGTCTTGAAAGCAAAGAGAAGGGAAGAGAGGAGAGTGTGTGTGTGTGTGTGTGTGTGTGAGAGAGAGAGAGAGAGAGAGAGAGAGAGAGAGAGAAGACAGAAGTGGGAGGAGAAGAAAAAGGAAACAGAAAATACAAAGAAAGAGTGAGAAGCAAGATAACTGGAGAACAGATAAACAGAAAGAGTGAGGGAAAGATAAAAATGCTGAGAAGGAGGAATAAAAATAAGATGGAAAGGAGCTTTAGAGGGAGACAGAGGAGAGTGAGCTGGCAGAGGGTGCCCGCCTCATCTGCAGCAGCTCCTGTCCTGAGGCTGGTGGTGGGCGGGCGGGCTCACATGCACGTGTGTGCACACACGCTGGCTGCCGAGCCACCATGTCAGGGCGAGCGTCAGTGCGAGCGTGTCAGCCCCGGGATGGGGATGAGCTGGCTTTTATCTTCTCTGGCTGCGCAGGATTTACAAGCTTTTGAAATGCAGGATTAATAAGAAGAGGCCGGTGTTTTAATCTATAATGGAACAGAAAGTATCATTATTGTTAAATAATGCACAGCCTGTCGTTTATTAAGAATTAATGGTTTATTGAGTGTTCAGGTTGCTGCAGCTGCCTCTGACCTCCAGGCCTGGACTCCTAGCCTCTGGCCTGGCCGCTTGGCCATGCCCTGCAGAATATAAGTGGCCACGGGCGGTCTGGAGGGGCAGCAGGCTTGGGTCTGAGAGGCTTTGGGATCTGGTTCCCAGGCTTGCCTCTTAAGAGCCTTCTCTCCCTCTGGGGTCAGCTGAGGTTAGGGACAGCAGGTCTGTGGAAGGAGACGATTTAGGGCACAAACCCCCTCATCTCAGGTCCTATCCACTCAGTCTGTATCCATCTACCTCTTATTATTAGAAGATAAAACAAAGTGTTCTCACTGCATGGGACTTACACACTACTGTTTCTAGGCCTCTGGAATTCAATTTCCACCTCTCGCATGGTGTCCTCAGCAAGTGGTGACAATGTAGACACCAGGGAGGCAGGAGAGGTTCCTGCTCACTCCTCCTCCCCTCCAGCCCTGGAATGAGGGATCGTGCATATTTCCCCAAAGGGAGAAACAGAAGCACCTGCAGAGGCAACATAGACGCTCTCTCTTCTTTCATGGGAAACTAGTGTTGGTTGAGAACTTACTTTATTGCCAGTTGTTTCATGTCACTGCTTTGGGAGGGACTATTCTATTGGAACACAGATAGGAACACCAAGGTTTAGAGAAATGAAGCCATTTGCCTAAGGCTGCATTGCAAATAATAGAACAAATTAATCTGTTTGATTCCAAAGCCCTTTCCTCTCCAAATCTCAAAGTACCAGTTTTCTTCCCCATTTGACTAGTTGCTTCCTCATGACTAGTTGGATGACCTCAGGGAGAAAAACCTCAGAGATTTCTCCACCTGTCAGTGAAGCTGTTACTGCATGAATGCACCAAGCAGCAGCTAACCCAGCACCTCCTTGAGCTGGGAAGACTGAGTCACAGAGCCAATAAGGAGTGAGTCAAGAATGGCAACACAGATGCCTCCTTAAATCCCTGTGCCACAGACTCCTCACTCTCTCCATCCAACAATCTATATGGTGTAAGTAGGTCTCTGGCCATAATTTCCCTACGTCCAGAAACAGAAGCTGACCACAGGTCACAGCTGTGTGGCCTTGGGCAAGCCACTCAACTTCTCTGAACCTCTGTCAAATGGTAATAGTGTCCATCTCTAAGGAATGTTGAGAGCACTGGATGAGGTAATTCACAGAAAACCTTGGCACAGACCACATGGTAAGCACTCAGTGTTGATATTGGAGGACTGGCACTGAAGTAATTGTAGTTATTAATACCAGAGCAAGCATGCTTTCAGCATCCACAGATTAGCAGTTCTCATTCTATTCTTCCATTCTACAACCACATATTGAGCACACATTTAGCAAACACCTGCACTGTGCCAAGCATGTGTTCACCAGGACTTGTGGTCGACAAGTCAGAGGCCATGCCCATCCCACGAGTCTCCCAGTCTCACCCTTCTTCATTGTTCTCTCCCACACATCAATCTCAACTCCCATCTGTTTCTCCTCTCCTGCTTCAGCCCCTTTCCCATCTTTACATTCAGCCTCCATTAGTTATCCCTTTATCCCCGGGAGAGACTTCACCAATACCCTCAGGCCCCCCACCTTTCCTATTCCATCCTCCATCTCATCCAACTCCTTATCCTCATTTCCTTCCTTGTCCCCCTACCCTCTTCATCTTTTTCTCTTTCCCCAACTTGAGACACATGTTTACTTCATCCCCATCTCACTTTAATCTCCTGCCCAGTTCCCATTTCAGTCAGCCTCTGCCTGGATAGTCTGTCTCTCATTTACTCCATTTCCATCTTCCACCGTTCTCAGCTCCTGCCCCAGGATTCCTCCCACTCTAGCTCTGAGCCCTCAAGGTCCTGATGGGGTAGGATGGCACACGTCCTTCCCAGAGGTCTTTGAGGGAAGGTACACTTCAGGGGCTGAGTCCTAAGCCCAGTTGACTAGATGCAGCACCAGAACCTGCAGTGGGCTGCAGTGACGAGGGCATGGCGCTGACTGGCCAGCAAACAAGCTTCTTGCTCCCCACCCCCATCCATCCCTCTCTCCTCTGGGCGGGCCACCACGCTGGGACCTCGGCCCACAGCCCGGCTTCTCACGCGGCTCCTGTTTTATTAACCTGCCTGTCGCTGCTCTCGCCACTGAATAGGGCCTGTGGGGGGGCCGCGAGGGGGGGCCTTGGGCTTTGCCAAAGATCACCATGGAAACAGCAGCCTTGGCCAATCAGTGGGCAGGCAGCACTGAGTGCAGCAGGCAGCTCGGTCTCTGAAGCCTCGTGCAGCCGCAGGCTGACTCCTGCCTGACAGGCCTCCGCAGCCCCTGCCGAGGGAGAGGATGAAAAGGGGGGAACAAGATTCGAGGGGAAAGGGGCACACGCGGGGAAATGGTGGGGGGTGCCATGCCAGAGGATGCTGAGGGCTGGACAAGAAGATGAGGAGAGACGGGGAGGAGGGCCTGGTGGGTCCGAGGCTCCTGAGGTGGGGGTTTGGAGGTAGGACATCAGGAGCCTGGGCCAGAGGCTGAGTTCACTAAGGGTTTCCCACGACTGACATTCAAGCCAGGTAATTGTTTGTTTTGGGGAGGCTCTCCTGGGCATTGCAGGATGTTTAACAGGACCCCTAGCCTCCACCCACCAGAACCTAGTAACCTTTCCCTACTTCTACTCCCCCCTACCCCTACTTTTGACAGGCAAAAATGTTTCTAGACTTCTTCAAATGTTTCATGGGGTACAAAATTACCTCCAGCTGAGAACCACTAGTCTGAGTCCTCACAGGCAGTGGTCACCATTAGTGTCACTTCCTCCCTCTGAGCTGGCTTCCCTGAGGAGAAGAAGGAAGGAGGAAATGAAAAGGGATTGGAAGTGGGAGAGAAAAGAAGAGGTGGAGCGAGCCTAAGGCAGAGTCCCTGGTGGGTGGGAGAGCCTCTAGATATGAGGATGCTGGAGAGAAAGAGCACCCCAGAGACAATGGACTACCAATTTTGCTTCAATGATTAAATAAAGTTGTTAAGAATGCCAAATTCTTTTGCTCCTTGAAGTTTACCCTTCCATTTTCCACACTCTTGCCTTCTTAGTCTTTAGAAATCTTATTTTTCCTTTAGATGGATATCAGGCACCATATCCAAGAAGCCCTCCCTGATTCTCTGAGACAGATTGAATTGTTTTTTCCCCCCTCCACAATACTTTCTTCTATCTTTTAGCATTTAGCTCGAGGGCAGACATTGCACTAAAGGCTTTAAGCCCATTTATTTAATCCTATTTAAACTCCATGAGTTAGGTACGATTATCATTTTGCAGAAGAAAAAAAAGAAAAAACTGAGGCTCAAGTTAAGGAACTTGCCCAGGATCAGCCAGTTAGAAATTGTAAAACGAAGATTAAGCGTAGGTTTTCATGACTCTACTGACCATATTTTCGGTCACTGCTATGCTGTTGTTAGGTATCGTTGAGTATGACTCGTAGAGACACCATGAACAACAGATCTGCACCCTATCCTGTTTTGTGCCGTCCTCACCATCTCTGACACGTTTGAGCACAGTGCTATAGTCACCATGTCAATCCATCTCGTTGAAAGTCTTCCTCTCTTTCACTGACCCTCTGGACCTTTCCAAGCGTGATATCCCTTTCCAACGAATAGCCTCTCCTAGTAATATGTCCAAAATATGAAAGACAAAGCTTTGCCATCCTTGCCTTCAAGAAGCACTCTAGCTATACCTTTTCCAAGATATACTGTTTCCTCTTTTGTCCTTCCATGGGATATTCAATAGTCTTCTCTAACAGCATCACTCTAAGGAATCAAATCTTCTTCTGTCATCCTTATTCATCGTTCAGCACTCAAATGCATAGCAAGTGAAAAGGCTATAGAGTGAATCAGATGTATCTTAGTCTTTGAACTGACATGACTGCTCTTCAATATTTTGGAGAGGTCTCTGTCAGAGGCCTTGCCCAAAGTAATATACGTCCTTAGCTCCTGACCGCTGGTACCAAGGGTGTTGATTGTGGATTCAGGATAAAATCATTGACCGTTTCAATCCTTTCTCCGTTTATCATAATGTTGCCTACTGGCTGAGTAGTAAGAACCTTTGTTTTCTTGATATTGAGATACAAACTAATTGAAAGCTAAAGTCTTTTATTTTCTGCAACAAGTGCTTCAGATCCTCCTCACTTTCAGCAAGGAAAGTGTATAATCTCTTCCCATGTGATTTACAGCCTCTGAAAATGTTGAAGGGTCAGCTTTGAATTGGTTGTAACTAGATGGCAGTGAGTCTGAGTTTTGGGTTATACGCGTGGTGTTGCCATGAGTTGGAAATGATTTGACAGCAAATAGCAAGGTATAAACATCTACCCCCCGACCCCATTACACTCAGACTCCCTTTTGATGCCCAGCAAATCACCACCAAGTGTGGCCTCTGGGAAGGATTCTTCTGGTTTGAGTGGGCAGGTGAGCACTGGGCCCCAAAATTTACTTCCTAAAAGATATTGCTTCCTAAAAGATAGTTTCAAAATGTCTTTTGGTTTACTTGGGACCTGGATTAGATGAGACAACCCCATGACTGACAAATGTCCCTGAGGATCCTGTAAGCCATTCTTTCTCACTGGGCAATATCAGGATTGTCACGTCCCTTCACCTTCGAGTGCCATGGCTGCTGAGCCATGGCCCCCCCTAGTGGTCAGAGGGCTAAGTGTTGCTGGGGTGGGGGGAGTGTGAGAAATGAGAACACAATCAGAAATCTCACAAAGTGCAGTGAGCTGCTCACTGAGAACCTAGTCCCAGAAACCTAGACATCCCTCAATGACTATGTCAACTTGAGGCCTCACTCCAAACTCAGACCTAGAGGATAAAGCAAACTCCTATCCCACTTCAGCCCTTACACACACAGTAAGATGGTTTTCCTTTCCATCCCGCCTGAGATTATACATAGTGGTGTCAGCAAAGGACTTTCATCCCAGCCTCCCTAGTCAGTGTGGGTCCTACCTCCATCTCTGCCTTACGCTCAGCTCAGCAAGAGAGGGTTGGAGGCTGAAGGGTGTCTGCCAGGAAGCATCGTGTGATTCTGCTTCCCTCTCAGGTAAAGGTTTTGATCTGAATCCAGGAGCTAGAATCCCAGAGGGATCGCATCAGAACTGTTCCCCCACCCCAGACACGCATACACCATCCACCTCCCCCAGGAACCTGCAACACAAGCACCTCAGCTTTGAAGACAAGGTTCCTGACAGCCTGTCGTTCCCATAGCAACACCATCCCAGCCTGCCCTACCCAGTGCTTGCCTCCACCCCCTCTTCCTCCACCCTGAACCCACATCACCTTCATTCATAGAGCACAAACTGCTTAACATGGACAAAATGGGCACCCCTTCCCCCGGCTCCCTCTTTCCTACCCCTCTTTCTCCCGCCTCTCAGTCAATGGAGATCTATGAACCAGGAAAGAAACAGATGGGAAGAGCAGAGTGAGAATGGAATGGGAATAGGGCTGATGGAGAGCAGATGGAGAGGTAAGGTCGGAATGGGAAGAAGCCATGGCTCAGTGCCCACTCCATGCAACCTGTGAGTCCCCAAGACTCTAGCCTCTGCTCCTTTCTAGCTCTACTTCAGCTCACTCATCTACATCTCCCTCAGCTCTGTCTTCCTGATGGGTCCAAAGCTTCACAGCCCCCAAGCTCAGGTCCTCTCCTCAGCACCAATGAGACAGTGACTGAGAGGCCAGATGCAAAGGCTCAGCTTTGGAACTCAGCACTGAGCCTGCTCCTGACCCTGACCCTGGTGCATGTGTATATGACACACTGATTGCCTTACAGTGGTTGCTGGAGACAGGACTCTATTTCTAGTGGGACTATGGGATGGACTAGAGAAGAGTCTCTGCCTCCAGATATAGTTAACAATGCAACTTGGCTGAATGAGGGAAGGAAACTTGCTTTAGAAGAATTGGCAGGTGCTGCTGGAAAGTAAAGAGAGGTTTAGAGCATTTATCAGTCTCATCTCTGCAAGAGGCCTTGGAGCTGTGGTCAGCAGCCTCTGCTGCAGGATCAGACAGCCTGGGTTTGAATCATAATGTCCTTATTTAATCACTTAGGAGACAGTGGTAGTTCATCAATATAATTCACCTTCCATCTGGGACACTTAGCCAGTGTAACTTAGTCACTATCTATCTATCAGTGGAGGTTTGCATTTTGATGCTTCTGTATTTGGACAGACTAGGAAAACAGATTTATCACTATACTTGTAACAAATTCAGCCAGTGAAAACCCTACAGATCACAATGGTCCAGTTCAGCCCCACTGGGCACAAGGTCAACATGGCCTGAAAGGACAGTTAGATGGTAGCTAACAATAGTAGTGATTTACTCACTGTGTGATGCTGGGTAAACACTTACCATCCTAATTTTTTAAAATATGAAAAACAAAGATAGCAATTCTATGAAATAAGTGTCTAGCATCTGTTTAGCTCTAAGTTCTAGATGAGGTGTTTCTCTTCTTCAATCCTCTTGATAGCCCACTGAATTAGATATTATTATTGTAATAGTAAAATATGAGTAACACTGAGAAGACTGGGAATTCCAGAACCCATCATTGTATTCAGGTGGAAGCTACACATGAACCAAGACATCATTGTTTGAACAGAATAAGAGGATGTTCCATGATTTAAAATAAAAAATGCTTTACGTCAAGCAGGAGATGTACACCATACATACTCAGTCTCTTATTGTTGTTAGGTTATATTAAGTGGACTAGAACTCATAGTGACCCTATGAACTGCACCATCTTCACAAGCCCTCTCATGTTTTAGCCCACTGTTGCAACCACTGAGTGAGTCAAGGTGGTATTCTTTCTCCTGCATGCAGGGCAAATAATTTGAGAAGCTGGAGTCAGTGAGACTGGCTCAGGATGGGACAAGGTTCAGAGCTGTTGTACATAAGGTCACTATGAGTCGTAGGCTGCTTGCTGGCACATAACAACAACTGAGCAATTGACTCTCGTGCTATTTACTGCATCTGAAAACCAATTGGAAGGTTAGCTATGGGTTCCAACTTGATGGTAAACAACAACAGACCATCTGAAGAAAAACATGGCACAAGGATTAAAGGAAGACTCATCAATAACTTGTGTTATGCAGATGACACAACCTTGTTTGCTGAAAGTTAAGAGGACTTGAAACCTTACTGAAGAAGATAAGACTATATAGCCTTGAATATGGATTACATCTCAAGGTCAAGAAAACAAAAATCCTTACTACTGGACCAATAGGCAGCATTATGATGGATGAAGAAATGATTGAAGTTGTCAAGGATTTCATTTTAATCAACACTCATGGTGGTAGAAATCTAGAAATCATAAGATATATTGCATTGGACAAATCTGTTGTCGAAGAGTTCTTGAAAGAATAAAAATGTAAGTAGAAGACTAATGTGGGTCTCATCTAAAGCGTGGTTGTTGTTGCGGTTACATGCCGTCGAGTTGTTTGCGACTCATAGCGACCCTATGTACAACAGCCCTAAACCCTGCTCTATCCTGTGCCAATCGTACTCCGATTACCCCAGTCACTGAATCAATCCATCTCATAGAGGGTCTTCCCCTCTTGCGCCGTCCCTCCACCCTCCCAAGCAAGATGTCCCTCTCGAAGGACCTGTCCCTCCTTGCAACATGCCCAAAGTATGTCAGACGAAGCCCCAGAATCCTTGCCTCCAAGGAGTTGCTTGGTT
>NW_006399845.1:8700029-8706028 GCF_000299155.1 Elephantulus edwardii | reverse complement strand
AAAGGCGTTTGACTGTGTGGATCATAACAAACTGTGGCTGACTCTGAGAAGAATGGGAATCCCAGAACATTTAATCGTGCTAATGCGAAACCTATACTTGCACCAAGAGGCAGTCGTCAGAACAGAGCAGGGTAACACTGCATGGTTCAAAGTGAGGAAGGGTGTATGCCAGGGGTGTGTCCTATCTCCATACCTAAACCGTGGTGCTGTCTTTTAAATTTTTTCCAGATGTGGTTCTTCTTTTTAAACACTATTGCTGAAGCTGAACATTTTCATAACTGCAATGAATTGTAGAAGGAGATGGGGTATCTGTCTCCTCAGGATCTGTGATTCTTAACTGTACCTCCATCTTCTTTCACATACTCTTTGTTCTCCTAACTTTCTTTTTCTTCTTTTATTCAAATCCACCAGTAGGGAAATTGAGGATGTAAGATAAGGTGTGGGGTGCAGTTTCAAGATCTGTTAGAGGCTCTCAGTGGTATGGCTGGTTTTGGTCTTGTAAGCTCAGTGGTGCACTTGCTGGTAGAAATAAATTATCACTCTATGGCCACCTACCAGATTTCAACACAGTCTTCTTTTCCCCTGATCTCCTGTCATTCCAATTATCCAGTTGACTGAAGAAAGCAAGACAGAGGAGGAAGAAAAGACTGAGGTGGATGTCAGAAGAGACTCTGAATATTGCACGAGAGCACTGAAAAGCCAAAGCAAAGGGAAGAGATTAAACAAAAGTTAAGGAACTGAGCAGAAGATTTCAAAGGGCAGCATGAGACAACTAAGCAAAGTATTATAATGAAAAGTACGAGGAGCTGGAGTCAGAAAATCAAAAGGGCCGATTGCTCCGCATTTCTTAAGCCGAAGGAACTGAAGAACAAAGTCAAGCCTTGAGATAAAGTACTTAAAGATGTTATGGTCAGAATATTAAATGATCCAGGAAACATTAAAAGAAGATGGAAGGAGTATACAGAGTCATTGTACCAAAAATAATTGACTGACACAAAAGAATTTCATGAAACAACAGATAATCAAGAAGCAATAGTAATGAAGGAGGACGTTCAAGCTGCTCTGAAGGAACTGGCAAAAAACAAGGCCCCAGAAACTGATAGCATGCAAATTGACATATTTCAACAAACAGATGCTGCCCTGGACACACTCACCAGATTGTGTCAAGAAATCTGGAGGACAAGTATGTGGACAACTGACTGGAAGAGATCCATACCTATCTCTATCCCCAAAATTAGGAAATTCAACAGAATGTGAAAACTATCAAACAATATCACTAATACCACACACAAGCAAAATCTTTTTGAAGATTATCCAAAAACAAATGGAATAATACATAAACAGAGAACTACCCGAAATACAAGTTGGTATGCAGTTCTAGAAAAGACTGTGGTACTAGAGACATTATCGCCAATGTTAGACAGATCTTGGCAGAAAGTAAACAGTACCAGAGGAATATCTATATGTGCATCATTTACTATGCAAAGGCATTTGACTGTGTAGAACACAATAAATTGTGGCTAACCTTAAGAAGACTAGGAATCCTAGAACACTTATTGTGCTCATGCAAAATCTATACTTAGACCAGGAGGTAGCTGTCAGAATAGAGCAAGAAAAAAAACCTCACTACACAGTTCAAAATCAGGAAAGGAGTGCATCAGGGAAGTGTCCTGTCTCCATACCTTTTCAGTCTATATGTGGAACAGATGATTCGAGAGGCTAGACTTTTTGAGGAGGAGTGTGGCATCGGGATTGGAAGAAGACTTAGCAGCAACCTGTGTTATGCAGATGATACAACCTTGCTTTCTGAAACTGAGGACCTGAAGCATTTGCTGTCGAAGGTCAAGGACTGTAGTCTTTAATCAAGAAGACAAAAATTCTCACCACTGGACCAATTGGTAGCATCACAAGAGATAGAGAAGAGATTGAGATTGCAAACAATTCCAATTTGCTCATTTCCACAATCAAGACTCTTGGCACTAGCAGTCAGGAAATCAAAAGACGAATTACAATGGGATGTCTGCTGTCAGGGATCTCCCAGAGTGCTGAAGAGTAATGATGTCAGTCTGGAGACTAAGGTATGCCTGATCCAGGCCATGGTCTTCTCAATTACATGCTATACGTCAAAGAGCTGGATAATGACTAAGGATGACAGAAGAATTAATGCCTTTGTGTTGTGGTGCTGGAGAATAGTACTGAACCGCTTAACTGCCAGAACAAATAGGTCTGCCTTGGAGAGGATGAAACCAAGTTTCTCCTTAGAGGCAAGGATTTTGAAGTTCCATTTCACATACTTTGGGCACATGACCAGGAGGGACCAGTCCTTGGAGAAGGACATCATGCTTGGAAGGATGGAGAGACAATCCAGGAGAGGAAGACCAAGGATAAGATGAATTGACACAATGACTGGGGCAATAAGATAAAGTGTGTGGGAGTCAGTGAGACTGGCTCAGTTTAGGGCAGTTGTACATAGGGTTGCTATGAGTCCCAGGCAACTTGATGGCACATAACAACAACAACAACATAGCCATGATATTTTCAATTCCTTCATATGCATGTGAATGTTGGACCATGAATAAAGAAGAACAAACCAGAACGGATACCTTTGAATTGTATTGATGGTGAAGAATATTCACCAACTCATGGACTGCCAAAAGAATAAACAGATCTGAATTGGAAGAAGTGTAGTCCGTATTCTTTAAAGGCAGGGATCGTCACATAGACTTTGGGCATGCTGTCAGGTGGGGGCCAGTCCCTCGAAAATTATATATGGTTGGAAAGGTCTAGGTAGGTCATTGAAGGAGAAGACCCTCAATGTGGTGGACTGACACACCGGTTACAATCATGGACATAAAAGCACAGACAAGACACAAGATCACTGTAAGTGGGTGTTGACTTGGTGACTCCTAACAATACTGTTATGCCTATTCCGTTGAGAGAATAGCTGAGGCTGAGTGAAGTTAAACGATTCAACTAGTGGGAACGTTGTACTTTTAATGAATCAGAATGAAATAATGATGCATAGAATCCTGAAGCTTACCAACCTACCAACAAGTTGCCCTTGCATCATGGTAACGCCACGTGTGCTACAGTAGAATAATGATGCTTCAAAGGATTTTCATTGGCTGTTACTTTTTGCAAGTAGATTGCCGAGGTTTTTTTTCCCAAGGTACATCTGGGTGAACTTGAACTGCCAATCTTTGGGACAGCAACCAGCTGAAAATTGTGCCATCCGTGTCTTTGGGACAGCAACCAGCTGAAAATTGTGCCATCCATGGACGTAAGTGCTCAATAAGTGGGAAGAGTCATATAAGTGAGATTCATCTCTTACTTTGCTTCAGTCTATGGATTAGACTTAGAGGCAAGAAGGGTGAAACATCATTTCAGACTTTGGCATATTGTCAGGAAGCGCCAGTCCTTTGAGGCAGACATTATGCTGGGAAAGGTGGAGAATCAGAGAAAGCAAGGAAGAGCCTCAACTACATGGACTGACAGAGTGAGTGTCCCAATGGCCTCAAGTATGTCAGAGATGAAGAGAATGGCACAGGATAGGGCAAAATTCAGATCTGATGTTCATGGGGTTGCTATGAGACTTGACAAGCCTAATAACAACAAACCAGCAACAATGACTGCACTCCCGGAGTGAGAGTCTAGGGCCCAGACTTGCTGAGATCAGTGACATTGGAGGGTGTGTCATAGCAGGGAAGACTTATCTTTGAACCAAGGAAGGTTGGACTGGCAAGACTGTGAGAGATCATCTCTAGATTAGCCCCTCGGCCCTGGAAACAGAACAATAAAGCAAGCCTCAAGGAGGAAGTGACTTGTCCAATAAGACTAGAATGGGACAACTCCACTCCGCCCCACAAGCTATGGAGGACAAGTCAAGGTCAGAAGCCTCTGAGGTTTAGAAGCCTGGGGCAGGACAGGGGAGTGCAGTTAGGAATGAAGGAATTCCAGCTGTCCTGGAATTCAAATCCATACAATCTAACTTGCAGTTTCCCCTCCCCTCCTGTGACCACCCCTAGCTTCACCAGTTTCCTCCCTCCCTCAAAAGGATCTTCAGCCTCAGAGCTACAGCCCTTCTCCTCCCTTCCTCCCAGAACCTTGCAACTGCGGGGCCTAAGCGTCCTCCCTGCCCCCCACCTTGAGTGAATGTGTTGAACAAACAGCATTGTTCCCCACACAATAGATATAAAGAACTTGGGAATTCACAGAATGGTCCTGAATTTCAGCTTCCTTCCCCTCCAAGCCCTAGAGAGATCCATTGTCTGTAAACTCAGCTTAAAATATGCACCATTGCTCCAGCTGGGTAGCTACTTATGTTTTTCGGAAGTGCGGTCCCCACCCCCTCCAGACCTTTCAAAGAGCAAGGAGGGAGCAGGCGGAGAGCAGCCATTGGAATCCAGCTCCAGGATCAAGCTGGAAAGTGCGAGGCCATTTTACCTCAGAAGACTGACTAGCTGCAGGGCTTAGAACATTTGTGGACTCCTGGTTACAGTACCGTGGCTGAAACGAAGATTTCCTGGGTTCCCTCGGTCTCTTCCCCCATCTGTTTACAGACCTATAAGGATGGAGAATTTACCACCCTGTAGGACACCTGTTTTGTACTGTAAATTCTTGGAAGGCCTTCCTCAGAAGGAGGCACACCTTACTCGGACCCTGTGCAGGCATGCCCTTCCTCTGGCATGTGGCAAGCTTTCTGGAATTTGAAGGCTGCCATTATAGCCCCTGAGGCTTTCTTTCCCTAATCCCTTCTTGCATTAGTCAGTGGGTTTTGTTCATATTTATTTATTTTTTAATTGTAAATTGAGTGACGGTTTACAAAAATGGATTTTTTTAAATTCTGTCAGCCATTTTGGTTAGTGGTTTTTGTTTTGTTTTGTTTTGTTTCCTCTTGTATTCTTTTTAATTTCTTTTTCATAAAAAGGTGAAAGTCAATAACAAGAATGCTACTATGGTTGGTTTCAGACTCTCCATTACCATCGGGTTCAATCCAACCTCGAAAAAAATTCAAACTCACTGCTGTGGAGGTAGAATGGAGTCATAGCTGACCCTCCAGTAGATTTTCAGAGGCTGTAAATCACACAGGAGTGTTAGCATTAGAACCAGTGACATGGGGGAGGCAAAAGTTATATCCGAGCCAGGAAGCAGATATTGGCATACATAGAAATAGTACTTTGGACACATGAATGATGGCAGAAGTAGACACTTCGGGCCTGAATGCCATCAAAGACCAGGGACCAGAAAGAGACCTGCCCACTAAACTCTGAACTCTGTGGTATCGTCTCATTGGATCAGGCTTGAGCCCCAGGGTTCATCCAGAGAATGAGCTATAAATAGAGATTCACCTCACAAGCAAGGGGTCTATCTTCTTAACTCCTTTCAAGGAAGAAAGTCTGTCCCTTTGGGGATATATCTTTCTAATAAATCTATCATTACATGAACCTGGAGAGAGGATGAAAGACACCCAAGCATTGAGACTCTCCTTTATAGGGTCACTCAACGGCACTTAACAAGAACATCAGCATAGAGAGTGATCAGCTGTCCCAGTGGACGGAAAGCAATGCTATCAACCCATGGTGGACAGGTTTCAGTAGTTTTCAACCTATGAAGCACTTTTGGCTATTTACTTCTGAAAAAAATGGCTCATGAAAACATTGTGAATACCAGTAGAACGTCGTGGGCTGCAGTGACAGAAGAGAAATCCCTTGGCTTGTAAGACAGTACAAATGTGAAAGATTGGACGAGAGATCCAGAGAAATGAAGGACTCTGCCTACACAATAGAATCAGAGCTAAGACTCAACTAGTCGACTTAGTGGAGTGATGGGAATGAATGTGTTTGAGATGGCGAGGTTGGAACAGGATAGAACGGCTTTTAGGGCTCTTGTACATAGGGTCGCTATGAGTTACAAACGACTCGATGGCACATAACAACAACAACAACCAGATGTCACCATTTTCAGGGACCTTGTTGTTGTTATGTGCCATTGAGCCGCTT
>NW_006399845.1:8675023-8698540 GCF_000299155.1 Elephantulus edwardii | reverse complement strand
TACAGTGACTCTGTGTATACTCCTTCCATCTTCTCTTGATACTTCCTGGATCATTTAATATTCTGCCCAAAGTATCCTTAAGTATTGCCACCCGTGGCTTAAATTTGTTTTTTAGTTCCTTCAGCTTAAGAAACGCTGAGCGAGTTCGGCCCTTTTGATTTTCTGACTTCAGCTCTCTGCACATTTCATTATAGTATCTTGCTTTGTCATCCTGGGCTGCCTTTTGAAATTTTCTGTTTAGCTCTTTGTTTTCTTGGTTTCTTCCTTTAGCTTTGGCTTCTTGGCACTCTAATGCATTATTCAGAGTCTCATCTGACATCCATCTTGGTCTTTTCTTCTTTTTCAGTGTTTGTAATGATCTTTTGCATTCTTCATGGACGATTTGCTTGATATCCTCCCAGAGCTCATTTGGTCTACGCTTATTGGTGCTCAAGGCCTCAAACCTGTTCCTGAATGATCTCAATTATCTTTAAGGCTCGTATCGTGGCTTTAATATCACCAGATTTAAAAATATTTCTGCAGTATTTCTCCCTTTTTCTTTAAAAAAATACAGTTTTGCTGTGTTTTGAGTGGGGAAAAAAATCTGTCATTACTCTTTACCCTCATTTCTGTCTCTTTGTCTTTTTCTTCTCCTCCCTGAGCTCTAATAAAAGGCTTCGACCTATACTTAAAAGCTCCATAACTAAAGTCTGCTCTTCCAAGACTGGCCTGTGCAAGGATGAACTAGGGTACTATCCACAATAACAGAAGGAGATTCCCCAACTTTCTCCCTCTGAGGAGCTGGTGGATTTGAACTAACCTCTCTTTGCCTTGGCAACGCAGTTCCCTACTAAGAAAACCAGCAGAGCTCTCCAACATGCATCCTTAAAATTAGTGCTTATACCTCTTTGCGATCACATGCAAATCCAAAAGATTAGTTACTGGAGAGGATCCGTACCACAAAGCAGTAGGTAAGTGATAGTGGATTTAGAATCGCTCCCACATCCTATCCCTCTGTCTGTTTTGCTCCCTGTGACGGTGAGGACATTTGGCTGAGGGGCCCAGAGCTAATCCCAGCATTCACAACTATTTATTCAACAAGTATTTATTAAGTGCCTTCAAGGCACTGTGCTGAGGGCTGGGGATATAGACAAGCTCTCAGCTTTCCCAGGGTTTGTAGTCTGGTGGGGAAGTAAGATATTAATCAGTTAAGCCTAGGAATTAATGGGTAATTACCAAGTGAGATAAGGGATCTGATGAAAGGAATTTGGGAATAGGAAAACATCTAACAAAAGAAGTTGATCTAGTGTGAGAGAGAGGGGTGCCAAACCTAGGCTACCTTGAGACCTCAGGGGAGTTGTTGTTAAGCGCTCTCCAGACAAGCATGACTCACAGCGACCCTATGAAAAATAGTTCTGAACTCTGTCCTATGCAGCGGCATCTTCTTCGTTCTCCACATACTTGAGTCCATTGCCACAGACATTGTATCAATCCATCTCGTTAAGGGTTTTCCTCTCCTTTGCTGACCCTCAGCCTTTCCAGCCATGATGTCTTTTTCCAAAGAATAGACTCTTCTAACATGTCCAAAATAGTTGAGTTCTGGTGGCTTAGTTTGGTAAAGAGTTGCACTGCCAACCCAAAGGAACATGATTTGAATCTACTAGCTGCTGCTGCTCTGAGGAAAAAAGATGGGCAATCTCTTCCTATGTAATTTACTGTCAGCTATGAATTGGCCACCACCCTGGTGGCCTAGTGGGTAAGAAGCTGTGCTGCAATCCCAAAGGCACACAGTTCGAATCCACTAGCTGCTTCATGGGAAAATGATGATAATTTCCTCCCATGCAATTTATTGTCTCTGAAAACCTGCTGGAGGGTCAGTGATGAATCAGTTCCAACTTGACAGCACACAATGACAACAACAACCTGTGTTGGTTCAGGGGAGTAGGACTTAAGAAAGAAGGAGGGAACATCAATCTAGTTGATGGAAACAGACTGTGCAAAGACCTTTGGCAAGAGGCCTTTTGTCTTACTCTAGGACCTGAAGAGGCCAGTGGGGTTCAAGGCCATCAGGAAGGGAAACTCATAACCCTCAGTGAGGAATTTGACTTTATTCTAAAGGAAATGGAAAGATACAAGCATATCTGTGCAGTAGGGACCCCAGTGGTATACAGTGTAACACAGGCTGCCAACTGAAAGTCAGCAATTCAAATCTACCAGCTGCTCCACTAAAGAAAGATGGAAAGTCTTTTCCCATAAATAATTACAGCCTCAGAGGGTGGCTATGAGTTGAGACTGACTTGATGGCCATGGATTTGAATTTTTGGTTTGAGATGTATAATAAAACGTGATTGACATGTGCTGCAATAAGACACAGGTCCTTCGAGTTGCTGGCCCCAAAGCAGTTCTTCCAAGCCTTTATATTTGCTGTTCCCTCTGCCAAGGATGCTCAGCAGGCAGATTTTTCTGAGGATAATTTGTTCTCATCATTCAAGTCTCTGCCCAAATCTCCCAGTCTAAAGGAACACCCTCTAAATGCACTGTCATTCTCTATCCCTCTAGTCAGTTTTATTATTTTTTTATAGCACTTTCACAGTCTGGAAATTAAATTATTTATTTACACATTTACTGTTGCTCTCTCCCCTCATTAGAAAACAAGCTCTGAATGGGCTACAACTTTTTTTTTGTTTTGTTGGGAAAAATATACATGACAAAACATACACCCAGTCAACATTTCCTGTGTTGATCAGTGACGCTGGTTACATGTCACCGTTCTGGCTAGCTCCACCCCAGTGTTCACCGCTATTAACTTGGATTCCCTGTCCTCTGAAAGTCTCCTCTGTCTTCTAGAGTTGCTGTTGTCAACTTGATCTTACATTAACAATTTTAAAAGAGTGGGCTCTACTCAAGATGAACATTCTTTACTAGTTGAGCTGTTTGTTGTTTAAAGATATATGGGATAGTTTCAGTTCAAGGCTTAAAGATTATCTTGAAGTTATAGAAAGATAGGAGATTCCTCCAGTCACAATGGGCCCAGTTAGTTTGGTTTCTAGAAGAATTTGAAATTTCCCCACACACATTTTTCCACTCCCTTTGGCCAGGATCCAATTATTGATCAAAATGTTCCATAATGGTAGCGGAGCACCATCCTAGTTCTTCTGGAAAAAGAGGTTTATGAAGACAATTAGACTAAAGGGCAGGAATTTTGTCTTAGTCGCTGTTGCATTATTATAGAGTCTCTGCTGTGGAGTCAGTTCCAATTCATAATGATCTGGCATCAGATGTCCCAGGTTGAAAGCTTGAGAAAAGACAGCCTGTCTTTCTCTCATAGAGCAGCTGGTAAATTTGAACTGTGACTTTCCAGTTAGCAACATAGCACACGTATAATGCCACCAGAGTTTCTTACTGCATTATAGTACCGTAAAAAGAGCAAGGGCCATGTGAGGACAGCTAAATTTGACCTTTACTATCTTCAAAGAGAGGAACTACCCCCATTAATAATATTAACAATATAAATCCAATTCCCATGAGGTCAGACATATGCCCCAATTCCTGTACCTCTTTCCACTCAACTTTATACCAATCTTACTGCTTTACTGGGTCCAAAATCTGATGTAATAGCTCACAGACCACACAGAACCATACTGGAGAAAATCAAAAGTTTATAATTCAGCTTAGTAGCAAAATATAGTCAGGATAGCTTTTGAAATAAGCGTGTGGGACTCTCAGCCTTGAGTCTCATGTCTTTAGGCCAGTATTACAAAGCTCTTAGCCTGCCAATTATGGCTCCCCTTCATCCCCAGCCCGCCAGTTGTTCAACAAACTTGGGCAAAGGCTCTGGTTCTGTGGAGGGTACTAGTCCCAAGGTCAGCTCCATCACATGCTGAGTCTCTGGTCCTCTGCTTTAGTCATGGCTGTCACTGCCATAGGTCGAGCTGGTGCAAGAATCTCAGCTTGGAGGACATTTTAACATTTTTTTTGCTTCTTTTTTGCTTGTGGAGAAGATCTTCCAATTTTACTGCTGGATTTACTCAATTTAGTAGTGAGATTAGCCAACCCCGTTTGGATTGGTGAGACTAGCCAATTTCCTTATGGATAAACTAACATGCTCTATTCACATATTCCTATCCATCCACATGACAAAGCCAGGCAATGACGAGGAAAGCCATTTTGAACAAGAAACCCTTAACACCATCAGTATCTGGTTTAGTGTTAGCACATAGTAGATCCTCATGAAATAAGAAATGAGCAAAGAATGGCTAACTGAATGTTTGTCGAGATTTAAAGAATCAATGGCTACTATCCATAAATGTTGTTGTTATTGTTATGTGCTGTCAGGTTGGAAACTCACAGCTGACCCTCTGGTCATTTTACAGAGGCTGTAAACTACACAGGAGGAGACTGCCCATCCTTCTCCTGCACCCCATAAGTGTACACATATATATAAATGACAATTTATGGACAAGTACGTGTGTCTGTGTCACACAGACCAACCCTACATGGGCCAACTTTCAAAAGGCCTCTTGGACAATTCAGACTCGTGATTTGTACAGTTAATTGTGCCAATCTAGGTAATCGATACCTACCCCTCTGGCTATCTGAGGGCCAGGACTACCAACACGTCTGAGCTCAGCTGTTGGTTAATCAAAGATGAAGATAGACTTTTCTGTGCCCTGTGGGAGGGGCAGTGGAAAGAGATTGATTCATGGACTTAGAAACAATAAACCCGTCACAGATTTTATCAACTTTCCACCCCTTCACTCCTCCTGGGGCCAAGCCCAGCTCCCACTGCCCAGTATGTCTGATTCTACTGGGAGAAACTGAAGCAGATATTGTGGGAGAGGTAGAAGGGGGAGATAAGAATTTAATGGGCTTTTACAAAGACTGAGCATTCTCTTGTGTGCCTACTAAGTGCAAAGTAAAGCCAGAACTGCCAGGCATATTAAATAGTTGACTCAGGACAGATTGTAAAAAGTGATATAGACAGAAATCTTAGAGACAGACAAGCATTGTGCTCCCAGAGTTCTGGCATACCTTGTTTTGTTGCACTTCGCAGTACTAGCACTTGGGGTTTGGTTTTTTTGGGTTTGTGGTTTTTGTTTGTCTGTTCTACAAATTGAAGTTTGTGGCAACCATTCTTGGAGCAAGCCTTTTCCAGTAGCAGTGCATACTTTCTCTGTCACATTTTGTTAATTCTCACACTATTTCAAACTTTCTTATAAAATTATTGCTCACTTGAGGGGGCTCAGGTGGTGTAGTCTGTAGGAAGTAGTACTGTTGACCTAAAAGCGGGACCTCTCTGGTAGTTCCAATCTCCCAAATTCAGCTCCTCAGGAGAAAGATGGGCAATCTCTCCCTGTGTGATCAATTCACATCTTGTCAAAATCTTAATGGTCAGCTATGAGTCAGTTCCAATTCAGTGACAGTGAGTCGAGTTCGAGTTGACTACACCCTTATAGAAGACTGGTTAAACATAAGTTGTATATGCCGTAGGAAACAAACAAAAATCATGTGACTTGCTGGAGGTAATTTAGCCTTCATTGCAGTGTTCTGGAACAGAAGTTGCAATGTCTTTGAGGTATGCCCATAAAGTTGACTGTTGTTATATGTGCCGTGGAGCCCACTGTGACTCATAGCAACCCTATAAACTATGTATCTGAACCCTGCCCTATCTTGTGCCTTCCTCACCTTCTCTGATATACACGAGCCCATTGTTAGTTACTGTCAATTCATCTTGTTGAGTGTCTTCCTTGCTTATGTCAATCTTCTACATTTCCAAGCACAATGTCTTTCTCCAAGAACTGGCCCTTCATAACAACATGCCCAGAGTATCTGAGATGAAGATTACCCATCTTTGCTTCCAAGGGACATCTTGGTTGTAATTTCTCCAAGAGAGATTTGTTTGTTTTCTCAGCAGGCCATGGGATATTCAGTACTCTTCTCTGGCAGGACAATTTAATGACTTCAATTCTTATTCTGTCGTCCTTACCCAACTTTCAGATCCATAGGAAGTAATTGAAAAGATCATGGCTTGGATCAGGCACACCGTAGTCTTCAAGCTGACATCACTGCTCTTCAGCACTTTGGAGAGGGCCCTGGCAGCAGATTTTCCTATGCAAGATGCCTTATGATTTCCTGATTGGTGGTACTAAGTGTGCTGATGGTGTATCCAAGTAAGAAGTCTTAAACAATTTAAATCTTCTCTTCATCTATCTTTGGCTCAGTGGTGAGGATTTTGTTTTCTGGATATTGACAAGTAATTCATATTGAAGATTCTAGTCTTTAATCTTCTGCAGCAAGAGTTTCAAGTTCTCTTTACTTTCAGCAAGCAATGTTTTGCCATCTCCATAATGCAGGTTGTTGATTAGTCTTCCTCCTATTCTGATACCATATTGTTCTTCATAAAGTTCAGCTTCATGAATGATTTGCTCAGTATACAGGTTGAATTAGTATGGAGAAAGGGTACAGCACTGAAGCACATCTTTCTTGGTTTTAAACCATGCAGTTTCACCCTTGAGCTATTTGGACAATAGATTCTTAGTCTAGGTACAGGTTTCATATGACTACAATTAAGACTTCCAGAATTTCCATTCTCAGTGTTAGTCATAATTTGTTATGATCCGCACAGTCAAATGCTTGTGCATAGTCAATAAAACATGAACTGGTATTCTATTCTGTATTGTATTATATACCAATATATTATTATTGTTATGTGCCATCGAGTCGCCTGTGATTCCTAGTGAACCTATGTACAATAATAGCTCTGAACTCTACCCTATCCTGAGTCAATCTCATTGTCTCTGACAGACTTCATTCCATTTTCCCAGTAGCTGAGTTGATCCATATCATTTTGGGTCTTCCTCTTCTGCGCTGTCCTTTCATCTTTCCAAACATGATATCCTTCTCCAAGGACTGGTCCTTCCTGTCCACATACTCAAAGTATGTGAGACAGAACTTAAAAGTCTTTGCCTCAAGAGAGCAGCTTGGTTTCAACCTCTCTAGGTCAGACCTATTTGTTCTCCTGGGGGTTCACGGTATGGGTATGTTCTTTTTTTTTTTCTATAATTATATTTTATTAATTTTCATAAACATTTACAGAGATTTTGGGCTTCCACTCATTCATTGTTGCACTATTCTCTCTACCCTCCTCCCAGTTTGTTCTTGTCCAAATGCCACAGTGCTTGTCAAAGCCAGTTCTGATTAATCTTCTTTGTCAGTGTATCTTTTGCCATTCCCTATCACTCCTCCCTGAGAGAGACTTCACCCTGAGTCATAAGGAAAAGGGGACGGCGTATTCTCTTAGCTACTTCCTGCTGAAAAGGGACGCTGTTCAGGCACATTTTAGTCTCCAGACTGACAGCAGACTTTACCAATGCAATTCGTCTCTTGATTTCCTGACTGCTGGTGCCAAGAGTGTTGATTGTGGAACCAAGCAAGCGGAAGTTGTTAACAATCTCAATCTTTTCTCTATCATGAAGCTGCCAACTGGCCCAGTGGTGAGAATCTTTGTCTTCTTGATGTTGAGCTTCAATCCATATTGAAGACTGTAGTCCTTACCTTCTGCAGCAAGAGCTTCAGATTCTGCTCAATTTTAGCAAGCAAGGTTGTGTCATCTGCATAATGCAGGTTGTAGATTAGTCTTCCTTTGGTCCTTCCTCTTCATAAAGTTCAGCCTCCTGAATGATCTGTTCTGCATACAGATTGAAAAGGTGTGAAGATAGGATGCATCCCTGATGCACATCTTTCCTGATCCTGAACGCATACAGTGTTTCCCTGCTCTGTTCTGAATACTGCTTTCTGGTCCAAATATTGGTTTCACACAAGTACAATCATATAAAGTGTATTGGCATTGGCTCTCTAATCTGCTATTCTCTGATTTCAGCCAAGATACATCTGATTTCAGCAATAGTCTCCCTGGTGCACCAGTCTTTTTTTAATCCAGCTTGAATTTCTGTCAATTCTCTATCAATGTATTCTTCTAGCCATTTAAAAATGATCTTAAAACAAGATTTTGCTTGTCAGTGATAGTAATAATATTGTTCAACAATTTCCACATTCTGTTGGATCACCTCTCTGGAGGAAATTGGTACAAATATAGATCTCTTCCAGTTAGTTGGTCAAGTAGCTATCTTCTAGATTTCTTGGCACAACTTGGTGAACACTTGTAGGTCTGCATCTGTTTGTTTGTTAAAAAAGTCGTTCATATGAACTGTTAGGCCAGAAATGAAAAATTGAGGAAGAATGGGGTTGCATTCATAGTTAAAAGACTATTTTAAAATGCATCTTGAAGTACAATGCTGTGAGCAATAGAATATTGTCCATATATATATATATATATACAATGAAGATCTGCTATTCAAACAAACACACCAACAACTAAAGCCAAAGATCAGGAAATTGAAGATTTCTATCCACTTTTGCAGTAGGAAATCGATCAAACATGCAATCAAGAAAGGTGACTGGGAAGGTTAATTTCTAGTTGGGGGGCTCTGGAATAGCTTACTGGAGTATTATTTAAAATACAACCATATTGATTGGACAATTACCATATGTTCGTTACTTTTTAGAGAACTATCTTCACTTAATCCTGTGATAATCTTCTGTGGAGTTACTGAGTGGTGCAAATAGTTGAAGTGCTATATTGTTAACCAAACTGTTGGATGTTCCAGTCTACCTAGAAATGCCTTGGAAGAAAGGCCTGGGGATTTACTTTTTAAAATTCAGTCATTGAAAACCCAATGAGCACAGTTCTGCTCTGACACATAATGGTCTTTATGAATCAGAATTAACTAGTTGATAGCAACCAGTACTAAGTCTCAGTGTATTTTCCAGACACAGATGTGGAGAATACGGCTCAGAGAAGTTAATGATTTGCCCAACTTTTCAACAGCTATTAAACGGCATTATGTGTATTTGAGCTCAAGAGGGTGCCTTTGAGTGCCTGTTTGTAACCATGACTGTGATCAAAATAAGGTAGGACTTAGACAGGCAAACTGAAGTTCATTTTAGGAAGAGGAGAAAGCTTGAGCATAAGCTGGTAGGCAATGCTGCCAAATGTTTTTAAAAGGCCCTAGTAGCCTTTGGCCCGAGAGACGTTAAAAAAAGAAGAAGAAGGAGCAACTATCACTGACTTTTTCCTCTCCCTGATCCCCTGGTGATGTGAGCCCCTGGTTGTGCAGTGGTTGAAATGTTTGGCTGTTAACCAAAAAGATCAGTGGCTTGAACCCACCAGCTACTCCACAGGAGAAAAATGAGGCAGTAAAAATGAACCAAAACCCACCAGGTCCCTTTTGGTAAAGATGGCTCTACTCTGTCCTATAGCATCTCTGAATCAATTCTCTAGCAGTGGACTCTTAGTCTTTAGAGTATTAGCCTCAGGATCGATTCTCTTGCCTAGGTGGGTCCCTTCCTGCCCCCCAAACAGAACTTAAAATTCTGCAAGGAGGGTAGGAGCATGTTTTTGGTGAGTGGGTCTTTTGCTTATGCAGAGGGGAGATGAGGGCCACTTAGGGACATTCTCTGGGCCAAACTGGTCCTCCGCCATCTGCAACCTTGTCTTTTGACTCATTTCATTCCAACCAATAGATTTGCAGCATGCAAATTTAATGAATAGGCAAAGAAATGATTGGCTCATTTTCTCCTGATGTAATAATGCCACTATTCAAGTGACTCCTATGTACCCCACCCCCACCCCAATTCAGGACATTTTTACATGTTTCTGGCAAGAATCCCCAGCTTCTCTATTTCCCCCTTCCTTTCCCTATTCTGAATTAGCCAATTACTTAAAAATGCCAGACTCATCTCCCAAGGGATGGGCTGTGTGGAGGACCAGTAAGCCGGCACCCTTAGTCCTGAACCACTTCGGGAGTCCCCCATATGCCTCTGACGCTGTGAGCAGCATCAAATCCAGGCTAACAGAGCCCACTTAAGAGAGTTTGTAAGAATCCATGTCCAAAGGCTTCCTGAATCCATACCCCAGCATATCGGCTGTTCCTTTCAGCCCCTAATTTAGTAATTCTATTGAGAAAAAGAGATTGTGGGTTTTTTTATTTGGTGTGATTTATTCTTTATCATATAAATAATAATAATTTACACAAAGCTCGTCCCCAAACAGAAGAGAATCTGTACATAAAAATAAACAAAAATTAAACGGAGCTGGGCCTGGTGCCCAGAAAACCAGCCAATTCCAAATGCTACCAAGGGGGAAAAAAAACCCTCTGGGTCCTGGGAGTTCTGGGGCCTTGGCGGGAATTCTGGGTGGAGACTCTGACCCAGGGAACCACTGCCTCTCCTCCGTTCCGCGGGGGATGGTGGCACCTCTGGCAGCCAACACTCATAGGGAGTGGAGCAGCAGGTTTAGGGTGGAAGGTGGATAGAATTTAGACTCAAAGGAATAATCAGTTTTTAAAACTTGTGAGTACTGTTGTCACTGGCTTCCAGGGCCTGCAGAAACTACTGTGGCTGGAGAAGCTAGGGTATTGGTCGTCGCCCAAAGTGGTTCCATCTTTCCCCAGTAGCTCAATATAGGCATGGGTTAGCCAGAGTATCCTCTGGTCTTCTGTTCCCTTGGCACTCCAGTCCCCTCCCAGGAGGCTTATTATTTCTAAAGATATTGGAAGCTGACAAGCAATCTTCTTGGCCATTGATTAATTTCCCTCAACAGATACTCTTCAGCTGTGTGAAACTTTGCCCACCCCTATTTCCAGAAAGGTCTCCAAGAGAGAGCTGGCCTTTCCACTTTCTTCCTTGTTTACCTGTGTGCCTAAAGGGATAGATCTACGGCTTAGGCTGTATGCTCCCTACATTGCTGACCCCCAAAGCAGGAGTAAGATCTGCATTGATCTTTGAGGAAAATAATTTGCAATCTGAGGTTATATAAAAAGTGACACTGCTGATAGTGAGCACAGATGATGCTGAAGATGATGATGGTAAAAATAAAGGGAAATTGGGGTGACATGGTGATGCTGTGGAAAATGATGTATTGTGAGGGTGGCGGTGATGGGAACTGCAATGGAGAAAGAAGGGAAAGTGAAGGTAAATGTGTGAAGGTGCAGGTGAAGCGTCAGGTGAAGGGAGGTAGAATGGCAGAGGCATAAAGAGCCAGGTTCCGGGACCAGTCTGGCTTTAAATTAAAGCTCTACCACTTATTCTCTCGGGTAAGTTATTTAACTTCTCTGAGCCTCAGTCTCCCCATTTATAAAATGGAGATGATAGTAACACCCACTGTGTAAGATTACATGAATTCATTTAGGTATCTTTCTCATGGCAAGTACCATGCTATCTAAATTGTAGGTGGAGGTTTCAGCTACACCTAGATGAAGACCACAAAGCCCAGCAAACAAGCAGGAAAGTTTCAGGAGACTTTGGCCAGATTCTGTCATTTGCTCTCCATGACTCCCTCTTCTGGGATTTCACTGCCTTGTGGGAATGAATAAATAATACTCAGACCTGAAAGGTCTCCCTGAGCGGTAAACTACACATATGTGACTGACACATGACCCCGTGGGAACATTTAGGCCCAGACAAGACCCTACAGGTCCTGGCCCAGGAGTGATTCAGCTGACATGCTTGTTCAAGGGGTCAAGCATAGGAAGATGCTGAGCTGGTTAGACCAGCCTGCTTGGAAGTGTCTGGAATGGTGAGAGGTGAGTTCTCACCTGTGTGAGAGAGGGCTCCAGGCGCTCCTCCCTCCAGGCAGCTGCTGGTCCCCAGAGTACAGCTCTGATGGGCAGCTCTCGGTTATACTGTGATTGTGGCCACACTGCCTTCAGCCTCCAAGCTGGGTGCACTGAGCTTCACTGTCGGAACCATCTTTTTCTAGTCTTCTCATTGTTCTCATTCTCTACAAGCCTCTCCCTCCCCCCTAGGCATGGAGAACAGGAGTGGGAAGCAGAGGTCACCCATGAACAGTGGCTAATTAAACCTTTATAGACATCCCTTGTTTGGGCCTTCCCTAAAGAGGGCAGAGTGCTTTTAATGTCTCCAGATGCAGCAGACATTTGTCAGAGGCTGCTGGGGAGGAATGAACCAGGGCAAGTTTTCCACTCACCCTAGTCCCAAAGCAGCAGCAGCTTTGGGTTCTTGTCAAGGTTGGGGAGTGAGCTTGGCTTTCTGTACCCTGGAGCTCCACCAGTCTCTCACTAGCTCTGCTCCTGATAAGGTGCTGTGAGTGCCCCCAGCATTAACCACTCATCCTCCAAAGTGGGGAGAAGAGCTCTGAGAGCCCTGAATTCCACTCCTGGGAGCTGCCACTTCCATCATGGTCTATGGCCTCAGGATGACTTTCATTCAGAAGCTGATGGCTGTCTGGTGGTATCTGCCCTCTGGCCTGCCACTTGGCTCAGGTGTCAATCCACCCAGCATGGTGGATTGGAGGTTGTATTTATACACGTATGCATTTGGCTGTTGAACTTAGTTAAGGTAAGCTTAATACAAATAGGTGAGACATAACACAAATATTAACATCTACTTATTGGGTTCTTACTATGTTCCAGGCTTTATAGAAGATGTTCTACATGCATCATCTCATTGAATTCTCTTTTCAGATGAAAAAAAGAAAAACCCAACAGGCTCAAAGAGGTTAGGTCGCTTGTTCAAGGTCATTTGTTTAGAAAGTATATGAGTGTAGAAGCACAAACTTCCCTGATGCCAAAAGACATGCTCTCCCCCAGTGGACCCATTAAGCTAGGCACAGCCCACCTGGATGAATATGAGCCCCCTGGACGATGCTCAATAAACAGGGTGCGCTGAGGATGGTGAGGAGAGCTGAGCTGGAGTCACCCTCAGGCCTCAGACCCACCTGTGCACAGTGACCTACCACTCACCTATCACTGTCCATGGAGCCTCCCAGGAAATCTGGGCCAAAGCTCACTATCTTCCAGACCATTTCAGGGTCACTGTTGGGTCAGCAAACCCCCACTTCCAATGTCTTCTTCATGAACCTCCTATAAGAATTCTCTCTTACTTCTCGTCCCAGTTCTTAAACCCTCAAGAATGATCCTCTTTCCCCCCAGTTCCCACTCCTACCTCCAGCACATTCCCTGTAGTGTCCCTAAACTCCCTTCTTCCTGTGGCCCAAACCTGGAAGGTTAGAAGGACAAACCTGCGAACCTCCCAGTTTGGCTTCTTTGGGGGGGGGGGGGAGTCATGGCCTCCAATGTTTCTCTGTATTTGCCAACAGTTTGAAAAATCAAATGAAGGTCTGAGGCGCCTTGATGCTCTCCTGGACCCCTCCTCCCTGCAACTTCTCTCAGCTCACCAGCTGCACAATGCAGCCAGGGGGAGGGGTGGACCGAGAGCAACCAGCTTGCTTTGGAGGCTGGAAAACAGAACTGTAGGAAATGAACAGGCTGAGAAATGTCGGCTTGGCTTTGTATGTGTTTTGTGCCCTGAGTCTTTCTCTTTACAGCTCCCTCTTCCTGCTTGTACCAGCCAGCTCCTCTCACCTGCTCCCACCATTCAGCCTGTAAGCCCTGAGCTCCAGTAGTTGTGCATCTGGGGCTTTGCAGGAAGGTGGATCTTCATGTGTGTATGTGTGTGTGTGTGTTGTGTGTTTAGGGATGGCAGGCCTGCCCCTCCTTCCCAGGCAGCTTAGCCAGAAATGCCAGCGGCAGAGACAATTGTGCGGGTGGGGATGCTGACTGCAGAGCCGGCGGGGCCCGCGGGCAGGCAAAGAAGCACCACACAAGAAATTGATTCCATTAAAAAGTAATCTTAAATTTAATAAAAGTTATGATTTGATTATAGCCACAGAACCTACAGGCAAGAGGGAAGGGCGGTGGATTCTAGTGATGGATAAACAGGAGGGGGAAAACCCCGTACACACAAGAAAAAAGAGGGAGGGTGAGGAGGAAGACAGAGAGAGAAATACTTAGGTTTGGATGGATATATGGATAGAAAGACTTGAGTGTGGAGAACGAGGGCACTTTCTCTCCCTCAGATGAAAGAAAAAGGCCAATGGCTAACATCCAAAGAGAAAGCAGGGTGAAGAGTGAGAGTGGGGGAGCTCTCAGATAGAGAAGCTGGGGGCGGCTGGGAGGCTGAAGGCAAGGTGATGTGCACGAAAGATGATCCTGCACCCTAGAGGTAAGTGAAACCCTCAAAGCACCAGTTTAATAGACTACCAGTCCTAGATGTGGATTGATAACCTCTCACCGCGCAGGCCCTCAGTTTCCTCATCTACTAAAACGGTGCTAGGGAGAGAGCACAGAGATGTGAGGATGGAATGAAATTGTGCAGGTAAAAAAAAAAAAAAGAAATTGTGCAGGTAAAGTGATGTCTAGTATCTCCTAGATAGATACCTAACAAAAGATAGTTCCCCTCCTATTCCTTTCACAAGGGAGCTCTGGTGGCTTAGAGGTAAGGAGCTGCACTGACAGCTCAAAGGTACACAGTTGGAATCCACCGGCTGCTCTGGGAGAGAAAGATGGGCGTTCTCCTCCTGTGTGATTCATAGCCTCAGCTGCTGGTGGGTCAGCTATGACTCGGTACACAACAGCAACAATTCCTCTCACACTGGGAATTGTTCCTCCTGCATTGAACCTCTTTTTTATTTGCAACCACTTGCCCATTCCAATCCTTTCTTTAAAAAAAAATTATTATAATTCTTTTCCCCCAATCCTTTCTTTTATTCTTTTTTACAAGGAGGGCCACTGGGGGGCCATCATTTCCCATCTCAACCTGGAGTTGGTTCTCCTGCATATTAACACATAGGTGAGGTGGGAAACCATTCCGTCTGGGACCCACTGTCATTACAGGGGGAAGGACTATCTGGAAGCTATCTTCTTCTGCTCAATCCCCACCACACCTCCACTCTTTTTTTTTTCTGGCTCCACCCAGTCTAAAATCATACTTTGGCTAGAAACTCTCCTGATCCCTGAGAAGTGTCCTCTGAGTAAGACCGCTCAGGCCCAGCCCCTCCTCCGGTCACCATACTTTGTTGCTGTTGTGCACTGCATTGGGCTTCCACGCAAGTCTCCTGGTGATTCCTTCCAACAAGCCTGGGCCCTGTCTCGAGGAAGGGCAGGGAAGGAGCCAGGAGCCTGTAGGGTCAGCCCTAGAATCAAACGGTGAGTGGGGCCTGGGCAGGAAGCCAGGACATCACTAAATGCTAAGTGAATCATGAGCCAAAAGATCTCGGCTACACTGGAGGCCAAGCACTGGGAACCAAGAAATATAGTCACAGTAACAGGAGTCTCCAGGGGACATAAGAAATCATTCTGGGGATAATGTGAGCAGCCTGCGCAGGAATCTCCTCTCTTTCTGGGCTGTTTTTAGCAAAGTATCTGTACCTGAATTTGTTCCTGCCCATTGGCATTAGAAGAACACCTGCTGATTGCAGACATGGAAGAAGATAGGGCTGTTGCTCTTAGCATCTCCACTTTACTGAAGAAACTGAGGTCAGGAATGGCAAGTTATTTCCCCTAAACCACACAGCTAGTGATTGATGCAGCTGAGACTGAAACTCAAGTATCCAAGCTCCACTTACAGTGTTCTTTCTCACCAGGTCCTCAAAGCCTTCCCAGCCAAGCTATAACCCATCATGAGCACATCTGCTGGAGTCTGTGCTACCCTGGTGTCAGCTTCCTATTCAGCTCCACTTTTCTTGCCAAAGTCACCATCCTGATCCCCATCACAGCAGCCAGCTGGGCTCACATACTCATCCTTTTCCGGTAAAAGACAGTCCAGTCTGAGATTCTTTGTTTTACAAAGTCTCCATAAGGAAGAAACTATGGCCCTGAAGATCAGGGGAGGGTACCTGGAGATAGCGGAACATAGTCACTTTTAACTAAGTGAATAAGCATTGCTGTGGGCCTGCTTCAATAAGGACATAATCTCATAATCTGACTATGACTCTCAAAGATGGTCACCCAAAATAGTTTTCACAGAACCATCCTTCTCTCAAAGATGGGCAGACCAATTTCTTGGTCGGCATATTGAGCCAGATAACTCCGTAGCTTTCCTTATACACATGTGTTGGCTCAAAACAAAGGTCTCGTGTTGCTCTGGACCCTCAGTTCTTTCTGCTGTATGTGTCTGATTCTCTGTGGAGAGAGTAGTCTAGCCACATCCTATAATAAATGTAGCCACCTCCTCTCTTGAGTAAGGATTCCCTTCCACCTCCTTTGCAGACACTGAGAACATTTGGTGGATGGCTCCCATGAGCCTCCCTAGGCTGTGCTGTCAAAAGTAGATTCCTATGTTTTACTTGAAATGATTCCTACCTCCAAAAATTGCCTAGGTGACCTTTAGAAGGAACCACCGTGTAGTTCTGACTCTTGTGTGACATTTACTAATAAATCATGTTCTCTAGATTCTGTCCAGAACTTATCAACTGTGATCAATAAGGAAGGAAATATAGGCAGGGAAAAGGAGCTAACATTGGCCAAGCATATCCTGTCCTAGGCCCAAGCTTGAGAGAATGGACCCACGACATGCCCCTGATCCTTGCAACAGCTGTGAGGCAGCTGCTATGACATTCATTTTATAGTTAAGGAAACAGAAGCTCAGAGAGGTTAAGTGACTTGTCCAAGGTCACACAAGAAGAAAGTGGCAGAGCCAGGATTTGTACTTGAATCTATGAGATTTGAAAGCTCATGCTCTTTCCACCCCAGGGTGCCTTTTAGCTCTCTGGCTCAACCCCAGGGAGGGCCCTTCACAGAAAAAAAAAAAAGTCTCCATTCCAACTTGGCAGTATCTTTCAAAATGAAAAATTCATACACACTTTGAGCCAGCAATTTCTCTTCTAGGAATTAATCCTCAAGTAACACTCATACATGTGTACGGAGATGAGTGTTTTAGATAGATTATCACTGAGGCACTCACTATTTGGAACAACAGCAAAAATTCAGAAACAACCTAAATATCCATTAGTTGTGGAATGGAGAAATAAATGGAATTAGGTGGGCTAGCAGGTAAGACATTACACTGCCGAGTTAGCAGGTAAGGCATTGCAGCTGCTCTGTGGGAGAAAGGACAGTCTTCTCCCATGGGATTTACAGCCTCTGGAAATGCACTGGAGGATCAGCTCAGGGTCAGTTCCAACGCTATAGCAGACAATAAAAACACGAGAAAAAAAGTGTTACATCTCAACTATCCTGCCATCATGGGGCAGGTCAGGGAGGGTGGAATCTCTAAGCTATAGAGCAGAAGGAGAAAGTAACAATGCCTAGAATATCAGAATATTTCTCTGAGTGTGTGTGTGTGTGAGAGAGAGAGAGAGAGAGATTGTTAGTTACCTTCAAGTCAAACGTTGACTAATAACAACAAAACGCTGCACAGTCTGTGCCTCCCCTGCGACTGACTGCAGATCAGACTGTTGAGAACAGTAGGGTTCCACTGCTTAATATTTAAGAATAGACCACCAGGCCTTTCCTCCTAGCCCATCTTGGCCTGGAAGCTCTGCTAAAGTCTGTTCAGCATCACAGCAACACGTACACTTCTACCGAAGATGGGAATCAAACCTGGGTTTCTCATGTGGAAGGTGAGAACACTAAGCTGAAAAACCAATGTCATATATATATAAATATATATATGATACATATATATAATATGTTATATATATATATAACATAATTAAATGTGCCTTGTTTCTTTTAAGGTATAGCTATTTTCATAGTGAGGGGAAGTAAGGAAATACTGGCTCCCAGTCACCCGGAAGTGGACCCTCCACCCTGTCTGCATTTCTTCAGAACTGCTTCCTCCCTCTTACTTCTGGAAATTCCCAGCACAGAAATCACAGCGTGCTTGGGACACGGGAAGGGAGTTTCTTATCAGCACTGGGCATGACTTCCTCCCACTATACCCATCTCCACCTGGCACCTCCTTTAAGCCGATGACCGGGGTCCCCAAAAGTACATCTGTTATTGGCGTTGGTATCACTGAGTCAGAACCAACTCACAGCTGACTCCGGTGAATTTTCAGAGGCAGCAAATGTCTGTCCTCCTCCCTCAGAACAGCTGGCGGATTTTAACTGTGTGTATTTGGATTGGTAGTGCAACTGCTTACCACTAAGGCACCTGAGCTCCTTTAAAAGGACATCTAATCAGGATATAACCAGTGGTGTTGAAATAATATCTTGTCACTACAGGTGAGGAGAAATTTGAAGGCACCCTCTCGAGGCGACACCTCAAGCTGTACAACTTGAACGAGTCAACCCTATGATTTTGTTTCTCTTTCCATCTCTCTTTTGTTTCTCCTCTCTCTCATTTCAGGTTTATTTAAACGTTAACAGTACAAATTATCCAGGTTGTGGATTATTTAAAAAGTCAACTAATTGAAGTACACATTTAAAAAAAGAAGAAAACAATTCTGAGATGTAGCTTCTCCTTCCATCTCTCATGTTTATTGCTAGGTTTTATATCCTGAAAATCACATGAAATCTGGGGACATTTGAAAAGGAAGGAGTTGGGGGCTGCTGAGTCCAAATGATAAGGATAGATTGCTTGCATGTTTTCATTTGTCTTTAAAGATTGATTTTGGAATGAGCTTACATCATAAAAGCTATTAGTAAGGACATCCGCTGTACATGAGCGTTGACTGGCCAGATAAGCTCTAAACTGGCCTTGCCTTCTTCCCACCTGTGTAGAACCCATCTTGGTTTCAGAAATAACTTGGGTCCCGGCACTTAGGTGATGTCATCTGATCTCTCTCTCTCTCTCTCTCTGTTTCTCTAGACTCTACTCTCCTTTACTTTACGTGCCCAAGTGGTGTAAGCAATTCCAAGCTTCAATCTACAATTTAAACTCAGTAGAAAGAAGCACTCTTTTCCGATAGTTCACCATAAGATCCATTGTCAATTTTACTGGAGCAATTTCTCTTGCATTTTTGTGGAATAGAAGGGGAAGATACAGACTAACTGGTCAGATCTCATGACATGCCCAATGTGGGATCTTAGGGTGAGGACAGGTAAGATCAGCCCTTTCAAAACCACATAAATTTCAGACCAGAAGAATTAGATGCTCTCTGACAACCACTACTGACCATTAGTACCAGCGATACAATAGAAGGTCCCAGATACACAGGGAGAAAAATGAACATGAGATTCAGATCCCTAAGAAAGCCTAGATCACTGGACTGATAAGACAAGAACCCTGACACTATTTGCCTTTCAACTTGACCCTGAAGCTACTCCCAAAAGTCATTTTTTCAGTCAAATTATATATTGGCTTATAAAATAAACAATATTGCTCTAAAAAGAGCAAGGGCAACATGGGAACAGCCATATCTGACCTGTACCAACTTCACAAAAATGAACCATCCTCATTAATAACACAAAACCAGTTCCCATGAGGTCAGGCATGCCCCCATGTTCCCACACCTCTTTCTACTCATTCCAACATCAATCTTACTGCTTTACTGGGTCCAAAATCTGATTCTTCAAATGCTGAGTCTAAAATAATCCCTGAGGTTGCCTTGTAGTTAAGTAGCAACTGAGTTTAAAAAACCCAACAATTATAATTTATAAATACTGTGCTCCTTTAAACACAGTCACATACATGAACCAAATGGTCAACAATTACTTTAAAACAAAGATGAGAATGGAAGGGCCCGTGGAAATAGAGTAATGGAAATTAAATGAAAATGTTCACAGATTGTGTAGAATGTGACCAATGTTCTTGAACAACTTCTGTAGAAATTGTTGAAGGAGAATATAAATTTTTGCGTAAATCTTCACTACAGAAGTGAAAACAGTTTAGAATATAGTTAAAAAAACCAGGAAAACCAAACCCAAACCCATAGAAATAACCCATAAAACCCTACTTGGACAGAGATAGGATATGGTAGCTCCCTACGGGAATATCTGGGTGCTTCCACGAGCAGAAAAAAGATGGCAGATAGGATGACAACCAACAAAACCACTTGACCCCGACACTGACCTTGCAGAGCTCGTCATCCTTTAAGTTTTGATTTCCTCTCGTGGCAATGGGGGTAGGTGAGTCAGTGAGACAGGCTCGGGACAGGACAGGCTTCACAGCTGTTGTACATACAGTCGCTGTGAGTCGCAGGAGACTGGACATGACAACAACAACTTGTGAAAAATCGAGTGTATAGCTCAGCTATGTATCTGCTCATAGAACACTCTCAAAGTCTAGTTTCTTATCACAGAGTCTGAGTGAATGATCTGGATTAAAGCAGCTCCTAGAGCTTTCTAGGAGTCCAGTGACTCAATGGTTGAGTTCTCAGCTGATATTCAAAAGTCTGATAAATCAAACCTACCAGCTGCCTTGCAAGAAAAGACCTGGTGATTTGGTCCTCTAAATAACCTAGGAAACTCTACGGGACAGTCACGTACAGTTGCTATGCATTAGAATCAGTTTGACAGCTCTTGACAAGAAATTGCTGTGTGATCACCAGTCTCTCTACTCCTATCTCCACTTCTACTCCCAGTGGAGACTCCTATACTATAAAGAAAGGCAGGGAGGGAGAAAAGAAAAATTGAGCAATGAAATGATGAAGGAAGGGAAGAGCATAGGGATAGAGAAAAGGAGCAAGAATGAGGCTCGTGAGCAAACATCCAAAGCTGCACGGTCGGTCGTGGACCACCTCACCCTGCTTTCCCCCCACCGCCAGCCCGTGAATGCTGCGTCATGGCTTGGCCGTGCCAGCACCCCGGCTGGGCTGTGCTCCAAGCCCCCATCACATTGTCAGGGTGTCATTATCCCCATTCTCCGGCTCCAGTCACCTGGAGTCTTTTTCTTCTCTTCTGGCCCACCAGCCTTGCTCACAGGTGCATCTGAGCCTGCCTCCTGGCCAGTTTGTGGCTCCTCCTAATTACCATCTTCCTGCAGGGTCCCTTTCAGGACCACAGAAGCAAGGCTTTAGTCTCTGTCAATACCACCTCCGTCCCAGCCCCACATCTCCCTCCTTCTGACTGAGTTCTTTACTCTGTCTAGAGAGAGCCATGACCTCTGTTGCAGATATACCCTTCTCCTGTATTTTCTCTGGAAGGTCAAAGGTAGAAGTCAGAGATCAGAAAAGGTGCAACCAGACAACCGTTACTCAGTGAGAACAAAGCATAGTTCCCCAGCTTCAGGTTGGTTGCCCTTTTACTAATTGTCTCACACTTATGATTACATAACCTCTCCAGTCTCCCTGGGCTTGTTTCTACATCTAGCTTCACACCTTCCACCCCTGTTTGGGGGGATAAGAGTCCTATGATCTGTCTCCAATTAACTGAGTAAACCTTAGACAAGTTCCTCCCCCACTGGGTTCCTCAGTTTCTCTATAATGTAGACATTGAAACTAAGTTAGGGGTGCAATGCTAATAGCATAGTGGTGTGTATAATTGCCTTTCAAATAAAGTTCAGGATGTAAAGTCTAGCACGCGTGTCATAGCTACTCATCTAGCTCCAATGGCAGACATTGCTAATCAACAACAGTATTCTTTTCTCAGTCTGCAGCTGCTACTCATCATTCAGCATTAGCTCATTACGTTAAACATCTCTGCCACTCCTGCTCTCTAAGGCCCTTCCAGTGCTGACAGTCAAGGATTTTTGTGGCCTGATTGAATCAATATCATTTCGCATTTCATTCCATAATCCTTCTTCTCTCCCATTTTGCTGTGTTTCCAGATTCCTGTTTCTGAGTTCATGTAAACCCTAGATGATGTCTGGGTCTCCGAGGTTCTGTTCACTGTCACTCAACTTCAGGCTCCTTGAAAGTTACATTTTCCAGGCAGTCACACTTACACATGTTGGGTGATCCTGTGGCATTGGCTCGGGGGAGGTAAGCAATGATAGATGCTGGCAACAGCCTTGGGAAGAACAGGAGTGACTTAGCCAGAGAAACATTAAAACAGATATAACAGGATAGGTAGATAGAACTGCTAGAATTAAACTTCTGTATCAAGGCCATATTGGTCTGATGGAGGGGGAGAGTTGGAATGGAATTTATGCTGACCTAAAAGAAAAGGACAACAAAAGCATATAAATTAGTAGCTTAACTGATGAACATTAAAGGGACATAGGGACTCTTTGTTGGAATATATTGAGAACTGTGATAATGAGATGGACTTGTGGGACTGTATACACATAAAAGCATCCACAAGTTATTGATCCGAAGAGTTTGATACAGGAAGGTGGGTGCTGGCTGGCAGCCAGTTAGAGGTTTATAGCAAAATCTGACCCAGGATTCAGGACATGTCTATCCCATCAGAACTTCCCAGAGCATTTTTAGAATCTTGGGAAATGCTGCCAACTTTATGTGAGGGGCATGTGTATTCAAGAGATATAAACCAAAGCTAATCACAAGTTGTTGTTTTTGTTGTTGTTAGGTGCTGTTGAGTCTAGTACAAATCATAGCGCCTCTATGAACAGTGAATCTGAACCCTGTCCTAACTTGTGTCGTTCTCATCTTCCCTGACATAGGTGTCAATTCATCTTATCAAAGGTCTTCCTCTCTTTCATTGACCCTCCCCTTTCCAAGCTTGATGTCCCTTTCCAAGGAAGAGCCCTTCCTATAACAACATTCCCACAGTATGTGAGACCAAGCTTCTCCATCCTGGACCTCTAAAGAGCAGCATGAGAGACTTCTATAATCTAAGACCCGATTACAATCCCAGATCATTCACTTATTTATCACGAGGCTTTGGGCCTCAGTTTGCTCTTCATTGAAAAGAGGATATAGGTAGCTCTGGTGGCCTAGTGGCAAGAATCTGCACTATAATCCCAGCGGTGCAAGGTTCAAGTCCACCAGATGCTCTGCTGGAGAAGGAGGGGCAATCTCCCCTGGTACCAGTCAGATCCGATTTGATGGTACACACACACAAAAAAATAAATAATTTTTTTAAAGATGATAATTAGCCCCTGAAGACACATTAGGATGGAAGACCTAGAAATCTACTTCTGAAAAAAAAATTGACCGATGAAAACCTAATGAATAACAGTAGAGCACAGTGTGAACAGGGCAACAGATCCTCTCAGGCTAGAAGACACTCAAAATGAAACTGGGGAAGAGTTGCTTCCTCAGAGTGAAGTCAGCTTTATTTACATGAATGGAACTTTCAGGACCTTCATTTGCTGATGTGGCACAACTCAACACAGGAAGAAACAGCTACAAATGGTCATTAATAATCTAAATGGGAAATCTACAAAACATGGATCTATGAAAATTGGAAGTCTTCAGAAATGAAGTGAAATACATGAAGACTGCTATCTTAGGCATTGTTGTTGTTGTTATATATCATAGAGTTGGAATTAACCCATAGCTGACCAACTATTGGGTTTCCAGAAGCTAATGGCATGGGAAGAGACTGTCACCCTTCTCCTGACCTTAAGCATTGGTGAGCTGAAATAGCTTAGTACTGGCTATTTTGAGTTAAACAAACTAAAGTTGAGTTGAAGTCAACTATGTGAGGAATGACAAACTGAAAAGGAAAGGAATCACTTCCATCATTAAAAAAGACATTTCAAAATCCATCATGATGCACAATGCTATTCATGACAGGATAATATCCACATTCTTAAAAGGAAGGCAGGTAATATTACTGTTATTCAAATTTACATACCAACCACTAACTTTGTTGTTGTTGTTGTTGTTGTT
>NW_006399845.1:8664648-8672758 GCF_000299155.1 Elephantulus edwardii | reverse complement strand
AGTGTTATGCAGTATTTATCCTTTTATTACTGAGCTATTTCACTTAGCATAATGTCCTCAAGGCTCCCTCATGTTGTGTAATGTTTTACTATTTTGTTGTTTTCCAGTGCTGTGTAGTATTCTATTGTGTGGAGGTACCATAGTTTTTCTAATCATCCTTTCCCCCCACCCCCATTCATTTATTGAGCGACACTTTGTTTGCTTCAATCCCTTTGCTGTTGTAAATAATACAATAATAAACATGAGTGTGCATACGTCTGTTTGAGTTGTGGCTGTAGTTTCTTTAGGGTATATTCCCAGTTTTAGATAAAAAAAGAGTTGCTGATAAGAAAGAGAAAGAAAGAAACTGGTGCCAAGAAACAAATAGGCCTTTACTGCGTGGTCTGAGGAGGGCTACGGAGGAGGGTACATCTTGGAACTTGAGGCTGTTAATAAACTCGGGTCTGGGCTTTCCTGATCAGGCCCAGAGCCTCATCATGACTTATTATTAGGTCTGGTCTTTGTTCTGGCTGCCCTTGACACCATCAGGTTTTTCAGGGAGTGATTAGTTCTGAGGGCAACTGCTACTTCTTCCTCCACCCAGTAGTGGAATTTCTGGGTCAGATGGTATTTCAATTTCCAACTTTTTGAGAAAGTGCTAGATCATCTTCCATTATGCTTGTACCATTTCATATGCCCACCAGCAGTGAATAAGAGTTCTAATTTCTTCACAACCTCACCAGGATTTATTGTTTGCTGGCCTGTTGAACTTTGCTACTGTTCCTGGGGTGAGATGATATCTCATAATTGTTTAAGCCTGGTTCTTTTTATCATTTTTCTCTCACTCTATCTAGCATCTTCTACTGTGATCTCATTCAGAGTGGTCAGTAGTGGTAGCTGGGTACCATCTACTTCTTCTGGTCTCAAAGTCATCAAAGTTGAGGCTCCAGTGATCTTTTAGTCCGCTGGACCATTTGTTTCCACAAGCCTTTTATTCTCTTCACTTTCCTTTGCTCTATTTGGGGTGATAGCCATACCTTAGATTGCCATTTGAAACCCTTTGCCACCCTTGTCATTATGCATCAAAATAGGATTAGAACATTGTCTTTCTGAGCTATGTTATACTAATTGATCTTGATGTCTCCTGAGACTAGTCCTGAGCCCCAGGTCTAGCCACTCATTAATTCCCGCAAAGTAAACACTTTAATAGAAGTCTTCAAATTGTTGTCTAAATTGTATGTTCTACTATGTTCATGGATATATTTTCAATATATACACATGTAGAAATCTCTTGTAAACTGATCTCTATTTCTCTCTCTCTCTCTCTCTCTTTGTGTCAGTGGCTTCATTCACCTTCCTCCATCTGTTCAGCTTGCATATCTGTCTACGGTATTTACTTGTAGATCTTTGTTATTACATTTACAGGAGGATTATGTATGCAATAGTACTTACTTTTGTTTTCTTTTATTCTTATATGCTGGTGTTTTCCTTTTTCTTGGCTATTTTGTGATGACCTTCCCTTTATTGTATATTATTACCTTTCCTTTCACCCAGGTTAATAGGTATGTGCTTTCTGCCAGCTCAAAAGGAATGAAGATTGAATCCATCAGCAGCTCTGAGGGAGAAAGATAGGTGATATTCTCCCACGTGATTTACTGCCTTTGTAAACACACAGAAAGGACAGATACCAGTTGGTTCCAACTCAGTGGTACTTGACAACAACAACAACAACTCTCTAATTAATGATTTATCCTCTTTTCTTCATCTAATTTTAGCAACCATCAAAGAATGTGTGTAAATATTGTCTTAACTTTTTGCAACAGTGATCTCTTACAGTACTTGTCCTTTTGTGACTAATTCCACTCGTCATAATGTACAACAGATTCATTCATGATATGAAGTGTTCCACAGATTCTTCATTGTTCTTAAATGCTGTTAATGAAATTGTTCTTAGATACACATTGTTATTTAATGTATCCCTTTGTGTGTATGTACCATAATTTGCTTATCCATTCATCTCCTGGGCGGCACTTATGAGTTTTTCCGTCTTTTTGCTATTGTGAATAGTGCTGCAATGATCATAAATGTGCATATATCTATTTGTGTCACAAGCCATGGTATTTTCAGTCACTTCATTCATATGCATGTGAAATCTGGACAATGAATAAGGAGGACTGAAGAATTGATGCATTTGAATTATGGTGTTGTCAAAGAATATAGAATATACTGTGGATTGCCAGAAGAATGGGGGGAAAAACCTGTCTTGGATGAAGTACAACCAAAATACTTCATCTCATATATTTTGGATGTGTTATCAGGAGGGATGGGCCTTGGAGAAAAAGATCATGCTTGAAAAAGTAGAGGGCTGCCAAAAAAGAATAAGACCCTCAATGAGAGGGATTGACACAGCGACTGCAACAATATGCTCAAAGATAGCAGCGATTGTGAGGCTTGTGTAGAAGCAGGCAGTGTTTCGTTGTGTGGTGTCTAAGGTAGTCATGACTCAGAACCAACTCGAAGGCAGCTAACAAGAATTCCCTCATTCATAGGGTTATTGTGGAGATTAAATAAGAATCATGTGACTAGCTCAGTTACATGTGGTTGACAATAAATAGCAGCTGGTACTGTTAGCATTTTTGTCATCACAGGCCACACATCTAAGAGGTGCCCTGAGTTATGCTCTGATGTACTCCCTGTACCCAGACCAGGTTCTGGGCCAGGCACTCCCTTGTTAAAGCAACTTTAACAGAGCTGTCCTCCCAGGTGCACCTTCTAATTCCTTTGTGATAGAATAGATAAGCTTAAAAAAAATAAAGAATAGATAAGCTTCCTCTAAACCAAAAGGGTGAAATCACTACTTGCTTGCCCTTGGGTGGGGATTGTTTATGTACAAGAAGGGCTGGACAGCCCACTCAAGGCCTAAGGGGAGGGACTAATTCTTCCCAGGGATGTAAAAGCCAGGTGGGGAGGAAGAGCACAAGGAGAGGACAGGGAGAGGACCTTGTCCTCCAGTCAGTCTTTGTCAGCTTCACAGTGGTGCTGTGGGTGGGGCTCTGCCAGGCTGCCTGCCCCACCCAGCCCTGCCGAAGGAAATGGGAAAGCAAACCGGACTTCTGCTGTTGCTCTTGACTCTGTTGCAAGAGGCTGGCTAGGCTGGGGTCACTAGGGGTCAGCCAGGCCTGTAAGCCAGTAGTCAGAATGTCAGTCAACTGGGGCAAGGATCCGAGGATGAGGCGGATTCCCAAACATCACCTGCAGTTGACCTCTCTGCTGCTTTTTTAGGGGAGGCTTGAGCTGAAGGTTGCGGGGAATGGAAGAAGCCAGGGACCATCTGATCCCTGTGCTGTGCTCACTGTCTCTTGTCTTTGCCCATGTGAATAAAGAGTCTCTGTACTAAGACAGCACAGAGAAAAACACAGCCTCCCAGTAGGAGGATATGAGTGGGGTCTACCTGCACCCTTAACACCACAGTCCCGGAAGCTCTGGTGGCCTGGCGGTGAGGCTGTGCTGCAGTCTCAAGGCAGGGAGGGGGAACAGTTCAAGTCTGCCAGCTGTTTGGCTGGAGAGGGATCGCCTCTCATTCGATTTACTGCCTCTGGGAACCTGCTGAAGGGTCAGCTGTGGGTTGATTCCACTTCCATGGCACACAACAGACTTGTTGAGATGGGGACCTTAGTCAGACGGGGTTCCTGTCCTGGGCATTAGGAATACAAAGAGAGAGAGAGAGAGATCAGAACCTCCTACCTTGAAGTACTCAAGGAGAAGAGTCAGACACAAGAAACAGCTATTCAAATATGCTGTGATCTATGAAAGAAAATGTGGGGGCGGGGAAGACCGCAGGCCCTTCTACAATGGCGCTTCAGCAGATGCCTCGCCTTTGACCTGGGGCACAGAGGTTAAGAAAAAAGCCTGTGGAGTCAGACAGACATGAGTTCAATTCCCACCTCTGCTATTTAGTGTCAATTGGTGGACGATCTATCAACAATCTGCGTTATGAAGATGACACAACCCTGCTTGCTGAACCTGAGGAGGAACTCATGCACTTACTGCAGAGGGTCAAGGACTGCACCCTTCAGTATGGACTGAGGCTCAATGTTAAGAAGACAAAAATTCTCACCACCGGACCAATCGGTAGCATCAGGATGATGGCAAAGAGATTGAGAGTGTTCACAGCTTCAGTTTGCTTGGCTCCACGGTCAACACTCTTGGCACCAGTAGCCAGGAAATAAAAATACGTATTGTGATGGGAAAGTCTGCAGTTAGGGACCTCTCTAAAGTACTCAAGAGCAACGGTGTCTTTCTGGAGACTAAGGTGCACCTGATACAGGCCATGGTTTTTGCAATCACTTGTTATGCATCAGAGAGTTGGACAATGACTAGGGAGGATAGAAGGAGAATTGAGCTGTGGTGCTGGAGAAGAGTATTGAATGTACCATGGACAGCCAAGAAAACAAACAGATTCATCCTAGAGAGGGTTAAACCAGGCTGCTCCTTGGGGGCAAGGATTCTGGGGCTTCGCCTGACATACTTTGGACATGTTGTAAGGAGAGACAGGTCTTTAGAGAGGGACATCATGCTGGATAGAGTAGAGGGACGGCGCAGGAGGGGAAGACCCTCTATGAGGTGGATTGATTCAGTGACTGGGGTAATCGGGATGGGTGTGTCAGAGGCAATGAGATTGGCATGGGATATAGCACGGTTTAGGGCTGTTGTACATAGGGTGGCTGAGTTGCAAACGACTCGGCGGCACATAACAACAACAACAAGGCCAGCTCTGTGAGATGACTATGCCTCGGTTTCCCACTTGTAACTAAGGATGATAAAGATGGGACTAGAGAGAATTAAGTGAGAATGATGTATGTGGAGTATTTAGCCCAGATCTGGCACATAGTATGGGCTTGAAAAATGTTAGCTATTATTTGTCTAATTAATAATTACTATTGTTCGGAAGGTCTTAATATGCACTGTGATTGAGTAGTTACCCAAATCCCATCTGGGAGGTGTGTAAGGCCCACTGTGGGAGTGTTTCTTATCAGTGTAGCTCTTGCTGTTTCTGAATTGCACCAAAGTTCCCTGTGTTTCAGTCCCAGTTCTCTGACACCTGGACGATGTAACCCAGGCCATTCTGGTGTCCTCTGAGGCTACTTGCATAGCCGTATGTCACATGGCCACCTGGTCAAAGGGCAGGAAAAAACAAGGAGGATCTCAGAAGATGCCACTTCTTTGGTCTCTATCCTGGCTGGGGTCCAGGAGGAGGCAGAAAGCTAGGAGCTAGATCTCTATGAGTATTTTGCCCAAAGTGACCTTCTGCCCCATCCGTGGGAAACAACAGCAGGGGATAGGGCTCAGGCCTACAAGAATTCCCTGAGTCTCAATACTGATTCTGCCCATAGCCAGTGTAAGCATCTCCAAAAAATGAGGAGGGGAGCCATGGGGAGACCCTGATTTTGTTAGAGGACTGAGATCCCAACTCAAGAGCCCCACCAGGCAGGGTCCTCTTCCACTCTGTTTTCCATCCTTGTTTCTCAGCTGTAGCTCTGACTGTGTTCCTCTGTTTACCTCTAAGCCGGATCATCTGTTTACCATGGAGAGGGGGCTACGTTGTCTGTGTGTCTCTGTATGTGTAAGTCCTTCCTTGTCCCCCACCCAGCGGATGCCTGGACTGGATTGTATATTTCCGGAGTTGCCTACTTGAATCACAGGTTTTTATTTTTAGAAGATTACAAATATGGGGGTTAAGGAGAGACTTGGAATGGGGAAATTCAGGGGCTCTGACTATGGGACAGGAGGGTGGGGTTACATGCTAAGGGGACTAGTGAGATGGTGGGAAAAAGGGAGGTGAGGAAGTGGGAGGTGTCCTGTTGTCCCATTGCCCTGAGCAGGGGGATCTGTGACTTTACCCAGCTTCAGAGGACTTATGGAAAAGGAAAGGTCAAGGGTCACCTTTCTGGCATGCAGCTGGATCCCTAGGGAGACTGGGGAGCCTGGGAAAGAGACTGGGTAAGTGGCTCCCCTCCTCCCTTGCCCAGAGGCCCTTGGGACAAGGAGAGCTGCTTCCTGCACAGACAACTTCACCGTCCCCTGGGCTGAGGATATCTTAACCCTTCTGGTGCTGGTATGAGAGAAAGCACAGAGCAGCGTGGATGAGCACACACATTCTTGTGGGTGGGATTCAAAATGTTGTGATCCACGCCAGCGCAGGCCTCTTCCGTCCCCCGTCCCTCCTCAATAGGCTCACCTCCATGGCCCAACACCAAAGTCCTAGAGTGAAGAAATCACGAAAACTCAGCTGATTCTCTTCTCCCAGAGCACAGAGGAAGAGAAGCAGGGTCTTTTGCACCTAGAGATGGTGACACAACCTTAGGCTCCTTCACTAGTTGGCTCTTGCTGTTTACTGTGAAGGCAGAACTGACCCATAGCTGGCCACCAGCAGGTTTTCAGGGACAGTAAACCACAATGGAGGAGACTGCCCATCTTTCTCCCTGGGAGGAGCTGGTGGATTTGAACCTTGTGCCTTTGAGTTGGCAGCACAATTCTCTACCACGAAGCTACCAGAACTCCCTCAATAGTGGGAGTGAGGGTATATTCAACTAAGAGTCTGTCCAAAACTAAACCCTTCACCACCAAGCTGACTGTAACTTACAGCAACCTTATAGGGTAAGAGCAGAGCTGCTCAAGGCTACAACCCTTCCAGAAGCAGACTGTCCTATCTTTCTTCTGTGCATTGGAGCAAATGCTGGTTAGTAGCTGGACATTTAACCACGGAGTCATCAGGGTTTTAAGAGCTCTGACTCAGTGGCTCCTCCTACAACAGAACAAGCCCTCTGCTGTTCTGAAGCCCAGTTATTGCAGTCACTGCATCAATCAATCTCTCTTCTTGTAGGTTTTCTTCTCCTCTGTCTCCTGTCCCCCACGCCCCTCTGTTTTTCAGGAGGATTGGTGCCTCCTGATAGCTTGTCCAACATATGTGTGACAAAGCCTCATCATTCTTGCTTTTAAAGAACGCTCTAAGTTTACTTTTTTTTCAAGGCAGGTTTATTTGTTCTTTGGGTTGTTATGTGCTGTCAAGTTGGAATCTACTCAGAACTGACCCTCCAGTGAGTTTTCAGAGGATGTACATTACATGGGAGGAGGCTGCCCACCTCTCTCCTGTGAAGCAGCTAGTGGACCCAAACCCTGTGACTTTGGTTTGGCAGGGTAACTCCATACTTAGGAGGCTACCAGAGCCTCGTTTTTTTTGGTTGATGTTGTATGTACTATTCAGTTGGGCCAACTCATATTTGACCCACCAGTGGGTTTTCAGAGGCAGTAAATCTCATGGCAGTTGATTGTTCACCCTTGTGGAACAGCTGGAGGATTTGAATTTCACGCCTTTGTATAATAGAGCAATTACTTTCTACTAGGCCACCAGAGCTTCCTTCCCATTTTTTTGGTGGTTATTGTCATATGCCATCCTCTGTGACTCATAACAACCCTTTGAAGAATGGCTCTGAACTCTGCCCTATCCTGAGCCAACCTCACTCTCTTTGACACACCTGACCCCATTGCCCCAGTCACTAGGTCAATCCATCTCATCTTCCAAGCATAATGTCCTTTTTTAAGAACTGCCTCTCTTGGCAACATGCCCAAAGTGTATGAGATGGAGCTTCACAACCTTTGCCTCCAAGGTGCAACCTGGTTTCATCCTCTCCAGGACAGACATGTTTATTCTCTTGGCAGTCGTTGGTATGTTCAATACTCTTCTCTGGCACCACAATTCAAAGATACCAATTTTTCTGTCATCTTCATTCATTATCCAGCTCTCAGATGCATTACAAGCAATTGAGAAGATCATAGCCTGGATCAGGCATACCTCAGTCTCTAGACTGATGTTTTTGTTGTGTACCTTAAACACAACCCTGCTTGCTGAAACTGAGGAGGACCTCATGCGCTTGCTGCAGAGGGTCAAGGGCTGCAGCCTTCAGTATGGACTAAGGCTCAATGTCAAGAAGACAAAGATTCTCGCCACTGGACCAATTAGCAGCGTCCGGATGAATGACAAAGAGATTGAGAGTGTTCACAGCTTCAGTTTGCTCGGCTCCACAGTCAACACTCTTTGTACCAGCAGTCAGGAAATCAAAAAGCGTATCGC